>NC_057738.1:19572906-19591982 GCF_004010195.1 Chiloscyllium plagiosum
GAGGCTGTTCTTGTTAGAGAGAAGAAGGTTGAGAGGTGACTTAATAGAGACATATAAGATATTCAGAGGGTTAGATAGGGTGGATAGTGAGAGCCTTTTCCCAAGTATGGGGACGGCAAACACAAGGGGACACAACTTTAAAGTGAGGGGAGATAGGTATAAGACAGATGTCAGAGGTAGTTTCTTTACTCAGAGAGTAGTAAGGGTATGGAATGCTTTGCCTGCAACGGTAGTAGATTCGCCAAGTTTAAGTACATTTAAGTCGTCATTGGACAGGCAAATGGACGTACATGGCATAGTGTAGGTGGGATGGGCTTCAGATTAGTATGACAGGGCAGTGCAACATCAAGGGCCGAAGGGCCTGTACTGCGCTGTAATGTTCTATGTTCTATAAGTATATTGCAAACTCATGTTAAATTGGAAAGGCGCAAATGTTTATGGAGGGAAGAGGAGAGATTAGGATTGAAATAACTGAAGAAAAGTGGAGTTACAAAAATCGCAGATGGGCAAGAGGCCAGAATTGCAGGAGCACAGAGATCTCCAAGTGTTGTAGAGTTGGAATAGATCGTTGAGCTCGGCAGACATGAAACCCTGGAGGGATCTGAAAACAAGGGTGCGATTGTTTGAAATGGCCACTTTGTCTTGGAAATTTAAAAAGGACTTTTTTCAAGATGTGGTTTTGCAGCATTAGATTTTATATGAAAGTGAAAGGTGGAGGTGATACTGAAAGAAGTGGTTTGCCAATGTTTGTCATGACTGACATTTTCCAGGTCCTCTCTTTGCTTAGCATTAATATCCTTTGCAACTATCTGTTCTTTGTTTTAAAATTCCCTGCACAAAGCAGAGTGATGCTGCAAACACACCAACATACTCGAGAGACAGAATGATACAGACTTAATGTAGGAGAAATCCGGACAGTCTGGCTCATCCATCATTGTAAATAGAATTTTAACAATTCTATTGACAAAATGTTTTGTGCTCCCCATAGTCTAACATGATTTACTGAATATTTTCAGTTTTGGGGAAAACATCTTATCACATTTGCCCATCCCTGTATTCTAACTTTCCCCAACTACACAACAATCCAAGATTCCTGAAACCTGTGAACTGAAAGATAAGTATCACTAACTCAGCCACACTAGGTGGGAAACTGAACTTACTGGATGCATCTCAGTTATGTTTTGCTTGATACATCCCTGTATTCTAACTTTCCCCAACTACACAACAATCCAAGACCTCACTTTCTCCTCAACTGAAAGATAAGTATCACTAACTCAGCCACACTAGGTGGTAAACTGAACTTACTGGATGCATCTCAGTTATGTTTTGCTTGATACACTGAAGCTAAAATGACTCAGAAACAGACATTTTATACCAGATGAATACCAACACCTCCAATTCCAATCTCCTGAGCAACCCTAATTACCTTGCTCCACCCATCAGTTACATAGTGCCTTTAACCTTCCAGGCCTAAACTCTTGAATTCCTTCTCTAAACTTTTCTCCTCCTGTAAGTTAGCTCTGAAAGCGTATCTCTTTAACCAGAGGGTCACTGTTCCTGTAATTGCAACCATCTTTTGTGGAGGTCTGGGACTAATATCTTAAATGATCTGTAGTTACTGCCTGTATTTAACCTGGAGATGATGACGAGGCTCTATCCTTCTGTTTGGATTTTCGAATGTTGTTGCAAAGAAAACACCTTGTTGTTATTGGTTAGCATAAGACTACCTATTGCTGAATCATAGAGTAATACAGCATGGAAACAGATCCTTTGGCACAACTCATCCATGCAGACCAGTATCCTAAAATGAACTAGTCCCATTTGCCTGCATTTCCTCCATATCCCTCTAAACCTTTCTATTCATGTACCTGTCCAAATATCTTTAAAAAGTTGTAATTGTACTCCTATCACTTCCTCTGGCAGTTTATTCCATGTACGCACCACTCTGTATGAAAAAGTTCTTTCCCCTCTCACTTCAAATTCATGCTGTATAATTTGGACTCACCCACCCTTGGAAAAAGACCTTTTGCTATTCACCCTATCCATGCCCTTCATGATTTTATAAACGTCTATAAGATCACCCCTCAGGTGCTGACGCTCCAGGGAAAAAGTATCAGCCTGTCCAGCCTCTCCTTATAACTCAAACCCTTCAGTCCCAGCAACGTCCTTGTAAATCTAGTTATCAATGACACTCCCATAATTAATAATCTCACATAACAGTACAAACTTCTTAATTGTAGTCCAATTTCTTTGCCGCTGAATGCTCACATGTATGCATGCCTAAACTTTTAAAAATGGATTCTGGAAATTTCAGGAAATACGTTTACCTGATACTTGGCACAATATCATTTTTTGGCCCCATAAATCATACATTTTGTATATATTGGCATATTAAGCCTCCACCTCACACATGCACAGACTTTTCAGCAGATCATAATTCAAAATGCCAAGCTATAAATGCCCACACTGACCTTTCACTTTTATACTCAGCATTTAAGTCAACACCCATTTTTGGACGATTTTCAAGGCTTCGAAAGTCAACTTGTATGTTCAATTTATATGATAATTAAATGGACAGGAGGAACTCTATAACCTGATTTCATAGAAAATATCTGCTTCTGAGTCATTGGTTCGGAGTATCAAACTCATTTGCAAAACATAACTGAGACGTACCTAGTAAGTTTAGTTTTCTGTCCAGTGTGGCTGAGTTGGTGATAAACTCAAAAATCAGATGACACCAGGTCCAAGAGGTTTATTTGAAACCGCAAGCTTTCATAGCCCTGCTCCTTCCGCAGGCAGCTCGAGAGCGAGACTACATTGGACACAGAATTTATAAGTAAAAGTTCAAAAGTCATGCAACTTATGCAAACGTATTGAACAAACCGAGATGGCTATTAAGTCTTCAATCAGTAAGAATGGAGATGCAAATGTATCTGCAAATTCTATTTTGTTCACAAAGCACACAATCTGTCGACAGTCAGTCAATGTGGCATTTTATAAATTCCTACTTTGGAAATAAAACCAGTATGACTCGAGATTGAGACACAAACAGACTCGAAACAAGGCCTCACACCTAATATGCATTGTCAAACCTGAGATGTCACCTTTTATACTGATAAAATCTTGAGTTATCTTGGGGCAGTGACTTGAAAGAAATTCTGGGATTTACATATTAATCGATCAAAACCTGCATTTCATTCTTACTGACTGAAGACTTAATAACCATCTCGGTTTGTTCAATATGTTCGCATAAGTTGCATGACTTTTGATCTTTTATTTATAAATTCTGTGTCTGATGTATTCTGTCTCAATGGCTGCCTGATGAAGGAACGGGGCTCCAAAAATTTGTAGTTTCAACTAAACCTATTGCACCAGAAACCAGTGTTGTGTGATTTTTGACCTTGTCCACCCCAGTCCAACACCTGCACCTCCACATTGAGTTGATGATAGTCATTTTTCCGAGTGCGGTGCTGGAAAAGCACAGCTGATCCGGATTCCTGATGAAGGGATTATGTCGGAAACATGGATTCTTCTGTTCCTCGGATGCTGTCTGACCGGCTGTGCTTTTCCAGCACTATACTTTTGACTCTGATCTCCAATGTCTGCATTCCTCACTTTCTCATAGTCATTTTTCAGTGCCCATTCAGAGATTTGGGTTATAGACTGGGCGAGCAATCTTGTACAGTATTGAGTGAGTGCCTATCTGTCTTTGGTACTGACTTTGGGATGAAATATTAAATTATGACCCCTTGCAGTCAGATGCAAAAGAAATATGACACCATTTTGAAGAAGAGCAGAGGCATTTTCCTGGTGTACTGGTCAGTGTTTCCCTCAACCAACATCACTAAAGCAGATTATCTGATCATTATCTCATTTCTGCATTTGAGCATCCTGATGTCTAAACATCAACTCCTGTATTTCCTACTTTATCACAGAACATCATTTGCTGTAAAGCACTTTTAAATACCCTGAGGTTATGAAATGCAATCTATAAGTGCAAGTCACTTTCTTACGTAACACAGGGACAATATGGCAGTTTACTTGAATACAGTTCCACTTTAAGATGTGATGCTTTGCATCAAAGCAGTGATTTGGAATCATTCATGAATGGCACTGTAATATATCGTCTTCAGCTGATTGAATTCTGCATGGCTGACGACAAGTAAATAACCTAAAGGTACATCTTAATGGTCCGACCTAAATTTGTGCATCCAGGGCAAGACAAGTTGTCACAGTCTGTCAGTGTATTCACAGTGCATCGTTAGAAGATCGCTTCCAAATGCATTTCTGTACACCATCAAAATCATAAGCAGCTTTATTTTAGGAATTTCAGCCAACTTTGAAAGCGCTTCTAAATTTTAATAGACAATAGGTGCAGGAGTAGGCCATTCTGCCCTTCGAGCCTGCACCACCATTCAATATGATCATGGCTGATCATCCTTAATCAGTATCCTGTTCCTGCCTTATCTCTATAACCCTTGATTGGATTGGATATCTGGACAGGTTAGACCGAAGGGTCTGTTTCCATGCTGTACATCTCTAAGTGATTTGTTATTAATAAGTAAATGCAACAATTTCTTAAAACTGATCAAGAGTTTTAAAGTGAGCTGCTATTGTTTCAAGTCTGTTGGCATTCTGCTGCAAATTGTTTTGCAATTTAAGATGATTCACAGTTCAGGCTGTCTGTTCCACTCCATACATTGATAGATCATTTTGAGTGGTTTGAAGTAACGTGCAAAGTAATTGAAAAATAAAGTGAGTGGCAAAATGGTGAAGTACAACGTGGTCAAATGTGCAGTTAAATGTGAATATTCAGAAGAATTTGGGTCTTTGTGCATGCAACATAGAAAGTTAACATGCAGTTACAGAAATGAAGTAGGAATGCAAACAGGAAGGGGCTTGGAATGTAAGAGTAAGATAGGTTTTTGTTAAGCTTTATAGGCATTTGGTGAGGCAGCACCTGAAGTAATATCTGTTCTAATCTCCGCACCTAAGGAAAAATATATTTATCTGAGAGACAGTACAATGAAGGTTTATTAGATTGGTTCCTAGAATGAAGGGGTTATCTTTTGAGGACAGATTGAGTAGAGTGGGCCTGTATCCTGTAAAAGTTAGAGGGATTTTTCTGAGGGGGTTGACAGATCTTGAAAGGCTTCTGGGAGAGTCAGGAACAGTCTCAGGATAAGCAGTTGGTTACTTAGGACTGAGTTGAGGAGAATGTTTTTCATTCAGGGGGTTCTGAATCTTTGAAACTCTTGGTTCAGCTGAATAGATTCTTGGACTCATAAACGGATCAAGGGATATCAGTATAGATAATGTAAAGCATGAAGATCATGTTGAATGATGGAGGAGGTTCACGGAGGCTGAAGAGTAGCTCGTGTAGCTATTTCTGCTCCCATTTCTTAAACATAGACAGAGAAACATGCCACTCAGCCCTTTGAGACAGCTCCACCATTGAATATAACTGTGGCTGATCCTCCATCTCAATGCCACATTCCTGCTTTCTCCCTGTCCCCCTTAATGCCTTTAATAACTAAAAAAAAGGTATTTTCTTGAATATATTCAGTATCTTGGCATCTACAGCCTTATATAGTAGAGAATTCCATAGATTTCTACCATTTGAGTGATAAAATCTTTCCTTATCTCAGATCTAAATTACCTACCTTATATCCTCAGTCTATGACTCCTGGTTCGAAACTCCCCAACCAGGGAAAACAACCTCCCTGCATCCACTGTTAGAATTTTATATGTTTCAATCAGATCTCCTCTCATCCTTCTAAACTCCAATGAATACCGACCCAGACAAACCTCATAGGATAATTCTGCCATTCAGCCTTGTGAACACCTCCCCCTATGGCAATCTTATATTCTTAAGACTAATTTTTCAATTTGAAAGGTTATGCTTGGTGTGCAGATATATTTTCTCTTGTTTGTTCATGCTAACAATACAAGAATATTGAAAAGTTTTATTTAAGAAGGTGTAACACAGAAAATAGTAGTAAGCTGGACCTTTGATGTACATTTGAATTTAGAGAACACAGTGCATTTGGTTTTGTGAAGTCATTTCAATGAGGGCGCATGAAGTATCATAGAATCATGATATCCCTACAGAGCAGATAGAAGCCATTCAGCTCATTGAGTCTGTACTGACTGGGATATCACATTGTGGCTGTATAGGACATTGGTTAGGCCACTTTTAGAAGAGGCCACTTTTAGAATACTGCATTCAATTCTGATCTCCCTGCTATAGGAACGATACTAGTAAACTTGAAAGGGTTCGGAAATAATTCGCAAGGAATTTACTGGGATTGGAGGACTTGAGCAATAGGTAGAAGCTGAATAGGCTGGGGCTTTTTCCCTGGAGCGTTAGAGGCTGAGAGGTGACCTTTATAGAGGATTATAAAATCATGAGAAGAATGGATAGGGTGAATAGCCAAGGTCTTTTTCCCAGGGTGAGGGACACCAAAACTAGAGGACATAGGTTTAAGCTGAGAGGGAAAAGATTTAAAAGGGACCTGAAAGACAACTTTTTCATGTAGAGGGTGGTGCATGTATAGAATGAGCTGCCAGTGGAAGTTCATGAGGCAGGTACAATTACAACATTTAAAAGGTATCTGGATGAGTACATGAGTAGAAAGGGTTGAGAGGGATATGGTTCAATATGACAAATGGGACTAGATCAGTTTTGGATATCTGGTCAGTGCTGATGAGTTGGACCAAAGGGTTGGTCATATAACTCTATGACCTTTCAAAGAGCATCCTACCCAGATCCACACCCCACCCTTCCCTTTTGACCCCACATATGTTATGGCTAATCCACCTAGCCTGCACAGGGACTACAGGGAAATTTAGCCTGGCCAATCCACCTATCCTGCACATCTTTGGATTGTGAAAGAAACCAGATCATCGGGCTTTTGCCTGAAACATCGATTTCGAAACTCCTTGGATGCTGCCTGAACTGCTGTGCTCTTCCAGCACCACTAATCCAGAACGGTGGAAATCCACGCAGACTCAGGAAGAACGTGCAACAGATGGTCTCCCAAGCCTTGGATTGAACCCAGCTTCCTGGCACTGCCAGACAGAAGTGCTAGCCACTATTATTACAGTAATATCAAAATGGATTGGTAATTTCTTGTTTGTCTTTGGAATGTCTACCATGAAGTGTAAGTGACTATTACTTGGGCAGCACGGTGGCTCAGTGGTTACCGCTGCTGCCTCACAGCTCCAGGGACTGAGATTTAATTCTACCCTCCAGCAGCTGTCTGTGTGGAGTTTGCACATTTGCCCTGAGTCTGTATGCGTTTCCTTCAGTTGAGAATGAGAGTCCTTTTATGGTAACGTCGGCCAGTGAAGAAATTGAATCCACCCATTTGCGATTGGATAACTAACCCTAACCCTGTCATATTTGATATTCCACAAACATATTATTTATTTTTCACCACTAAAAAGCAGTAATGAACTGAGTACTTGCTTCAAAGATGGTAATATCTCAACAAGATAGAACTTTTCGATAAAAATTTCCAGCAAGGTCAGGTCAATCTTTTAAATGATTTCTGAAGATTTTCAGATAATTTCTGACCACCCTGTTAAGAAATGTTATTACGCACCTCTGGAGTGGGTGGGTCTTAAACCCGAGCTTCCTGCCTCAGAGGTGGGGCATTACCACAAGAGCCCTTAGAATGATTTTCATCTATAGAATATTGAACAGCGCCACCTGTGGAGCAGTCAAGTATCACTGACAGCAACTTCTGCATTTCCTCATTTCACTTAAATTTGCAGATGTCAGAAGTTGCTGTCAGTTTCACAGGTGTGAAACGCATACAGGCTGACAGTTTCACCATTATTACAACTGCAGGATCCAGGCCATTGTCACACCGCTGGAATCATTTAAGCTTTTGCTAAAGTGCACTGTGAAATGTGAGCTTTCTGAGGTCATCTCCGAGCTCTGTACCTCTGCTTGATAACGGAACAGGCAAAAAGGAGCCAGAGAAACAGATTTTCTTTTTAAAAATGAAGTCAAGCATCAGGGGAAAATAGAATAATAGAACAGAAATGTAGGATTCAACTTTTAACAAATCAGGCAACATCTCTCGGGGTAGAAACTGCATTTCACATCCAGGACTGGAATTTTCATGATTTTATTTTATATGCTGAAATGGTTCATATAGCAGTAAGCATTTTCAAATAACAATCATTGATGCCAAAAAACAGAAGAAAAACTGTAAAATTCTTAAGTGGCTTAAACTGCAGTGAGATTAGAATCACGTGCATTAGATTGAATGGTCTAGTTCTGATCACAAGATAATTACAGATGAAGAAAACTATTCTTGATTCATCCATCCAGAGAAATAATAATGTTTCCCTGTTGTCATCTTTTCTGAAATGATGCCAGGGTATATAGAAGAGAAAGTGAGGACTGCAGATGCTGGAGATCAGAGTCGAGAGTGTGGTGCTGGAAAAGCACAGCAGGTCAGGCAGCATCCAAGGAGCAGGAGAATTGACATTTCAGGCAAGAGCTGATGAAGGGCTCTTGCCTGAAATGTCGATTCTCCTGCTCCTCAGATGCTACCTGACCTGCTGTGCTTTTCCAGCACCACACTCCAAGGTCTATACAGCCATGGCTCTGTCTGGAAGTATATTTCAACTCTTGTTCACTCTTCACATGAAGAAAAAATACTGATGTGGAAAACTATCTACTAAACTTTTTGTCTTGCCAAAACTAATCAGGACAAATGCAAAAATGTCACACTTCAAGTAATCACGACAATTTATTATTTCAGAGAAGAGAGTGCTGATTGATTGGCAATTCAACTCTCATTGACTTTGCGATTGTTGTGATGGTTTAAACAGCCAAATCGGATTTAGAACTCAGCAGTTACAAACTTTATTTACCAAACCTGAAGACAATCTTGAGGAAATTCCACCAAGATCTCTACCTAATGCAAAGTCTGTGTGATGTTTAGTCTTAGTTGTTGCTTTTTATTACGATGTTTGCACAGTTCACTTGTCATTGACAATCTTAGCTACTATAGCAAATAATCTTGACAATAAACAGGGGTAAGCATGCTCTTTGTAAATGCCTTTTATCTTCTCATTAGCGTTGTGGGTCTAGCATACTCCTGTTTATTCCCTTTTTGTCTTAAGATTCTTAACTATATTCCACAGAATTGGTTACATATCCCATCATGCTTAGAGAAAGTCACCATAATGACCCTATTTTCAAGTTATTATTGTGCTTTTCAATAGCAATCTTGATCAGTTTTCTTAAATAGTTGCACCACTGTGGAGAAAACTATGGGAACTACAGGCTCGAGAACCTTGTGGTAATTCAAAATGGACTCATGGCTTGACCATATTCCTTTTGCTTGCAGAGAATACAGTCTATGTACTGGTTATTCACAAATCTAAATGAGCCATGTTAGAAGCTTGGCTGATTATCTTAAATTGATTGATTGTATCATTGTTATTTGTGCACTCAGCATTGTTGTGGTCAACTGGTGGAATCACATCCAGAAGTAGATACGTTGTTTTGGATTTTATCAGCATAGTCTACTTTCTCACATGGACTTAAAAGATCCCACATTATTATTTCAAAGAATGCCAGGTGAAGAGAGCTATCGTTGGTGTCCCAGTGAATTTTATTCCTCAGTTAACATCACATTATTTGCTCAGCATTTCCTAGCCATTCATGAGAATCTGCTGTATACGAGTTGGCTGGTGTGTTTCTTACATTACGAAAGTGAATACAATTCAGTAGGAATGACTTGGCTCTAAAGTAACACTCTATGATGGCCTACTCTTGTATAAAGCATTATGGAAAGTATATCGTCATTGCTTTTGCATTTTCTTTCTTGTTTTTGTTTTGAACAAGTCCCACCATCTCTTTTGGATACCTTATTAATAACTACAAATTCCAGTGTTGAACTGAACCTTCAAAAGACTGGTCTGTTTTGCTCCTGTCATGTGAATACTCTTGCAGCTGGGAGGCATAAACAAAACTATAATTGGGAAGCCACGCTGATATAGGACATTCCAACCTGTGAATGTTTCTTCTGGTTCTGTGTATGCAATGACCACACTGTCATTTCAGCACCGCCTGTGCATTAATACTATTAAGGCAGATTGTTGAGCACCAGTGCTTATTAATTTGGCATGCAGTTGTGGAAACACATGGTGCTTGGCTGATGCTCAAGTGTTAACTTGGATAACTAATCATTTTAAAACTGGATAGTTGTGTTAAATTTGGACAGTTAAGTTAAACTTGGATTATAATACCATGTAGAGTTCTGATTTCCTTAAAAAAGAAAAGGCATATCAGGGGAATTAGATTTACAAGCTTGACACTAGAACTGATAGATTTATACACATCAAGAAAGAATGAGCAGATTAGGACTTGTCTCCAGAAAAGAGAAAGCTGAGGGTTCCATGATAAATTTGATAAACTCATTGAAGAGCCTCCTCACACTGCCATTTGAATTAATCAGTGTCCCATGCCAAGCATTTGGCTTAGCTGCTTCACTGTATAGATTGGTGGCAGACAAGATTAGTAGGAACTGCCCTAAAGTCTTTCACGCTCCCTGCCCTGCCCCACTGTATCTCAGTTCTGCTGCCCTGAATACTCCATCCCATCTACTCTTGTTCCTTATCCTGCCACATCACAGCCTGGTTCTGGAGAAGCCTTGTATTCACATGCTCTGGGGGAAGACCCATCACTTACCTCTGGTCTCAGTTCCAGTGCAGCAAATCTTCCATTAGGCCTCACTGCAGTACTAGCAGTCACCAAACTCCTGATTGAGCAACAACTCATTGAGGCAGGACTTCCTGCTGCTCAGAGCGACCTGAAGCCTCAACTGAAGCCAGTGAATGGCTAATTACCTGTTAAGAGGCTGTGGGGTACACCCAACAATAAAGCTGAGTTGACTCCAAGATTTTACACATGGGGTGAGACCAGCACCTCCTCCGCATACACCATAAAACCCAGCCCGTAAACTGTTGGCTGTTCCTGATTGATGAATGGTGGAGAGGTATGCTGGAAGAGAGAGAAAATGAGGAGTTTTGGAATATACTTAATAATTCTTACTCTTATGGTCTTTAGAACTGCATTGGTAAAAGCTAAATTTAGAAAAATAAAAATGTGGACAGTTAAAAATTATAGTAAAGCGTGAATTGCCAGTTCTGTCAACCTGTGGTCAGCTTCTATCAGGTCATCTCATTAATAATATCCTGACAGGTGGGTGATAACTTGCAATTGTTATCTTCCTGCTGGCTCACTTGACAGAGGATTTCAGTTGTTTGTGCCAATTATAAACCATATGATAGCAATGAGAAATTGATTTGCAATAGGAAGTGGCAAATTGTCCTTCTTGTGACTTGCAGCAACTCCCTTGCCTGTTAATACCATGGGATGTTTCATTTCTTGCTTTACACTTTAAAAATTTTATGTATGTTGTTTTTGTCTGTTAATCGTAGCGTTGGTTTTTTTTTCTCTTCATATCACGTGCCATTGGAAACTTTGTATTTGTTTCGTCGCCCATTAACAACTCTAGTCAGTTCTGCTATTGCACATCTTTCATTAAAGCAAATTGGCTGAGACGCGATTGATGAATAGGGAGTTCTGTTTCTAAAATGAGAACTTAGAAAATGCATGTTGGCTATTACATGATGACATCACCACCACTTTTAAGTGTTATTTTTATTGCACGATTTTCATATAGCATGGGGTCGCACAAGAAAGCAATTATCGTGTTATAGAAGAAGTGACTGCTTCTGAGAAAGCATGATTTCTTCATGAGTTCAGGGTCAGTTTGAAGCAAATAGCAATGATTTTTGGTGAAAGAAATAGTGATGAAGTCTGGTGTGTCCAGCCTTATTGTGGTTGTTAGCTGATTGGTCAGTTTGGACTGCCAGCTTGAAAGACAACAGCTTTTCTTTGATGTGGGAGCATACTGTGAATCAATGGCTCAATATTGACACTTATAACAAAGTTTTTTGAGCATGTGTGGTTAAAGGAGAACCTGTCGCTGTGTTGTAAGTAGATCTTCCAAAGACATTTGACAAAGTGCCACATCAAATGCTATAATGCGAAATAAATCTCATAGTACAGGAACTAACAATGACATAGAAAGAGAAAATTGGTTGACTGACCGGAAACAGTAAGCATATGTGCATCATTTTCAAGTTGGCAAGTAATAATGAGTGAACTGCCACAAGGACCAGTGCTGGAACATCAACTATTTACAATATATAAACGACTATCACCCAAGTGACCAAAAGTGTGGTTGCTGATGACACAAAGATAAGCAGGAAAGTAAATTGTGAATATGATGTAAGGTGAGCGCAAAGGGGCATAGATTGAAGGAGAAGTAAAAAATTGGCAGAAGAAATACAGTGTGGGAAAATGCAAGCCTGTCCATTTTGGCAGGAAGAATAAGAAAGCAGCTTATTCTTTAAATTGAGAGAGATCTGGGTATCCTATGATACACATCACACAAAGTGAATAGGAAGAAAGAGCAAATTATTAGAATGTCAAATGAAATATTGTTTATTATAAGTGGGTTGGAGCATAAGATAGGGATGTTTTTCTCTAGGTTATACAGGACGTTATGAGATCATGTCTAGAATGCTATGTTGAGTTTATGGTCTCCTAATTAAGAATGGATATAAAGGGATAGTGATAGTCTAGCAGTATTATTACTAGGCTGTTAATCAAAATGCAAGTAATGTTCTGGGGCTCTAGGTTCAAATCCTACCACGGTAGTGGTAGAGTTTGATTTCAGTAAAGGAAAAACCTGGAATTAAGAGTCTAATGAGAATCATGAAACCATTGTTGATTGTCAGGGGATATCCCATCTGGTTCACTAATATTCTTTAGGGAGGGAAACTTGCTGTCCTTAGTCTGGCCTACATGTGACTCCAGACCCACAATAAGGTGGTTCCTCTGTGCAAGTAGGGATGGGCAACAAATGCTGGCCCAGTCAGTGCTGCCTACATCCAGTGAATAAAATGTGTAAATGCTTTTGTAGTAGTTTAACATAAATTTACTCAACTGATTCCTGGGACGACCACGTATTTAGTAGTCTAACTTTTCCTGAGTAAGTATTAAACAGACCCCAGTCTTAACTCACACACACTCCCACCCCAATACACCTCAGCCAGAATCCTTTAAAATCGCAGACCTAATCCTACCCACTCAGCACCCTATTTACCTGGCATTCTGATAACCTACCCAGCTTATACACTACTTACCTGGCACCACATCCATGTGGCATCCGACTTCTATGGCACCATTTAACCCCCCACCCCAACCGAATTGCCACTCTACCCACCCAGCACCCTAACATCACACTTACCTCATGTACTTACTGTTAAACAGCAGCTGTCAAAGTGGCTGCCCGAAACTTTACATTTCAGAAAATGGCAGCTGACTGCTGTTTAAAGGGGACTCAGTTTGCCACCTTTCAACAATTCTCTGTTACAAAAGAAATGTCAGAATAGAAATATGGCTTCACATATCAAAGGGTCCTCTGAGCAGAATCACCTCTTAGAAATGCAGACTCCCTTCTGTAAAAAGAAAGGCTGGAATAGCAATCTGCATGAGAATGCTGCACCTTGGAAAATACAGCCCATTGCAGACATTCTAATGAAGGTGAGCACAGCACGCAGGAAAAAAACCAGGAGAATTGCTGAGCACTGGTTGTGGGTAGCAGCACGGCTAAATGGAAAACAGTAAATAGAATCACAAATCAAAGGCTGGAAGCTTGTGTGTTTCGTAGTCTGTCCTAAGAGTTGATGCATCACCCAGCAACATGAGGAGCGCATCCACAGCGGAAGAGAGTTTGTAATACCTGGATGATACATGAGATTAAAGTCTAGCAATTTGATTTAATGGGTCTTCAGCTACTTGAAAAACCAATCATATAGCAATCAAAACAAATATTATTCTGAACTGACTGAGATGCTTCAAAGAATGGTGTTACTGATAAAGTGGTGGCTGCTTTCTACACACTCAGAGAATGAGGAAAATGAGGCAATTTTGTAATTGCCACTTGTAGAAGCACAGCCATTAACTATGAGTGGGCATGTCTTGGATTTTAATTTTGATATTTCCGTCTCTGTGTTTTTTGGTAATTGCATAGGTTAATGAAACATATTGAAGAAAATGTTCAGTATATTAGATCTGCTGTCCTAATACAATTGGGGAAATGATAGAAATAGATAAATAACCCTTGCTAGTTACTACAATCCCACTCATACACACGGTTTCACCAGGCATATTGCAATGAATAGCAGGTGTTTTTGAAGGGCTGCTACCCATTGTACACTGGATTTTTTTGCAGCATCATGAAAACTCTCTTAATAATTTTGTTTTTTCATCTGCTTCTATGACATTAAAAAGTGGATGATATCATTCAATCTCTTTGCTACCTCCTGCAAGGCATTCAGCAGAATTGGTCTCTGAGGTTTCCTCTCCATTTCAAGCATGGATACCCTCCTTCTGCCTCATCTTCCAGTCTGATATCATCAAAAGGTCTGCCCTGGAGTCTGTGCATGAAACGACTGCCTGGTTCTAGCAGTGATCAGCTGAAGTAGATAAACTTCTTGAAAAGGCAGCTAATTAAGAGCTAATGCTTACTCCTTTGGTGATCATGCACTCACACTGCATCCTGCACCCATGAAAAATGCTCATCAAACGCTAACTATTTTAATTGCCTCATTCTATTATATCCAGGGAGGTTATTGCCTTGCTTGGGTAAGTGTACTCAAGGAAACAGTGATCTCAGAGCCAGTTTTTACCCCATGATTACACAGACCTGACAAAAAGTCACTACGCTTGAAACATTAATTCTGTTTTGCTTTCTACTGGTGCTGCCAGGCCTGCTGATTTTATCCACCACTTTCTGTTTTTGTTTGTAGTTAATACAGCACGGTTGGTAAGATTTAGCGACAAATCTCGCTAGGCCTCATGCTGAGTAAACTCTCTTAAGAAAACCTCAACACAACTGACACTTGGTCAAGAACAATAAGATTCAGCCTATAGTTTTTCTCTATTGAAGAGGGTTGATGAGGGTAATTGCCTCAATCTGTATATTTCAATTTTCAAGTATTTCATGGAATACCCCATAATAACTTATTTTCATGTGGGATTAAATGTGCACTGGTTAGTTTGATAGAAACTCAGCTAATGGCACAATGAGCAGAGAATCCTGGTGATTTTCTTCAAAATCAAATAAAATTTGAAATGGTGCCCTCAGAATTAAAGTTGCAATCTCTGCTTTTTTCATATTAATACTCTGCAATTGGGAAGACTTGATACAATTATCAAAGATGCAGGTGGCATGAAACACAGCAATGTAGTACACAGTGAGAAAATTCACTCAGAAAATGTGAGAGTTGCCCGTGAGAAGGTGGTGGTAAGCTGCCTTCTTGAACCGCTGAAGTCCACGTGATGTAGGTTGATCCACAATGCAGTTTGGGAGGGGGTTCCAGGGTTTTGACCCAGCAAAGGTTGGCGATATATTTCCAAGTCAAGATGGTGATTGGCTTGAAGGGGAAATTACAGGGGGCGGTGATCCCATGGATCTGCTGCCCCTGTCCCTCTGGATTTTAGAGGTATTTTCCATTGATCTTTGGTGAATTTCTGCAGTTCATCTTGTAGATAGTACACACTGCCACTACTGAGCATCAGTAATGGGAGGTGTGGATGTGGTGCCAATCAAGCGGGCTGCTTTGTCCTGGATGGTGACAAGATTCTTGAGTGTTGTTAGAGTTCCACTTAACCAAGCAATTCACTACATTCCTCATTTGTAGATAGTGGACAGGCTTTGGGGAGTCAGGAGGTGAGTTGTAGTCACTGTGTTTATATGGTGAGAGCAGTTGAGTTTCTGGACAATTCTAACAAAAGGATGTTAATCGTGGGAAATTCAGTGAAAGTCAAAGGGTGTTGCTTTTTGCCTCTTATTGGAGATGATTATTGCCTGGCATTTGTGTAGTGTGAATGTTACTTGCCACTTTTCAGCTGAAACCCCCTGAATATTGTTCAAGTCATGTTGCACTTGAGCATGGACTGTTCAGTATGTGTAGAGTCACTAGCAGTACTGAACATTGTGCAATAATCAGTGAACATCCACACTTTTGACCTTATGATGTGTCATTGACGAAGCAGCTAAAGATGCTTGTGCCTGAGATATTACTCTGAGGCAGTCCTGTAGCTGTGTCCTAGAGCTGAGAAGACGACCTCCAATAACTACAACCACCTTCTTATGTGCTGTGTATGATTCCAACCAGTGGAGACATTTCCTCCTGATTTCCATTTCTTCCCTTCATCAAGGGCTGCTTGATGACATGCTCAGTCGAATGTGGCCTTGATGTCAAGGCTGTCATTCTCATTTCATCTCTGAACTTAAGCTCTTTTTTCCAAATTTGAACCAAGGCTGTAATGAAGTCTGGAGCTGAGTGGCCCTGGCACAATCCAAACTGGGCATCAATGAACAAACATAGTGGCAAACTGCAAGAGTGTACAGGGAGACTGTTAAAATGGATAGACACAGAGCAAATTGAATTTAACAGAGAGATGTGAAGTGATTCATTTTGGTAAGAAGAAGAGGAGAGGCAATATAAAATAAATGGTGCAATGGTCACATTGTGGCAAAACAAGCATGTGGGTACATAAATATGTTTTTGACCATTGCAGAGTGATTTAAGAAAGCTCCTGAAAAGTCAAATAGGACCATAATTTTACAAAAGAGCCGTTGGTGACGAGAACGCAGATGTTATGTTGAACTTACGGAAAACAATGTGTATTTGAGGTATTCAGCCACATCTGGACTCTGGTACTTAAGAAGAATGCTGAGGTGCAGAGGAGGTTACTAGAATGATATCAGAGATAAAACAATTTAGTTATTTGGTGAGACCCTTCCCTTCACAATAGAAAAAGGTTGAAGAGAGTGTTGTACAATAAATAAGGAGAAATTGTTTCTAGTGACAGAAAAGAATCAGAAGCAAGGGGACAGATATAGACAAATGGGTAAAAGAACCAGCAGCAAATTGTCTTGATTAGGATTGCCATGTCTGAAAGGGTTGTGGAAGCAGATTCAGGAGTGATTTAATAAACATCTGAAGGAGAAGATTTTTCAGGGCAACAGAGGAAGAGCAAATCTAATTGGGTAGATTTTTTACAATCCGTGCAGGCACAATGCCAGCGATTTAAAATAAACTGTAGGCTGCATCTTAAGATACTTACCTATGGAGCAGTTGCATCAAGATTTTTTTGGAGGGAGATTTTTCACCACGAGATCCAACAAATCTTTCACATCTTACCAAACCTGCACCAAAGGTGTCCATCTTGTCTGATTCTAGTCCCATCTTATCCATCACTGGTCCCAGACAAAATTGCTGAAAGATTTGTGTCCCTTGAGCTTGTGATATCATTTAAAGGTTGACATGCTCTCTGACAGGCATTGGCAATCTGGCATTTTTTTATTTTCAAAAATATACTTTATTCATAAAATATTTTGATGATCTGTACAATTGGTCTTGCCATACATATGTAAACATTCCATTTCTTGACATACAGAGACAGAGTAATCATTCATATATACAGGTCTGTATGATTACTATCCACATATTTAGCAGGGGAGGGTCAGCGGAGCCCCCTGACTGCGTCGGCCCCCTGTGCTTAGGCAGGCGGATGTTACATGGTGGTCTTTCCCCACCGCGCCTTGGCGGCAGCTGCCCCAAGCTTCAGTGCGTCCCTCAACACGTAGTCCTGGACCTTGGAATGTGCCAGTCTGCAACACTCAGTTGGGGTCAACTCCTTCAGCTGGAAGATCAACAGGTTTCGGACCGCCCAGAGAGCGTCCTTCACCGAGTTGATGATCGATGAAGGACTCGAGGGCCTTGGTCAGCTCGTCCAGAGGTAGCGGCTGGTCCAGCCTCTCCCGTGTTCTGTCGTCTAAGTCTTCCGTGATAGAAGACAGGAATGACTGGGAGGCCACGCTGTCGGTTGGCTTCGAGTCATACAGACTGGCATAGAAGGATTTGCTGATCCTCATGATGTCAGCCTGCAATGATGTTCTCGAGCCATCTTCTTCCTTCAGGCTGCTGAACACGGAGCTCTCTTTGTGCACCTTCTGGAAGAAGAAACGTGTCTTGTCCTGCTCCACCGAGCGGACCCTGGATCGGAAGATTATCTTGGAGGCCTCCGAGGCAAAGAGCGAGGCTTGCTGGTCCTTCACCTCCTTGAGGTCCTCCATGACATCGACCCCCATCATCTGCAGCAGGAGAAGGTTCTGCATACTTTCCTGGAACTGGGACCGTTTTCCCCGCCTCTCTCTCGCCTCCTGAACACCTTTGAGGATGAAGAACCTCTTGATGTTCCCTTTTACTGTTTCCCACCAGTCCACTGGGGACTCAGAGGGGCTTCACGGTTCTCCAACCTGCGTAGTCCCTCTTGAGCTCCACAATGTTTCCCGGGGTCAACAGCTTTGTGTTCAGCTTCCACGTTCCCTTACCAGCCCGCTGCTTGTCCTGTAGGTGACAGTCGGCCAGCAGGAGGCAGTGGACAGAGAACACTGGCTTGATGTCGGTGGATCTGACCGAGAATGTTCGGGACTCAAACAGGTAATCTTTCCTTGAGCGGATAGACCCTTTTTTTTATTTCAAAAATATACTTTATTAATAAAATAATTTGATGGTCTGTACAGTTGGTCATGCCATACATACGTAAACATTTACATACAGAGATCAGAATTTATCATTTGTATATACAGGTCTGTACGTTTATCAATCATATGTCCATATATTTAGCTGAGGCGTCAGCAGAGCCCAAATGACTGCGTGGGCCCCCTGTTCTTCTTTAGGCAGGCAGATGTTACACGGTGGTCTTTCCCCACCGCGCCTTGGCGGCAGCTGCCCCAAGCTTCAGCGCGTCCCTCAACACATAGTCCTGGACCTTGGAATGTGCCAGTCTGCAACACTCAGTCGGGGTCAACTCCTTCAGCTGGAAGATCAACAGGTTTCGGACCACCCAGAGAGCGTCCTTCACCGAGTTGATAATCCTCCAGGCACAGTTGATGTTC
>NC_057738.1:19593874-19640024 GCF_004010195.1 Chiloscyllium plagiosum
ATCACCGATTCCAGAGCAGACCTGACCTGGTTGGCGATTACCTTTGACAGAATGTTGTAATCCGTATTCAATAGTAAGGTTGGTCTCCAATTTTTGAGTTCCTCCCTCTCCCCCTTCCGCTTGTAGATGAGGGTGATGATGCCTTTCCTCATGGATTCACTCATGGTACCTGCCCGAAGCATACTGACATACACCTCCAGCAGGTCCTGGCCAATCAAGTCCCACAGAGCGGAATAGAGCTCGACCGGTAAACCGTTGCTTCCGGGAGTTTTATTCTTTTCGAAGGACTCTAGGGCCTTGGTCAGCTCGTCCAGAGATAGCCCGTCTGCCCCAAACCAGTGAGCTAATGGCACAGCAACCACAAATCACACTGCCCATTGCACAAAGCCTACATGGCTGATACTTCCTATTGTGTAGGTGATTTTTAACCACCAGGACAGTTTTCCTGTCTTTAACTGCATCCTAGCTAAACACTGCTGCTGTGTCCCCACTGCCCAGTGACGACCCACATTTTTGTCATTCTCCAGTTAGGGAACACTACATTCAGGCAAGCGATTGGGCAATTTCAGAGATAAGCTCTTATTTACAGCCAACCAAAGCAAACACAAAACAAATAAAGGCTACAGTTCGCAAACCTCCCCCACACCTTTAATGCAAACTGTATTCTGGCATTGTAATCACCCAACTGAGTGTTAGTCACTGTAGGGATTTTGTAGTGCTCAGTGCAGCTCAGCTTTTAAATTCGTATGGAGAGTTCTTCTTTCCCAATCTCCTCTTCCTCCTTATCCAAAGACTGCTCCAGTTCTCTCAGATCCTCAGCAGCCATCACGTTTCCATATTGCCAATGCAGAGAGTAGCATGCTAGGATGGAATCATTGAATCCCTACAGTGTGGAAGCAAACCATTTGACCCATCAAGTCCACACCAGCCCACCCAGACTCACCCCCTTATCCTAACCTTGTAACCTTGCATTTCCCATGGCTTATTCACCTAACCTACATGTCTCTGGACACTATGGGCAATTTGTGATGGCCGATCCATCTTTGAACTATGGGAGGAAACTGGAGCACCCACACCAAATCCATGCAGATACGGGAATGATGCAACATACTTTTCCTGATCTAAAGTAGATTGATGCCTAAACCACCTAAGCTATGGAACCACACCTTCAGGAGCCCTATTGTCTGCTCTGCTATGACCCTGGTTGTAGAGTGTGCATCAACTTGGTAAAAGTGAGTGACCACCTTACATCAAAAAGGGAGAACAATCAGACCACCTTCCATTCCTAGAAACACAACAATCATTCAGCTCAACATTACGTTCAGTCCTTTGTCATACTCGCATGAGGGATGATGAACTGATGTTCCCCTCCTCCGACAGCAACCTTGGAAGCTTCACAAATTAAGGCATGTTTTTGTCTCTTTTTAATTCATTACCACTCATTTCTTCATCATTGAGAAGGCAATATTAGATTTGCAAACACCAATGGCTGTATGCAGATCACCTTTGGCAGGTATTTGAAGCCTAATCATCTTCACTCCACATGCACTACAAATGGGCGAAGAGTAAAAGTATCGCTGAAATTTGCCCTTCATATATATTTTCTATATGTTCACCCTTTCAATATCCTAGTGTCTAGCAGCTGTGGATTCCACACCTTTGCCCTTCAAATTGATACTGACTCCAAGGTTTTGTCCCAGCCATTTTCCAGTTGCATTTCAGAATGAGACAACAGGGAGTAATGGCAGAGTGTACTGTACAGCTTGCAGTGGACACTGTCAGCACTGAGCTCCATCTGGTTAGTTGTCATTCACATCCTTGACCCCAGACTCTCCATGGCCTGTTTAAACTTACACTACCCTGGCAGCCTATTTTCTTCAAGCCCCCCTATTGTCTCACCCTACACCCCCATTTAGAGACCCACAACATTGAACTTATTACACCTTACTGATACCCACTGTGATACTCTCGGTTTCACCTTTTGGAGATCACAGTGTGGTCACTGCCAATAATCTCACCCTCCCTCACCCCCTACTCCTCAACCCCACTCCTCCTGTGCCCTCGATGCTGTACCAGCTGCAATCACACAATCTAAGTTTTTCCCCACCGCCAGACTTGTTCCCACTTCTATGGATGGACTGCTGGTCCCATCCATCTCCCATTCTTTTGACAGTGATCCTCTTGCTGTTCTTACAGGCCCCCATTGCACTCGACTCAAAATTACTGCACAGATTCCAAAGATAGTGTTCATCCCAGACCTCTGACCCTCTTCAATATAGAGCCCCCTCGTTATGACCAAACAGGTTTCTATCAGATGTATTTGCAGCTCCCTGCTGGCGAGTCTTGTGATTGCTGTGGTAGTCATACAGGACTCACTGTTGCCACTCCCTGTTGCCTGGCCTGTGCAAAACAGCAACCCTAATTAAACAGTGATGTTGATGACCTTTAGGCTATACAGTTCCAATATTTTCCCCAGGGGGACATTTAAGCGACTGCTGGACATGCACATGGATAGCAGTGAGTTGAGGGGTGCATCGGTTAAGTTATTGTACTTTACATTAGGATTAAATCTCAGCAAAACATTGTGGGCCTAAGGACCTGTTCTGTGCTGTACTTTTCTATGTTCTATTGTTGACCCTATTGTTAAGCCACTCACTTAAAGAATGAGAGAAGTTGGCATATAACTGAGATGCTGCCAAATTTTGGCCTGACAGCTGTGGTGTGAAAAAGCCCTCAGAATAGGAATAAGGACATGTAGGAAATATATACTAGCTTTAATCAGAAAAGGAGATCAAGTAGAAGAGAGGGCTCTTTTATCTACTTGAGAAAGTGCTGATGGGTAACCTAATAGAGGCTTTTAATATTTTGACAGGACATAAAGGTAATTTGAGGTGTATGGTTTTATTCTGGGACCACAGTTATTTAGTTGGTGTCTTGACTACTCAGCAGTAATGAATATTGCAGTTGTTCAGTAAGTTCTAAGTGTTTTGATATCTCTTCCTCAGCACCATTGGAACTGAAAGGGCATGTTCACAGCCCATTCAAATGCCTTTGACACTTCACACTTAAAAATGAACTGCAAAGCCACTGACCCAGAGAGCTCTCAGAAAGAGCCCTTGGTACCCTCTCCGCTGCCACACCAGCTGCTGCATTGCCTAAGCAAAGTGGCAGTCTGGGTAGTGAGGGGAGTAATGGTAGGAATTGCCAATGGGACAGTGAGGGAGCAGCAAGAGGAGTCTTCAATGGGGCAGTGAAGAGATGTGATTTCCGGTTGTTGGATAACATAATGGTTTAAAAACTGTGCTTTGGTCAAACAACTGCAAGAGATGTTTTGTTGTAGATAAAAATATATGAACTGCACAGAACTTCAGACTAGCTTCAGCTTCTTAGCTGTTACCTTTCATGGCCAGAAGCTTGTTTTCCTCTGTTGTAGTTTTTGCAAAGCTGGTTTTTAGTTGGCTTTTGCAATGATATTTTCCAATTCTTTATGCCACAGAGCTTTGCACAGCACTTTTGTGATTTGGTAATACCTGAACAAATGCTTAATGAATAGAGGCAACACAGAGTGCCAGATCTGGTCTTGGAGGGGAAGGCCAGTAATCAACAGATAGATTGGTGGGTAGATTATGTCTCCTATGTTACAATATCTAGATGATTCTACACTATTTGTCCTGCATTTTCTTGCTGGAGCCAGTGCCAAATCATAAATCAGAATTTACTCCACAGGATGGAAATAGTATCTCACAAAGTGAGTCTTTCATGTCTGTATGAACCAAGCAAATTTAAGTGTTGGCAAATATAAGTGGTCATCAGTGGCTTTTTGATGCATTAATGCATTCATTTTCTTCTGTCTCTCACAGAGTGAGCCACAGAGTCATACAGATGTACAGCACGGAAATAGACCCTTCGGTCCAACCCATCCATGTTGATCAGCTATCCCAACCTAACCTCGTTCCATTTGCCAGCACTTGGCCCATATTCTTCTAAACCTTTCCTATTCATAAACCCATCCAGATGTCTTTTTAAATGCTGTAACTGTATCAGCCTCTATTACTTCCTCTGGCAGCTCATTCCATACACACACCACCCTCTGTGTGAAAACATTGCCCTTTAGGTCCTTTTTATTTTTTTCCTCTCTCACCATAAATCTATGCCCTCTAGTTCTGGACTCCCACACCCCATGGAAAAGACTTTGTCTATTTACCTATCCATGCCCTTCATGATTTTATAAATCTCTGTAAGGTCACCCCTCAGCCTCCAACGCTCCAGAGAAAACAGCCCCAGCCTATTCAGCCTCTCCCTATAGCTCAAATCCTCCAATCCTGGCAACATCCTTGTAAATCTTTTCTGAACCCTTTCAAGTTTCACAACATCCTTCTGATAGGAAGGAGATCAGAATTGCACACAGTATTCCACAACTGACCTAATCAATGACCTGTACAGCTGCAACATGACCTCCTAACTCCTATTCTCAATACTCTGACCAATAAAGGAAAGCATACCAAATGCCGCCTTCACTATCCTATCTACCTATGACTCCACTTTCAAGGAACTATGAACCTGCACTCTAAGGTCTCTTTGTTTAGCAACACTCTCTAGGACCTTACCATTAAGTGTATAAGTCCTGCGCTGTTTTGCTTTTCCAAAATGCAGCACCTCACCTTTACCTTAATTAAACTCCATCTGCAACTCCTCAGCCCATTGGCCCATCTGATCAAGATTCCATTGTAGTCTGAGGTAACCTTCTTCGCTGTCCACTACACGTCCAATTTTGGTGTCACCTGCAAACTTACTAACTGTACCTCCTATGTTCAATCCAAATCATTTATATAAATGATGAAAAGCAGTGGACCGATCCTTGTGGCACACCACTGGTCACAGGCCTCCAGTCTGAAAAGCAACCCTCCACCACCCTCTGTCTTCTACCTTCAAGCCCGTTCTTTATCCAAATGGTTAGTTCTCCCTGTATTCCAGGAGATGTAACCTTGCAAACCACTCTGTCATGAGGAACCTTATCAAACGCCTTACTGAAGTCCATACAGATCATATCCACTGCTCTGCCCTCGTTAATCCTCTTTGTTACTTCTTCAGAAAACTCCGTCAAGTTTGTGAGACATGATTTCCCATGTACAAAGCCATGTTGACTATCCCTAATCAGTCCTTGCCTTTCCAAATACATGTACATCCTGTCCCTGAGGATTCCCTCCAACAACTTGCCCACCACCAATGTCAGGCTCACCGGTTTATAGTTCCCTGGCTTTTCCTTACCATCTTTCTTAAACAGTGGCACCACGTTTGCCAACCTCCGGTCTTCTGGCACCTCACATGTGACTATCGATGACACAAATATCTCAGCAAGAGGCCCAGCAATCACTTCCCTAGCTTCCCACAGAGTTCTACACCTGATCAGGTCCTGGGGATGTATCTACTTTTATGCATTTCAAGACATCCAGCACTTCCTCCTCTGTAATATGGACATTTTTCAAGATGTTGCCATCTATTTCCCTACATTCTGTATCTTCCGTACTTCTCCATGGCAAACACTGATGTAAAATACACATTTAGTATCTCCCCCATGTCCTGCAGCTGCATTAAAAGGCTGCCTTGCTAATCTTTTGAGGGGCCCTATTCTGTCCCCAGTTATCCTTTTGTCCTTAATGTATTTGTAAAAACCATTTGGATTCTCCCTAACCCTATTTGCCAAAGCTATCTCATGCCCCCTTTTTGCCCTCCTGATTTCCCTCTTAAGTATACTCCTACTGCCTTTATACTCTTCTAAGGATTCACTCAATCTATCCTGTCTATACCTTACATATGCTTCCTTCTTTTTCTTAACCAAAACCTCAATTTCTCTCATCAACCAGTTTACCCTATACCTACCAGCCTTTCCTTTTACCCCAACAGGAATATACTGTCTCTGGACTCTCGTTATCACATTTCTGTAGGCTTCCCATTTTCTAGCCGTCCCTTTACCTGCGAAGATCTGTCCTCAATCATCTTTTGAAAGTTTTGCCTAATACTATTAAAATTAGCCTTCCTCCGATTTAGAATTTCAACTTTTACAGCCTGCCAGTTCATGCTATTGATACAATTGTTAGCATCAAGGGGATTTGAAAAGTATTATGAAGAAGTGTTATCTGAAATATTAATTTACTGTATCACTGTCTAGACATATGGCCACATCTTGGACGTTTTAGAAAGAGCAGTACAAAGTAAACATGTAAGGCTGCAGCAGGGAATAATGCTGCATTTACAAATAATCCAAGCTGTTTGTCTGGAGTCACTGAATCTAAAGCACTTATAGAGAGAGATCACATTTCCATTTTCCGGGTGTAATAAAGCTATTGGATTTGAATATAGACAGTCAGAGACATAACAGATAATTAGATAATTCTTGTCAAAATTTAAGGCTTTCTGACCACAAGTGGGAAGGTTCCTAAAAGACAATTCAAAATCTATACAGTTCCCTCTAGAAAAAAAACAAATAAGTCAGCCAGAATTAATCTAGGAAGACAGCAGCTTGTGGGCAAAGTGACTTTGGCTACAGACCAATGTTTGGGACAATCTGTGACGATCCATTTTTTTTTCTCAGTTTAACAGTTACTTGGCCAAAGGACTTTTTAAAATAAAATCTTTTTTTTTCCTTAGACTTGGAGGTTGGTTTGTTTGTTTATGTGTTTCAAGAAGGGCAGTTGTGTTCATTTAATCTTTTGTAATAACCTTTACTGTTCATGTAAATACTGCTTGCAATAACTAGTTTTTATTTGTTGCTTAAGGAAGTTGGCTGGACTTTCCTCAGACACTGAATTATACACAATCCGACTTATATATGTTTGATAATTGCATCTCCCTTTTTAAACTCTTGCTTTCTTGTGACTAATGGAGAAATGGGAAAGGAAAGAAATTTGATGGGCATTCCTCACTTGGTCATAAAAACAGTCTGAACGAGTGGCAGGTGAACAAATAATATGGAACATTGTGAAGTTGTCTACATCAGTAGGGCAAACAGAAATCCGGCTGAATCTGACCAGAAATCAGCTAAGTGTCTTTTTTTGCTGGAGGATTTCTCTCCACAAGGCCTAGTATTGTGCTGTCTTCCCAAATACACCTCATTACCTATGCATCCCACCCCATGGTGCTTGGCTTGTTCTTTTTATCCCACTTGCCCAAGGATATCCTGGGATCCCTGGTACTGGCTCCATCTATGAAACCTAGCTGTGCACCTTGTCCAGTGTGTTGGAAATCCAGAGTTGTCCCTCACTGTGTGAGCAACCACAAATCAAAGCTTCTCAAACAACATTGGTGACACTTCATTCCACATACAAGTGCATAGATTCACAACTATCTCTGCTTAAGAACCAAGCCACACCCCTTACCTGTTCTTGGTCTGTACAGTCTTGTCTAAGTGCTGCTGTTTCCCTCATGCCCAGTGTAACCAAGCATCTTATAATTGTTCTATATGGCACCATCATGCACAAGGAGGAAGTAAAATGATTCAAAACATTCACCAACACCAAAATACACAAAGATCAAGCCACCACAAGGTGCATTTCCCTCTGAACTGCTTGTACGTTGAACACTAATAATTTTACAGTAAATGAACAATGATTGCACCATGCTCTCACCGACTACAAATGAGTGTCAGCTGGATTCTGCCTAGCTTGGAGTGTCCAACAGTACTGCGCCTCATCATGCAGAAGGTGGTGTTCCTCCTGTTCAATGTTCTCTTCATCCTTCTTGGAAGACTCCTCACACTCTTGCAGTACTTGAGCATCCATCACATCCCCTCTTTGCATGGTCCAGTTGTGCAATGCACGGCATGCTGGGATTATATGGCACGCTCTGTCCTTTAGTGTAATGTAAGGCCCACTCAGACCAATCCAAGCAGGGGAAACTTATCTTCAGCACATCTGTCATTTGTTCCAATATGGCTCTGGTCAAAGAATGGGCTGTACTGTATCTGTGTTGAAACTTTATTGCTGGAACAGCACAGCAGGTCAGGCAGCATCCAGGGAACAGGAGATTCGACGTTTCGGGCACAGGCCCTTCTTCAGGAATGGCCTGTGCCCTTCTTCTTCGGGCACAGGCCATTCCTGAAGAAGGGCCTGTGCCCGAAACGTCGAATCTCCTGTTCCCTGGATGCTGCCTGACCTGCTGTGCTGTTCCAGCAATAAAGTTTCAACTTTGATCTCCAGCATCTGCAGACCTCATTTTCTCCTGTACTGTATCTGTGCTCAGCCTGGGGTCATCAGTCATGTCGCAGAGGCGCAAGTAAGCAGCCTTGTAAGTCATCTGGATCCTCAAACACAGCAGGAACATGGAAGTTATCAAGGGTATAGGCATCATGGCAGCTTCCAGCATACCACACTCAACCCTCTAAGGAGTGATCATGATGACTATAGATCATTTGTACATTGATGAACCCAGCTACATTATGATAGAATCCTGTCAGTGCAATGTGTGTACAGTCCATAATATCCTGCATCTGGGTGAAGCCAGCTACATTGTGAATCCTACTGTCCTGGCTGTAGCATTGACCTTGTCATGGGCAAACAGGATGGAGCGGCTTGGACTGACACATGTAGCACTGGGAACAGCATTAATACATTGATGGATGGGTGATTAAGATCCTAGACATGCTGTCGCACTGTTCCTCCTCCATTTCTCAGCACCTCTGTTGCATTATAGCCACTGCTGCTGTGGCTGGATCCATCAATCAGGCTTGCAGTGAATCTGATGGGGGACATAAGGAACAGAATAGGTCCTTAGTAATGTCAGCAGTCAGCATTCACATCATTCACAATGATGGCTTTCTATATTGCTCCATATAGTGGAACACTGAGCACTCTGCCAACGAGGGCCATGGAATCACTCCACATACAACTTTGACGTTGGACTATATTCCAATGATTGAAGCATCTGTCATGCCGCAAAGATAGAGTAGGTCAGTGCAAATGCTGCAGAATTACTGAATCCTTCTCCTTGTAGCTGCACGTCACCAACAAAAAGCATAATGGCATTGAAGACTGTGTTGCATTATAGTTACAGTTCAAGGCGAGAGAGGACCAGTGGCCATGACCACCTCTATCTTAAACCCCTCCCCATCATCCTGGGTCTTCCAATGCATGAGCAGCTCCGCCTCTGTCCATACTTTATATTGTCCCCTCAACTTGGCAGCTTCTTGTTGCCCAGTGTTGATTCCCTTCTCTTCCTGACCACAAGCATGACCCCTATCACCTCTCCACGTCCTCCAAGCATTGAGCAGACCCTTAAGACTGATCTTGGCCTAACTCCTAACTGACTTGTACAGATAGTCCTGACTGATGACTGACCAAACTCCTGATCTCTCCCAATTCAGTCACAAAAGCAGAAATTGCTGGAAAAGCTAAGCAGTCTGGGAGCATTTGTGGAGAGAAATCAAAGTTAATTTTACAGGTCCAGTGACCTTTAGAACCCTCCCTGTACAAATCCCTGACTGACAATCCACAAATCCCTTATCTGAGCTACAGTCCTGATCATGTAACAGGAAAGCAAGAGGAATCTCCAAGATCGGACACAAATCTCACAGGTAACAGTCAATGCAGCGGTTGGTGAGGATTGAGAGATTCCATTCAGGCTTCCTTTGGTTCCTTGGAAGTAACTAACATAAATCATTTGTGCAGTTGTCACCTTGACAGCCACTGAGATAGGATGACCACTCATCACTTTGTTTCACACATCTGAACTCCAGCAGCCGGCACAGTTCAGGACCAGTGTCCTGGGATATTCTCAGCCTGTGGTGATACTGTACATTACCCAGCCGGAGGAAATGAGATCAAAAGCATAACACTTTGGGCCTTCTATATCTCCTGTACATCCTGAAGGGACCTTAAGTTGTGACTCCTCCTTGAGGAGGCTGCTCAGCATTCACAGCGGGTTGCTGATGGTCGTGATGCTGCCACATCTGTTCCTGCTCCACTTCTCTGCATCTTCATTACATCACAGCAACAATGATGATAACCCTTGCTGTAGCTGGGTCCATCTTCTTATGTGTGGGGACCATAAGAAACAGAACAAGTCCTTAGTAAAGTGACCATAAGACCTTATGATATCGGAGTAGATTTAGGTCATGTGACCCAGCGAGTTTGCTGTGCCTTTTGATCATGATTAAGACATGTTTCAATCCCATTCTCCTGTCTTCTCACCATAACCCTTGATCCCCTTACCAGTCAATAACCTAGCTATCTCTGTCTTAAACATACTCATTGATTTGGGTCATCCCTTCACTGAGGCTCTGCCGTCAGGTTCTAGCCTCTCTTCCTTGTGGAAACATCTTCTCCATGTCCACTCTATCCAGGCCTCTCAGTATTCTGTAAGTTTCAATGAGATCCTCGCCACCGCCCCCCTGCCCCATCCTTCTAAACTCCACCGAGTCCAGATCCAGAATCCTCAAGCACTCATATGTAAAGCCCTTCATCCTCAGGATAATTCTTGTGAACTTCCTGTGGACCCCCTTTGAGGCCAGCACATTCTTACATCGATATGGAGCCCAAAACCGCTCACAATATTATAAATGACCAGAGCCTTATATAGACTCTTGTTTCGCACCTTTAATAGCATCTCTGCTCTTGTATTCTTGCCCTTGCAAAATGAATGCTAACATTGCGCCTGCCTTCTTAACTAAGAGAAGCCTGTATTTGGACCCTTAAGTAGAGTAAAGTAGCTTTTGTTTGTCATATCTACCACATACAACTGATACAGGAAAAAATGAGACAGTGTTCCTCCAGAACCGAGGGTGCTACATGGACAGCACTAACTACGCAATCGTACAGGCATAAAGTGCATAAGAAGTGGAAAACACACAAGTTACAGTGTAATATAAGAATTATAAATAATGAACATTTTTCTGGCAACAGTCTGAAGTTGTGCTAAGAATTTCAGGTGGGAAAGAGTCAGATCATACTGTGTTAAGGAGCCTGACGGCTTAGGGGAAGAAATTGTTGTACAGTCTGGCTGTGAGAGACCGAATGCTCTGGTATCTTCTGCCAGATCGCAGGAGGGAGAAGAGTTTGAGTGAGGGATGTGTGGGGTCTTCCACAATGCTCTTAACCTTTTGGATGCAGCATGGGGTGTAAGTGTCTGTAATGAAGGGAAGAGAGATCCCTTTGTCCTTCAGATTTCTGAATGTTTTCCCCATTTAACACCCCTTCTTCCTACCAAAGTGTATAACTTCACATTTTCCCACATTGTATTCCATCTGACACTTCTTTGCCTGCTCATCTCGCCTTCTGCAGCCTCCTCACCTTATCAACACTGCCTGTCCCTCCACCTATCTTTGTGACATCTGCAAACCTGGCAGTAATTCCCGGAGTTCTTCTGTACAGAATGTTAATGTATTTCTTGAACTGTTCAATACTGACTCCTGTGGAACTCCACTAACCACTGGCTGTCACCCTGAAAAGGACTCCTTTATCCCTAATCTCTGCCTTGTGCCAGTCAGTCAATCCTCTAAGTGAGCATTCATATCACTCGAAATGTTGCTTTAGCACAGTTCTCCACACACCGGGAGGGCCATGGCACGCCTCTACTTGAACATTTGACATAGGACTACACTCGGATGACTCAACCTGAGTCACATCACATAGATACAGTGGGAGATTGTAACTGCTTTTGAGTACCACAACCTTTTTTTCCCAGCTCCACATCGTCCAAGAAGGGCACCATCGTGTATAAGAGCATATTGGTAATTACTTACAGTACAAGGTGAGAAGGAATGGGTTCGATGTCCTTGTGCAGCCTTTGAGGATCTCAGAGATGACTGTTTTCAATCTGCAAGAACCAAAGACACAATCGAGATTGTGTTTGTGACTAGCATTTGGACCACACATGTTGTACAATGTATGCATTTCATATGCACCATGATATGATTAGAGATAACTTCAACCTGTATTGTAAACGTACATGATTAGTCGAATTGTCCCTTGAAACACCTCATGTCACTCACCAGCAGAGCCTGTATGTTCAAGCAGAAAAGAGCACTGACTGTGCCCAGTCTGGGTGTGGTTGGTGCCATTATACATTAGCAGTGCCTATTTAGCAATCTCATGACAACGGGATGCAGTGCAGTTTGCATTTAGCCTCATGCTCAATCTGGTAATCAAGGGCACCCTGAACCCCCATGCCGTTTTTTTCCTGGAACTACCTGGTCAGTATAGTAGTACTAATCCTCCACATGTTCCCACATACCACTTGGAATTATCTCTTCAGGTCTTAACACTTCATCCTGAACCCAGGCCCTATTGTTCAATAATGTTCACCATCATGCTGCACTGCTGCCCCGTCAAGCCACAGTAGAGGAGTCCTCCAGTGCCCCCTTCCCAAAGTCTGTCATGTCCTCCAATCATCTAACCTGCATTTTATGTCCAATTCCTCCCCCCACTTCCTCCTCCACATTGCAATCTTGCCTCCTCTGCATTTCAGTTTGCTGCTTGCAAACCCCCAATTTGTGTTCCTCAATTTCCCACCTACAATTGTGGTGCAAGATAACAGCCCTTGATTTTCAATGAGCTGGCCACCAGGACTGAGCCATCTGACCAACTTCAACAGAGAGCCCCAAATGATGAGTGACCCAGACCCCTGCAGCTCCCTGCCTGACTGCGAATCCCCAACTGAAGCACTAGACCTGCAGGAGTGACTGAAGCCTACTCCCTGACCTGTAGTTGACGTGGACCTCCTACTGTGACTGCCCGAAGCAGTCACCTGATTCTGCACAAGTCCCTGGATTGAGATGAAATGATGCTTTTGACTTACTGTACCAGCTGACTGACAACAGTCCTCTTTGTCTTGGCTGAGGAGTGTCTGCTTAGAATTTGAGATGGCCATTTGGTTGATGCACATGCGGTGTGTTTGCCAGGTAAGCTGCTGGTGTGAGATTGACATAGCATGGTGCCGTACAGCAATCCGTCCATCCTGTTGACTGATGACTGCTATCAACCATAACAAACTGCCTGACTTTGTGTCTGCCACATGCAGCAAGCTAATACAGGAGTATTGAAGGTCTTTAAGGTCTGGCTGAGGGAGCAAAGCACAATAAGACAAGGCAAGAATATTGGCCCAAAGAGAATGAGCAATTCAACAGCGAGCAAGTAATCTTTAGATGAACTCTGGCCGAATCCATGGGATGGGTGGCGTCACGTCAAGTATCTTTGTATTAACAGTTCAGTGATTGGTGCTGGTGCATTTGAACAGTACAGCATGGAAGTGTAACTCCACCGTGCACGTGATTCAGAGATGGGCCGTGAGGATGTGGTGAGACTGGTACTCATCAGCTGCCAAGGTCTGTGAGAATACATAATTGTGAAATGATAATGCAGTCAAATAGGACTGTTGCCATTCACTGTGTGAATCATATCCCATCATCTAACATGCGGTTGAAAAATGCTGCCCATACCAATAAGATCCTCCCTGGCCACCTCATCCAATTTTCCCAATTTTCTTACCCATGCCTGCATCACTGAGAGGCTAGGAAGATTCCATTTTGAGTATCTTTTAAATGGGGAGAGTTTGGGAACTATTGATGTCTGAAGATACCTGGGTATCCTTGTTCATAAGTCACTGAAAGCTTGCAGGCAGGTGCAGGAAGCAATGAGGAAGGCAAACAGTCCATTGGCCTTTATTGCAAGAGAGTCAGTGTACAGAATCAAAGAAATCATTGCAGTTGTTTAATGCCTGGAGTATTGTATACAATTCTGGTCAAATTATCACAAGATGTACTTGCCATTGGAGGAGAAGATCAAAGGTTCCCCAGATTTGCACCAAGGATACAAGGAGCAATTTTAGAAACTGGACCTATATTCTCTCGAGTTTAGAAAAATTCATGATCTCATTGCAACATGCAAAAATCTTACAGCTCTCAACAGAATAAATGCAATGTTGGTGGGGGGGGCGCTGGTGGGGGTCAACAACCCAGGGATACAGTTTCAAAATATGCATTGGGACATTTCAGGCAGAGGTGAAGGAAATTCTTTCATTCAGAGTATGGTGAATGTTTCAAACTCTCTACCCAAGAGGGCTCCAAAGGCTCAGTTGAAAATAAATTGGTATCTAGATATTAAATATATCATGGGATGGCTGGGATGGAGATGGGCCATGATCCAGTTAAATTGCAGAGCAGGGTCAAGGGGCCAAATATCATAATGCACTCCAATTTCCTTATCTGTTCCATATCTGTTTCTGCAGACTTGGTCTGGTAAAATTAAAGAACTATGTCCACAATCATAGGATTGGAAATGGAGGTTTAGGGTAATATTGCATGTGCTAGTCACTTTCGTCATTCTAGTCTTTTAAAGGAACACCAAAATTGCATTGTCATACCTACAGACAGAGGTTAACTGTTAACTGAGATGGTTAGTCCATGGTTTAGATTGTACAAGCATTCCAGGTTCAATATCCATTTTGGCTGATGTAGACTTGGGACCAACCTTCCATGCCTGTCCTATGCCTATGTGCAGAGTAATATCCCTCAAGCTATATATCCAATTATTCCTCTCTACTTGAGGGACAGATCCCCACAGTTCCTTGTGGACTAGGCTAATTACTTATCTAGTGATTCTGAAGAAGAATATTTGGATTGATGAACCTCTAGGATGGCCTGGAGTCACCAAGGGTTGAAGATTAGTCTCCAGACCATTGTAAGCACTAGTGGTGGTGGATCATGGGGACTTTTGTTTTGAAAAAGGTGAAATTAACTGATTTGATTTTCTTTGAATACTTTTATTCATTAATTGTAAATATTTTAAGGAAAGTTTGTGTAAATGACACTCATTGCTCACTCTATGAATGAGCCAGTGTCGGAAGTGGTGCAGTTTCAGATTGGTGATCATGTGATGAAACCCAATCCAAGTTGGTAACCTTGAACAGTGGAGTGTTGTAATTTATCTATTCAAGTAAGCACTAGCTCTTTGAGGACAACACTAATTCCATTCTGACCTTTGAGAAGATTGGATGATAATTTGCCACATATGGAAAACTGGCCTCTGTTATCATCTGTTCCAAAATGATGGTAGGCTAGCCAGTGATGAAAAAGGAAAGTAACCACAATTTGCTTCCCACTACTGCCCATTCTAATTCAAGAACAGCCATGTCAATTTGGGCCACTGTACGCTTTCAGTTCATGAATTTGCAGCTCAGGAAAAGGACAAAATTGCATGTTATCAAAAAATGATTGGGGGCCAATGTCAGCAGAAGTGATTGTCTAGAAATACTACTTGAAAGCATCTGAGGAATAGTAGAGAATTCATTTGGTTGCACTAATTAAGGAGCTTTTGTGCTATTCTTGCAAAGATACTTTTCCCAATCAGAAAGAGGTTAACTGGTCATTCATATCAGCAGTGATTGTGAATTCTTGCTGTCAGTACAGTGGTTGCCTTGTTTTGCTTTCATAATACCAATCACTGCACTTTGAAATAATTAATCACGTGAAGTGCCTTCAGATCTTTTTGGGAAACATGATAAATTACTACATTAGTGTTTGAACTACGTGATTAGATGTTATCATCCCTTATGATATAATATTTAAGCCATCCAAATCCTTTGAATCTCAGTAATCACTGCCTGCTGCCTAATTACCTATGTATGAACTGCCTAAAGCCATCGATTAGTATAATGTCTTGTTATCATTCGAAGGTATTAACTATTCTCCATTTAACTATTATCCTGTTTTAGTATTTTTTAACTTTATTTTACATAACCTATTCATTTGCAAATAAATTGTAGGAGGTTATCTTTATGCTGCATAATATTTAACTCTAAAAATACTCTCCATTTACTTTGAAATTTAGTCAAAGAAGCAAAGACTATGACAGTAGTAACCTGCTGAAGATGTAATGATCTTCCTCACAGTAATTAGCTTGACTTCAAAGGCAAATGTATTCAATTAGGAATACTAAGCTCATTTTTTTACATCAAGTCTTGAGCTACAGGGTTCTGCAAATGACTGGGGTCATCTGTCCCTGGACAGTAACTGGCAAAGGGAGCCTGCAGCATGATATGATGTTTTACAAGAGTCTTAACGCTAGTCCATCCAGGCCTTGTGTTTGAATGGCGCATCGTGCCTGAATCATGTCATTATCCCCTCGTTTTTCAATGATGTGCAAATGATTCCCTGTAATTGCTCTCATGATGCCAGTTGATTTTCCCAAGCAAGCTGCTTTCCATGCTGCTGCAAGTATGCTTGACATGTTCATTTCCATGGACATTGTCCTCCCTTCAGCTTTTTAAATTTAATTACCAGGACGCCAGTAGGTTCTTCAGTTGCTTTCCTCCCCTCTCTGCTGATCGAGGTGGATTTTTTTTCCTCCTTTGTGTTCCTGTTGGCACACAGGTAAAGGCATCAAGAATGAGCGATTAGGAAGGAGGGGGGCTCGATTGCAATGAGAAGTGTCCTAGAGTTGGTGCTGTTAATGAAGGGCCAAATCTACAGTGCTGCCAAAACTCTGATTGAAGTAAAGACAACTGAGGAATTTCAGCTCAACAGCATGTAAATCGCAGCCATTTTCTGCTGTTTCCAGGTCAGGAGGTGAGTGATCTGGCAGCTTAGAAGGCACTGCAGAATGAGCTACCCATGAAAGAAACATTTGCGTTTATATTTATATAGAGTTATACAGCATGGAAGCAGACCTTTTGATCCAAAATGTCCATACTGGCCATAATCCCAAACTAAACTAGTCCCACCTGCCTGCACTTGGCCTCATTTCTTATTCATGTAATTATCTAAATGTTGTGCATCCATTTCACAGCTAAACCACTCTGCAAAAAAAAAAATTGCCCTCATGTATTTTTTAAATCTTTCTCCCATCACCTTAGAAGTATGTCCCTTAGTCTTGAAATCCTCCACCCTAAGGAAAAGACACCTGCCATTATCTTTATCCCTCATGATTTTATAAACCTCTATAAGGCCATCCCTCAACCTCCTACGCTGTAGTGAAAATGTCCCACCATCCAGCCTCAAACCTTCCATTCCTTGTGACGTCCTGGTAAATCTCTTCTGAACACTGTCCAGCTTAATAATATCCTTCCTGTGACAAGGAGACCAGAACTGGACACAATACTCCAGACGAGGCTTTCATGGCCTCAGCACATGTGAAGGGCTGTATGATCAACAAAGCCCTGTTGAAGTGTTGTAATTTTGTAATTTGTGATAGCTAGATCCCAGAAACAGTTTTAAGTGTCACTTCAAGAATAAATGTTCATCAGGACAAGAGGGGAAGTCCCTTTTATTTTAAATAGTGCCATGCAATCTTTCCTGTCCACCTAAAGACAGAACCTCAATTTGAAATCTGATGAAAAACACAGCAGCTCTGATAGTGCTGCACACCTGCAATACTGTATTGTTAATCTGGATTTCATGCTCCAACCTCTAGAATGGCATTTGGATCCAAAATCCTCTGGCTCGTGGGTGAAGTTATTATCTACAGAACTGTGTTTGACACAACCATGCCTGTGGTTGATTTGTTAACTCTACAGGTTTAAGGTCCTGTCAACAATTATTGTGCAACTGAATAGGAGGGATTAATTTTCTATCAAATTGTAAGTGTCTTCTACCTGTGCTAGAATCTAACTGAATTCAATCGACCTCTTCTGTGGAGTGCAAATCATGCCTAAGTTATAAGGCAATCGAAAAATTCACTGCACTTTGGAAAAGAACAAAAACTATTACCTCAGTGACACAGGCAACAGCAACAAAACTACCTGTGCATTTCATACACTAACAGACCAATGATGAAAGACTCCTCGATGAACCAAGCATATCACTGGGAGAACATCTGTGGTTTCAAAACACTATTTCACATGCTTTAAATATTTCCCTATTTAAAATAAAATTGTATTTATTTACCGGTGTATTATTTTGCTCAGGAATAGGTCACAGGTTTGTTTTGTAATGAATACATTAAAAATGCAGTGACATGAATAAGGAAAAGCATCAAATCAAGTAGTACCAGGCAGATTATGTTGCTCAGAAACTAGAACAGAGACCAACTATACTTCACAGAGCAGTTCTTCACCTCGCTCAGAAATTGGCCCATGTCACTGTCTATTTAGTAGATTTACAATCCCAGGACTATATTTCAGCAGATTAACATCTAATGAGAACTGAAGTTGCTCAAAGCTTTGCACAACTGATATTTTATTAACTTGTTGCAAAAATGACTAATTAGATTCCATAAATAAAGAGGGTAAAATACTCCAACTGTGTTGGATGTACAATGTTATTGGTAAGGTAGGTGACTCTGATGGTATGACTGGGGAAAGAAAAAGCTTTGGGGTAAGGTATTCCGAATGGTAGATGTCCCCACCCACTCACCCAGCCAGTCAGTGGGAGAACAAACCTGGTCGGTGCTGGCTGCTCCACAGTTACTTAACTATTCAACAGCATGTTAATCAGTCAGAGCAAGACTTTGCTCCCATCTGACTGATACTTCACCAACAACTAACTCCAATCGTTCTGCATCCAGATCCAATCATTACCATTGGCAACAGAATCTGAGAGATGCTTAAGTCTTTTTGTCTGACTGGGGTGTGGCTCAAATGCTGTGAAATGTAACAGCATATCACTTGACACATAATTAAAAGTGCAAATATACACACTGCAGCCAAGATGTTTTCATTCTTGCTATCTGTCAACTGCAGTCAGATGATGTACAGTGAAAGTTCAATGATTAAAACCAGCACTTGCAGCAACATTATCATTTAATGTAACAAATATCAAATCAATTCTGAGCATAGTGATACTCATACCAGAAATGAACAACAACATTTTTCTTAATTGACAGTCACACTGAAAAGTGATAAGTACTGTTCAGATCTACCTGTTTGATTTAATAAACCTAATCTAATGCACAAGGCTTTTTTTCATGTACAATGAAGTTATATAGCACATACTTGCAGTGAAAAAGTGAAACTGTGAATAAACCTTCTATGCTGTCAGTTTGTGAATTTCTTAAAACAACAGTAATAGTGTCAGGTTTATTATTTGTGCCATAGCTAACAATCATCGAATGATCCAACAAAAAAGGCAAATTAATCTTTAATGCAAAGAGGAATCTGGTATTTACAATTCTAAACAGCCCAGAAACATCTGCAATGATAATCCTTGTGGAACATACGATTTTCTAAAAATGCATCACATTTGAAATGTTGAGTTCAGGAACCTCTGACAAAGGGAGCCAGTTGTTTCCTGCATATTTCCAAGATGCATTGACATTTGTCCAAAGTCAGAGGTTTTCTGAAAAAGTCAGAAATAAGGGCAGATTTTATTCTCAAGTTGCATTGTCAGAGGGCAGTTTTGCAAAGCGAGCAGAAGTGGGTGGACCAAAATAGAGTATAATCTTCCTGTGGACCCGTATCATCGTGAAAAGGGCAGACCCTCTGCACATAAACAGTCACATAATTAGCAGCTGGTCCAGAGCTGATTAGGAGTTTGCATGCAGTCCAGACCTTAAAGGGAGCAGCGTTATCCAACTAACAAGTACAATAAAAACGCTAAGCCAGACCATGGATGACCTAGCCAGTTTGTATTGTTTATCAAGGCTTAGTTTTTTTTTTAGCTTTTGTATAGTCGACGTGATGGAATCTACCATAGTCAGACAAGCTAAGAAAATGCTGTTGTCAATTCCATATTAATGTGAAAGCAAAATACTGCCTCCATATGGTCTGTCTGTAACTGTACACTCTCTTCCTCTACTTCTCAATCTCAATATCTGGGATAGGCAATCAACCAAAATCCACAATAAATCCACTGGCTGGCAGAGGCTATGCTCCCAGCCTTCACCCTTCAACCACACCTCTGACCCCTCCCCCCCACCACCCCCCAATTGAAACCTCAAACCCCACAAACACAGATCGTCAAACTCTCCACTTCAACCTGTGCCACTCCACCCTGTTTAGCTCCTATGCTATCTTATTGCCATGTCATGTTAACCCATGCCACACACTCCTGACCTTTTCTCTTACACCTACCATGCCAAATTACCAGCATGGGAAGACCTCAGGACCATGTAGAGATGGTAAAAAGAGAAGTTCTTAGTTCTGTTGTAGACTTCATTATATTGTTTCCATGTTGTAGATTAGGTTCCCTACAGTGTGGAAACAGGCCCTTCGGCCCAATCAATCCTCCGCAGAGTAACCCATCCAGACCCATTTCCCTCTGACTAATGAACCTAACACTATGGGCAATTTAGCACGGCCAATTCACCTAACCTGCATATATTTGGACTGTGGGAGGAAACTGGAGTACCCAGAGAAAACCCACACAGACATGGGGAGAATGTGCAAATTCCACACAGACAGTCGCTCGACGCTGGAATTGAACCTGGGACACTGTTGCTGTGAGGCAGCAGTGCTAACCACTGAGCCACTGTGCCATAGACCTCTATGATTCTCATACTCATTCATTGTATAACATTTACATTTGTTTAAATCCATAACGCTTTTTAATATGAAAGGTAATTCAAAACTGCTGAGTGATTCTAACAATATATGTGTATTATTTTAAAGTGTTTACGTATTAATAATTAGGCAGAAGTGGGTACTGCAGATCCTGGAGATTAGAGTCAAGATTAGTGTGGTGCTGGAAAAGCACAGCAGGTCAGGCAGCATCCGAGGAGCAGGAAAATTGACGTTTCGGGCAAAAGCCCTTCATCAGCAACTATTAATAACTAGCATTTATACAGTATCTTCGTTTAGCAAAATGTCCAAATGAATTTCACAGACAAAATTTGAATCTGACGATATGAGGAAATATAATGAGGATGACCAGAAATTTGATACACGTAGGTTTTGAGCTGCATTTTCAGGAAGAGAGAGAGTAGAGATGTTTAGGAATTTGCAGTTCAGACAGATAAATGTACATCAGCAATGCTGGAGCAAAGAATATTAGTGTTGCACAAGAGGTAATATTTGGAGGGATATAGATTTCTCAGTGTTGTAGGTAGTGTTTCTTGTGCAGATATGGTCATCTGAAGCTGCACATAAAATATCCTTTTTATGAGTTCAAGCACTTGGGTGCATAAAAAAAACAGACTGAAATTACAAGGTCGTACACAACAAATAAAAGTAGGAGGGAACACTGCTTGTAACATTGTTGGAGTTTACAGAGATGGAAAGAAGCAAGGTCGTGGAGTAGTCACAAGATGTTGTATTAGTTTCTTGTGTTCAATTCCATACCTGCAGTGAGTATCCTTATGCCTCTGGGCGATGACTGGCATAAAAGCAGAACTCGAGAAAAGGATGGACACTCCCTGCAATCTGCCTTGAGGATATTTGGTAAGTGGATGCACAGCAGCTAGGAGCAGGAAGCATCTGTTGAGTAGTTGGACTCTTTTGACAGTTACCTCAGCTTTGTGTCCTTTCTCTTCAACTCTTCAGCCAATAGGAAACATTTTACCAATCGTGTCTAGGCCTTTCTAGTATACCTCAATCAAATTTTCTCCCAATCTTTCCCTGTTGAAAGGAGAATAATTAGCTTCTTCAATCTATCTGTGTAACTGGTGTCTGTCATCCTGGAACTGTGGTTGTTTATCTTTCCTGCTCTCTTTCTAAAGCCTTCACCTCATTCCTAAAGTGGGGTGCCTAAAATTAAACACATTACTTCATCAGAACAGTATCTGTTATTTTATAAACATTCGTTATAATTTCTTTGGTTTTATTAAAAAGACCAGTATAAAGACCAGGATCTTGTGTACCTTTAGAACGATTGAAGTGTTGGGGTTATTGGGGACAGGGTGTCTCATGAACTACAGTAGGCAGAACCATCTGAAATTCATGTACAAAGGAATTCAGATGCAACCCTAAAAGAATTGCAGGTCAGTTTTTGGAGGTCTTGTATAACTTAAACTCAAATCCCGATATTAATTTGTTCTTTTGAGATTTTAACCAATGAGATAAAAGGAGACATTCCAGTGCAATGGCTTCAGGACAATGTACATACGGTGCTTAGGTGTTTTATTTGACCAAATTGGCCAGGTAGCCCCAGAAGAACAATTCCAAAAGTTTCCTGTTATGTTTAACAAACTGTGCAGGTAAAAATGTGCAGACACAAGTCCAGTCTGAACAAAAGCAAAGAAAGATTGCATTCCAAATCATTATCATATGTCCATCCCTTTGGAGAATCAGAGTGAGAAATTGGAATACTCAACTCCTGCTTGTTTTTTAGGTGTCACATGGCCTCTAGCACTCAAAAGTACAATCCAAGATGCACACATGTCTCTATGATGAAGTGTGTTGTTTACTACTTTAATAAAGAGGTTGCTCGCACATACCTAACAACAGTCAGCAACTTGCAGATTTGGTGAATAGTGATGTCAATCACGGCTTGGCATTGATTTGACATGAAATGAGTACCACATGAGCCTACACTTTGGCTTAACCACACTTAGATACAATGTCAAAACAGTATCTCAACCCAATATACCAGTGGAACACAAGAGATACAAACAGGAGTAGATCCAACAGAACTCGCCACCTACAATCAGACCCCACCACCAGAAATTTATTTCCCTCCCCTCCTTTATCTGCATTCCACAGAGACCATTCCTTCTGTGACTCCCTTGTTAGGTCCATGCCCCCACCAACCCAACCTCCACATCCGGAACCTTCCCCTACCATCACAAGAAGTGTAAGACCTGTGCTCATACCTCTCCCATCACCTCCATCCAAGACCCTAAAGGATCTTTTCACATCCAGCAGAGATTTTCCTGCACGTCCACCCATCTCATCTACTGTGTCCATTGCTCTCGATGTGGTCTCCCCTACATTGGGGAGACAGAATGCCTAGTAGTGGAGCGTTTCAGGGAACATCACTGGGACACATACACCAAACAACCCCACCATCCTGTGGCTGACCACTTCAACTCCTCCTCCCACTCTGCCAAGGGTGTGCAATTCCTGGACCGCCTCCACCACCAAATCCAAGCCACCCAACAACTGGAGGAAGAGTGCCTCATCTTCTGCCCTGGGACCCTCCAACCACACGGCATCAACATCGACTTCACTAGTTTTCAAATCTCCCCTTCCCTCCCCTCATCCCAGATCCAACCCTCCAACCACCCTCTTGACATCTCCTAGCTGTTCATTTTCCTTCACACCTATCTGCTCCACCCTCCCCATCGACCTATCACCGTTATCCCCTACCTACATCTACCTATTGCCTTCCCAGCTACCCTTCCACCATCGCCAGCCCCATACTCCTATTTGTCTCTCAGCGCCCTCCCACATTCCTTATGAAAGGTTTGTGCCCAAAACGTCAACTCTCCTGCTGCTCGGATGCGGCCTGACCTGCTGTGCTTTTCCAGCACCACACTTTTCAACGTCAAGCTTGCTCAGATATTCAGTGTAATCTTGACTGATTTTGGGCTTCAACTTCAATTTTTCAGCAGTGTCACTGACTCCCTGAGAAATCAAAACTCTGCTCATCCCAACCTTAAATAATTTCAACAATATATACAGTTTGGCATAAGTTAAAATGATCGTGACCTGCTTCCAAGTCAATTGCTGGTCTAATCCTTCTGGTGCAGTTGGACGTGTCTTGGAACTTTTCTATACTTGGTGAATGTTTCAATGGCCTAAGAGGGAATGGTCTGCTGGTGCTTGAGTCAATTTTATAGACTTGGCTGTCCAAAGGGGAAATCCAGTAAAAACTTATTAATACTAGCAAAGGAATGAACTGCTCATACTGTACCTTCATTTTGAAGTATTCTGTGAGACAGCCTTCTGTGTCTTATACATCAGTTTCAAAGCTTCTGCCGTATAGAAAGCTTTCCTCTGGGAATTGAGCATGTCTGGCAGAATGGATGAAACTGAGATAAAAGAATTGCACTTGAATACCTTTCTGAAAACACATGTGTTCTTCATCCTTTCTGTTTTCTTTCACTTTTGCCATTGATTGGGCAAGTTTCAATACTTTGGATATTTGAAATGAAAAAGAGCTGAGTCACCCTGTGGGAAAGACTTGGAAGCAGGTAAGAAAAGTAGGCTTAAACCATTCGCATCTTCTCAGTCTGAAAGGACGATATTGCGTGCAATTCTGGTCTCCTTCCTATCGGAAAGATGTTGTGAAACTTGAAAAGGTTCAGAAACGATTTACAAGGATGTTGCCAGGGTTGCAGGATTTGAGCTACAGGGAGAGGCTGAACAGGCTAGAGCTGTTTTCCCTGGAGTGTCAGAAGCTGAGGGGTGACCTTATAGAGGTTTATAAAATCATGAGGGACATGGATAGGTAAATAGACAAAGTCTCTTCCCTGAGGTGGGGGAGTCCAGAACTAAGGGTGAGAGGGGAAAGATATAAAAGAGACCTGAGGGGCAACGTTTTCACATAGAGGTTGGTACGTGTATGGAATGAGCTGCCAGAGGAAGTGGTGGAGTCTAGTGCGATTGCAGTATTTAAAAGGCATCTGGACAGGTATATGAATAGGAAATGTTTGGAGGGATATGGGCCAGGTGCTGACAGGTAGGTCTGTTCACTTGCTGTACATCTCTATGACTCTATGACTCGGAGATGAGGGAGAATTAAGAGAGGAGAAGGAAGGCTACCTATGTGGATACACTTATTATTGATCATGATAGAGCCTCAAAAAGGTTCCTCGCCAAATTATAGCACTGACTTTTTAAAATATTTTTTCACAATGTGGACATTTCTAGCTGGGTCATCCCTAATTACCTTTAAAGGTGGCAGTGACTTCTTGAATGACACCAGTCTATATGGTGTAGGTACATCCACAGTGCTGTTAAGGGAGGGAGCTCCAGCTATAGTTAAGGAATTGTGAAGCAGTTCTAGGTTGGGATGGTGTGTGGCTTGGAAGTGTACTTGCATGTCATGGTGTTCCCAAAAGTCTGCTGCCCTTGTCCTTCTAGGTACTCATGCTACAAGTTTGGAGTGATGTCAAAGGGACTTCGGTGAGTTGCTGTAGTGCACTTGTAGATGCCACATACTGCTGCCTCTGTGAATTGTGTTGAAATGAATGAATGTTTAAGATGGTGAATGTGGCATCATTCAAGAAGGCTGCTTTGTCCTCGGTGGGGTTAAGTGCCTTGAGTGTTATTGCTGCAGGTCATATCTATACAAGTGGGGAATATTCCATTGCACTCTTGTAGACAGAGGGGAGGGGGCAACCTTTGGGAAGTCAAGAAGTCAGTATTCCCAGCCCCAGGCCTTATCTTGTGACCAGAGCTAGACCAATTTATTTTCTCGTAAATTGTGACCCTCTTTATATTGATAGTAGGGTATTCAGTGATGGTATTGTAATTGAATCTCAAGGGAAAATAATTGAATTCTCTCTTGTTGGAGATGATAATTTCCACGACTTGTTCCTTGCCACTTATCAGCCTAAACCTGAACATTGTCAAGATGTTGTTGCATATGGACACAGACTGCTTCACTATCTGAGGTGTTGTGAATGTTCTTGAACATTATGCAATCATCAGCGAATAACCCCACTTTTGACCATGGTGAAGGGAAGGTCATTGATGGAGCTGCTTCAGATGGTTGGGCCTAAGACATTATGCTAAGGAATACCTGGCACAGATTTGTTTTAGCACCCTTCTCCTTTAGGAGTCAGCCAGCACCATCAGATAGCAAACCCTTCTAGATATGGAAATAAAAATCTTCCAACCGAAATGTGACCTTGCCATCCTTAATGGTTCCTTCAAGTGGTATTCAACATGGAGCAGCATTAATTCATCACCTGAGATTGAAGGAGGTGTGAGGTGGTAGACAGTAGGTTTCCTTGGCCATATTGATCTGATCGTATGAGACTTCTTGGGCTCCAGAGTCAATATTGAAGACACCTCAGACAATTTCCTCTTCATTGTATCGCCCTGTAGATTCTCCTCTGTTGTGCCTACCCTGATGGTGGCAGAGGACATACCCGGGTTCATTATAGTAGTTTCTGGTACATTATCTGTCAGCTCTGGTTGATGAGGCTGTGGGGCAACACTCCAAAGTTTGGTACAGCTTTATTAGTAAGGAGAGCTTTGCAGAGCTAGCAGGGTTTGGTAATACATCCTGTTTCAGATTTCTTGACTTTGTATGTGTTTAAGTATAATTCCTTGGGCATTTCTGAGGACATTTTAAGAGTAAACCACGTTATTGTGGAGGCAAAAGTGAGGACTGCCAATGCTGGAGATTAGAGTCAAGATTAGAGTGGTGCTGGAAAAGCACAGCAGGTCAGGCAGCATCTGAGGAGCAGGATTTCCTGAGGAAGGGCTCCTGCCTGAAATGTCAAGTTTCCTGCTCCTTGGATACTGCCTGACCTGCTGTGCATGTCCACTACCACTCTAGTCTTGACTCACATTATTGTGGATCTGACCACAATCATTGTCGGCCAGACCAGGTAAGGATGACAGATTTCCTTCCTTTAAAGTCTATGAATGAACCTACTGTGGTTAAAGCATCCCCAGGTGCAGTTGTGCTCCTCTTGTGCTTTGCTGCTACCTGCTATTTTGCATCACCCTCTTCTGCAGGAGTGAGAAACGTTATTCATCATGTATCTAACAGTATGTTTTGGTCATTTAGCTATCATGGTGGCTAGCTGTCTGTGTGTGTATGCTGTGATTTGTGAATGCAGAGCTTGTCACAGTATTGAATCTGTGACGATTGGGCAAAGCTTCTGAATAGATTGGTTAATGATCGAATAATAACAATTGCTGTAAGTGGGTGATGGTAAATGAGCAATGGTTGGGGCAAATGGTGTAATTGGTTGGAGACACCATTTGAAGATGAGTTCACCTTGACAATGCGTATCAGATTGTTAACTTCATGCACTGTACACTTTATTCTTGGAATAACACCCCTGACATTGACCTTGACCATTATTTTCTCCCACTGAGTATTTGTCTACATTCCTCCGGCCCCCTACCCTGCACGTACAGAATGGATTTCCTTCTGCTTGTGTGTTACACCAAGTTCTCTAGTGCATTGTTGGAAAATCTGTCATGTTCAGCTGTTGTTCAAACAGGTAATGTTTCCACATGATTTCCAACTAATTCCTGCAGCAAAAGTCCTTCTTAGGAGGTGCCATTAAATAGAGCTGGCCACTCGTGATATTGGCCATTGCTGATATGTGCAGCCAGTTCATACTGTCATGCTTAGAGCAGCAGCACAGGTTTATCACGCTGTCTATAATGCAGTGAACAGGGATGGGTTGATCACGTATTGTGATCTCCATGCCCATTTTCAGGGGTTGGCCGATTTCTTCCCCTGCAAGTGATATGCTGCCGACTGATCTCATAAGGGCTCAACTTCATGCTGATGTGCTGCGCCTTCCAGGTCATGGCAAAGAACAGGAAGAAAAGGCAGGCTGTTACCACTTAGCCCCTCAACTTGTCCCCTTATGCTTATCCCTAGCATTTATTCTTGATTTCAGATAGGGGAAAAGGTTAACACCGAAATGTTCTGCTTTTCAGCTACTACTGAGTAACTAAACTCAGGAATGTGCCCCATCTAAAGATTTTTAAAATTGCTGAGATCTGAAAATGTTTTAAAAATTCCACTTCACAAAGTAGCACAGCTTGTAAGTATATCTGTTCCTGATTAAGTTAATCTGTACAGAATTTTGTAAGAGTCTTGACCACATGACCCAGATGCAAGATGGTCAGATATATCCATTCCAGATTGAGCAGCTACTTCAGAGAAAAATAGTAGTGTTTAAGCTCATTTGATGTGCAGTGAAGCATTTATTGGAATTTGGACCATCTCGCTGTGGACAGGGAGTAACCATGGCATTAGTACTACATTGAATCATAGACTCATATAATACAGATGGAGGTTGTTCAGCCCTTTTATAACTGTGCCACTGCTTTGACAGAGCTAATCAATTAATTCCAATTTCCTCCTCTTTCCTCAAAGTCCTGCAATTTTTCCACTTCAAACATTTATACAGTTCCCTTCAGAAAATTGTTATTAAGTTTGTTTTCACAGTCATTTCAGGCAGTGCATTCAGATAATGAAGACTCAGTAAAATAAATCTCTCTCATTTCCTCCCATTTTTCTTTTTCTAATTTTCTGAAACCCTTGACCTCTGATTTCAAATCTCCCTACCCATACAAGAAATATCTCTCCCAATCTCTTCTACTAAAACCCTGAATGATTTTGGACACCTCTATTAAATTTAACCTGGACCTTCTTAGCTGAAAGGAGAACAATTGCAGATTTTCCCTCTACATCAGTGAAAATCTTAATCTCTTGTATCATTCTAGGAAATCCATTCTGCACTGTCTAAAAGGCTTTTACATCTGTTTAAAATGATTTGAAACATAAAAGGATAATTCAACGTCTTGCTGAGTGTAAATATCCGATCAACAATGTTTAACACGAACCTTTATACAAATCCCTGCATTCTCCTTCTGCTTTCACAGTGATGTTATTTATGGGCGGCACGGCAGCTCAGTGGTTAGCACTGCTGCCTCACAGCGCTAGAGACCCGGGTTCTATTCCCACCTCTAGGCAAGTGTCTGTGTGGAGTTTGCACATTCTCCCTGTGTCTGCGTGGGTTTCCTCCGGGCGCTCCGGTTTCCTTCCACAGTCCAAAAATGTGCAGGTTAGGTGAAGGGGTAAATGTAGGGGAATGGGTCTGGATGGGTTGCTCTTTGGAGGGTTGGTGTGGATGTGTTGGGCCGAAGGGCCTGTTTCCACACTGTAAGTAATCTAATGTTGAGGCATTTTGAAATCCTGGGTGATTACATGCACATTGTGACATTTGTATTTGTTTGACTAATGGAGCTTACATTGAGTAATCAAACATCCTCAACATATAATTTAATGTTTACCAGCTTCCACAGAAAATCCAGAAGTTATTCGTCCAGAAGTTTAGGGGGTTAAAGTTACTCAGCTTTTCAATGGTGAATTTGTTTAAGGTAAGCATCTTCAAGTGAACCCAACACTGGCAGAATGGGGTTTGTAGCAATTTTAAAAGCTGGTTTCCTCATGTGATTGTGATCACCTTGATGCCTTTAGCTCCAACTGCACATGCATGATTCCTCACAAAGGTTCTCCCAGCTCACCTTCCCGGTGGCCCCAAATTAGTGACACCACAGATCCCAGCCAACGAAGGCATCTGCTTCAGCTGTGCACGTGCTCTGGTTCTTGGTAGTTTGGACCAGATAATGCACTTGATTCCCAAGCTCCTGCATTCAATAATAACAGGACCTAACACCAAATGAACATTAGCTTCTGACTTTGATGTCAGTCCTCTGATATAATGACAGATTTTGAAGGAAGGTGGAGGGGAAGACAATTTATTTTACCATTCCTAAAATAACTGTTTGTGTACTAATGATACTGTGAACGTATTCAATGCATCTACATATTCTGAGATCAGTCTGATTTTGAATGTGGTTTTCATTCTCAACAGGCTGGAATTCTTTATCAAACTCAGCCTTCATTGAATCAAGTTTCTGAGGATGATTAAGTGTTTTCCAAGTTGATTTTTTGTCATTTCATAAATACCCCTCACGTTCTTGGATAATTAGAAAATGGGCAATGTCTCCTCTACTCCCTCACCCACTGAATAAGTCAGTCTGTGAATCTTATGCAGTATTTCTTTTTTTATCTTAGCCTGAAGTAATTCTAAATCTTCTATATCACATTATACAATGTGGCTGTTCTTCCAGTTTACTAAAATCCAATCTAGCTGGTGACTTTATGAAAAAGGAAGCAATTTCTCATTCATAGGCTTTTGTTTGTTCGATATATTCCTTTGTAAAAACAACGATGGTTATGGCTGGCTCATGTTTTTCACTCAATTGCTGGTTTAACCCTCACCCCATATTCTTCAACCCATTGTTAATGGTTTGGGGTACAGTAGGTTTAAGATCAGAGCCATGAGGCCTGAGTTGCTATCTGTAACCATAATGACCAAGAGTCATTCAAATGGCGCGATGTCAGTTGGATAACTTGTATTGTTGTGAGGTGTTGGGTAAGGGCTCTTCTGGTTGCAATGGCAGTGACACTACCTCTGGGACTGGAGCCAGATGTTCAAGTCCCATTTGCTCCAGGAACATGCCATAATATGTGCAAACATGTTGATTTAAAAACGTCCCCATCTCCTCTTGCATACCCTACAAATCAGATCGTGTTTGCAATCTGGAATCCCTGAAAATGTTGCTTAATTTGACAAGACTCTGCAATGAGTTAATCACAGTGAAATGTTGCCAAGCCTGCCTTTGTGCAGAACAATGAATGAATAAGTGAATTCACAGCATTAAGTTATTGACGTTGTACTTGGTGCTTGTTGCAAGCAATATTTTACAATGTTGACTTCTTATGTGGCAATTGTTCATAATGCCATGAGAAACGTGAACAAACTTGCACTTTTGGAAGATAAACAATGGACGAAGCATTCCCTCTTTGTGATGCTACACCAAGTTTAGGAGAACAGCAAAGATACTGTTCTAAACAGCTAGTTGATATATGTTTACACATAATCTTGTGAGGCACAGACAATTTGTTCCTAACCTTGTCACCCTGCTCAAGTCACAGCTGAGTCAGATTGACTAATTGCCACACTTCTGTCTCCTGTTTTTCTTGGAGGATGGCTACTTTTAATCAGATAGAGTTATTCTTTCCTACTTAACATTCTGCAGCAGGAACTATAGTGTCTCCTCATTGAATCTCTTGCCATCCATTGTCGTTGCCCAGAAATACTGAGGCTAAACTGGTAGACAGGGATATTTCTATGAACATTGTTTATATGGTCTTTCGACAGATGTTTGATAAAGTGTCACATCAGAGACTGTTAACTAAGACAGAGGCCCATGGAATTGTAGGCAAATTATTGACATGGCTATCAAACTGATTGACAGAAAGTGGTGATAATGGGTAGGTACTCACATTGGCAAAATGTGGCCAGTGGTGTCCCACAATGATCTGTGTTAGGGTCTCAGTTACTCACATTATTTATTAACAACCTAGATAATGGCGTAGAAAGTCATTGATCCAAACTTGCTGATGACACAAAGTTAGGCATCATTGTAGACGGTGTGGATGATATGATAAAATTGCAAAGGGATATTGATAGATCAGATGAATGGGCAAAACCGTGGCAGATGGAGTTCAATGTACACAAATGTGAGATAATCCATTTTGGACACAAAAACGATAGGTTGTAGATCTTTCTGAATGGTTTGAAGTTAAATTCAGTGGATGTCCAAAGAGACTTGGGGGTTCAGGTGCATAGATCCTTAAAATGCCATAAACAGGTGAAGAAAATAATCAAAAAAGTGAATGGAATGCTGGCCTTTACATCTAGAGGAATGGAGTGTAAGGTTGCAGAAGATATGCTGCAGTGAGGGAGACGTTTATGTGGAGTTAGGGCCTGGATCAGCCATAATCTCATTGAGTGGCAGAACAGCCTCAAGGGCTAAATGAGGTAAAAACAATAACTGCAGATGCTGGAAACCAGATTCTGGATCAGTGGTGCTGGAAGAGCACAGCAATTCAGGCAGCATCCGAGGAAGGGCTAAATGGCCTACTCCTGTTCCTATGTTACTATCTTTAAATGCAAGGAAACACTGCATTTATATAACACCTTTAACTTAATGAACTATCCCAAGGCTCTTCATAGGAACTTTTAAGGAAATGAGCTAGATGACTAAAATTTGGAATACGAGGTAGGATTTGGGACGTGTCTTAAAGGAGGAAAGCATTGACAGGCAGAGAGTTGCTGGGAGGAAATTTCAGAGTTTGGAGCCAAGGTAATTGAAGGCACAGTCATCAAAGATGGAAGTATGATAATTGGGATTGCAGAATTCGAGAAGTGCAGCTCTTTGAAAGTTGTAGAATTGGAGATTATTCTGCTCTTCTTTGCCAATTCTTTGGGTTGAGATGGAGTTACTTCCACTCTATTGCAGGGGACAGGGTGGTTCAACAGAATGGTCACAGATGGTGTTTGAAGGTGGAGGTAGGTGGGCTGCTCTGAATTCTGAATGCTCTTTCTTGTTGCTTGCTCTTTTCTGCTCCAGTTGTGACATTCAATGTGGTTAACTACTTTTGGAGGTGCTTCTTCAGTTTGTGTGTTCGAAGGTAAGCAATTGCCATGTGTCGATGGGGGCTGTTGTATTTGTTTCGGGAGGCTTTCATGGTGTCATTGTAATGTTTCCTCTGCCCTTCTAGTAATTGCTTACCATGGGAAGCTCAGAGAAGAGCACTGGTTTAAGGATTATGTGCCAAGCTTGCAGACAAAATGGCCGACTCACTGCAGCTGGTCATATATGGTCAGATATCAGCCAGGGAGAGGACGCTCATGTTGGTACATCTATCCTGCCAGGGGATTTGTTGGTGATTACTCTCCAGGGATTTCAGGTATCTGTTGTATTTGCTCCATGTTTCTGGTGGATACAGGAGGGTGGGGACCACAGCTGCTCTGTAGGCCATCTGTGTGGTGCTGAATTTGAGGTCTCGGATTTCGAACACTCTATTCCTCAGGTATCCAAAGGCTGCACTGGCACATTGGAATCAATGCTGGATTTGGTAAGGGCGGTACGGTGGCACAGTGGTTAGCACTGCTGCCTCACAGTGCCAGAGACACGGGTTCAATTCCCACCTCGGGTGACTGTCTGTGTGGAGTTTGCACATTCTCCCCGTGTCTGTGTGGGTTTCCTCCGGGTGCTCTGGTTTCCTCCCATAGTCCAAATAAAAATGTGCAGGTTAGGGTGAATTGGCCATGCTAAATTGCCGTAATGTTAGGTGAAGGGGTAAATGTAGAGGAATGGGTCTGGGTGGGTTGCTCTTTGGAGGATTGGTGTGGACTTGTTGGGCCGAAGGGCCTGTTTCCACACTGTAAGTAATCTAATCTAAAAGTTTCATTGTCAACGTCTGCTCACACCGAGAAGAGGTTCCCAAAGCTTGGGAGACGATCCACATTGTCCAGGGACTCACTTATGGATTTTGATGGTATGGGGGCAGTGTTGTGTGGCAGAAGTGGGCTGATAGAAAACCTTTTGTTTTCTGGATTTTTAGTCTGACACCAATTCTGTCGTAGGTCTCGGTGAACGTGTTGACCACGGTTTGCAGCTCGGACTCTGAGTGTGGACACACAGGCATTATCGGCAAACTGCAGTTCAATGACGGAAGTTGGAGTGGTTTTGTTTCTGGTCTTGAAGTGGTCAAAGGTTGAACATTTTCCCGCTTGTGCTGTGAGTTAACTTCACCGGACAGCTTCACGGTGGTGGGGTAGAGTGTTGCAATGAGGAAGACAGAGAAAAGTGTTGATGCGATGCACTAATACTGGGCCTGTGATGGATCAGTTGATGACGATCATGTCATCATGAAGCAGGAGGAGAATGGTGATGAATTTCTGTGGACGGCTGAATTTGAGGAGAATATTCCACAGTCCCTCACAGTTGACTGAATCAAAGGTCTTTTTGAGATCAGGAAAGGTCATGCACAGATGTCGGTGCTGTTCCTTGTACTTTTCCTGAATTTGTCTCACACTGCAACCAACCAACATCTGAGAGGCAGATGCCCACCCTAAAATGGTCCACCCTAAAAGCCACCATAGTCAGCACCTGCATACAGACTCTCAACATCTTGATTTGGAAATACCAAGACTGGCTTGATCAGAACAAAATTCAGGATCTCCTGGACCATAAATGGCATTCCTGATTTGGCAGCTTTCCAAAGCTTGAGATGGTGTTCTTCTTCTGATTTTCCTTTCCAGAGGAAGCCGTAAAGGCTTCCTCTGGAAAGCCTTTATTCTTTAGGCAGACTTTTTCTGCCAGTCATATCTCACTCAGGATGACAGTATCAGTGAAGTAGCACAGGGGATTCCAGGCTATGATGGTCTGTTATTGTTGGACTTGTCCATTAGAGTACTGGAGTTCCAGGTTGGTGGGTTGGGTGGAAAATGTCTCAGTGGATTCCTTTAGCATGGTGTGGTTGTTGCACAGTAACCATAATATGGTCCCAGCAGAGGAAGGCCTTGACCCAATGGCAGGCAAAATCCAAGATTTACTGAGACTAGGCTATGCTATATATGCGTACATTCATCTTTAACCAATCATTACCAACTGCCTCAAGGTAGAGCAGGAGGGGAAGCCCAAGGTAGTGGTGACCAGCAATGTCTGGATGTTGGACGGTAATCCTAACCGGAGGCTGGAGCCTGAACCCGGATCACTCACCCACCTGGGCAATGGTTTAAGGATCAAGTCAAAATAGCGCAAAGTGAGATGGGGGAGGCCAACCTGGTGGAGTTCAGAGATGTGTTGCTCAAGACTTACCTCAAGCTGACCTTGTCTGGTCTGACCTGACCTTCGAGGAGAAAGTGAGGACTGCAGATGCTGGAGATCAGAGCTGAAAATGTGTTGCTGGAAAAGCGCAGCAGGTCAGGCAGCATCCAAGGAGCAGGAGAATCGACGTTTCGGGCATAAGCCCTTCTTCAGGAATGAGGAAAGTGTGCCCAGCAGGCTAAGATAAAAGATAGGGAGGAGGGACTTGGGGGAGGGGCGTTGGAATTGTGATAGGTGGAGGGAGGTCAAGGTGAGGGTGATATGTCAGAGTCGGGTGGGGGCGGAGAGGTCAGGAAGAAGATTGCAGGTTAGGAATGCGGTGCTGAGTTCGAGGGATTTGACTGAGACAAGGTGGGGGGAGGGGAAATGAGGAAACTGGAGAAATCTGAATTCATCCCTTGTGGTTGGAGGGTTCTGACCTTGCCTTTTAAGGGGGGTGGTTGTTGCAGACCAACCACCACATAGTCCCAGCTGTGCAAGATCTTTGACCCACAAAGATAGGGTGGAGCAGGGGCTCCAAAGTTGTGCCTTTCCAGTTGTTGCTGTCTGATCTTTGAGTTTTTCCAGTGCTGGATGTGCTACGATCTCTTGGTATTACATTCATGCTCGCTGCTCTAACATCATCTTGCCTGGCAAAGATGAAATAAAATCACTGAGCTGCTGTCTCAAATTAGTCCGACTCTCCTGTTGTTTCCAGCAGTCCAATGCTGATGAAATATCATTAACCTGAAATACAAATGTTGTTTTTCTCTCTCAGCAGATGTTGTCTGGCCTGCTGGGTTATTCTGGCATCTTCTGAATTGATTTGTGGTTACTTCTGCCGCTGCAATTGGTGCACACTGATTCTATTATCTAAGACTGCAAGTTTGGTCCTGATATCTGAGGGTGAAAATGCCCTGATATGCCAGGAATACAAAAGTCTTGCCAAATTTAACAACAAGATCTCATTCCTTACTCCATCCTACTTCTTCTGAACACATTGACAGTCCACATCATGGAAAAGCAGGAGGTAAAGAAAAGGGGTGGTGTGCGTAAGTTAGATGGGACTCCTCTCCCAATCAGATGGACCAGACGCAAGGAAATGGAAGCATTGTAGGAAACCATCTTGCTGCCATTTCATCATCACTGCGAGCCCACAGCGAGCAAAATGGAGTAATACCCATGCTGGTAACCCTGGTCCTGAGCAACTATCGTCTGGTTCAATGTGGTAGTTCAGACATGGCTGGAATGACCTGACATATGTTGGATAAAACCATCATGACTGCCTGCCAGGAGGGCAGCAATTGACTGATGTGAGGGTCTAGACATGGTTGCATGCCAACTACAGGAAGTGGGGACTTGTAATGTAGAGCATCTCTCCTTTGACTCACACCACCTCCCAGATCACAGGAGTTCAATCTGGCTCCCAATGTCATAGAAAAGTCTGTTACACTTAGCAAAGCCACATTCCGCATTTCATACTTCTTTTTCAAGAGAAGCTGAAGATATTTCCATCCCGGAGCTTCTCTGATGGATGACAAGTTGAGATATATTGACAGTGTTACATCTTGCTGTAGCAAGAAAAGTGAGCTGGCTGAGAAATTGATGATGACAGTGATATTTTTCGGGCTGGAGGAAGTTTGACAAATTGGCGGAGTGGGCAGACAGGTGGCCGATGAAGTTTAATATGGAGAACTGTGAGGGAATACATTTTTGTAGAAGGAACATGAAGATACAGTACAAAGTATGGTGTGCTATTGTAAATAGTTTGTTGGAGCAGAGAAATCTGAGTGTATCAATGCAAAAGTCACTAAGGGAGCAGTACAGAGACAATGAGCAGTTAATAAGGCATACAATATCCAAACTTTATTAATTGAGACATATAGAGTACAAGATTAAGGAGGTTATCTATCCTAAACTTGTCCAAGACAAAAATTCAAATATAATTGAGTACTATATACAGTTCTAGGTGCCACATTTTAGGAAGGATGTGAATGAATTGGAGTGAGGGTAGAATTTTACAAGAATAGTTTCAGCAGTGAGAAACTCAAGCTTTGAAGTTAGATTGCAAAATTTAATGTGTTTTCCTTAAAGGTGACAAGGCTAAGAGGAAATTTATTTGAAAATTTACAAAATCATAAGTGGGCTAAACAGAGAACACAGGATGGAATTGTTACCTTTCATAAAAATGGTCAAGCCCTTCTCTCTGTATTGGCTTCTCATGTGTGTCTTTTATGATGCTTCTATGTTGCAAAATAAATGTGTTCAGTGCTGTCCTGCTATAAGGTTGATCTTTTTCTCTCAGTATTCTCTGTGCTTCTTTCTGATTTCTGCATCTACATCACCTACAAAATCAAGACATACAAACTATAATAAATCTACTGAAGTCTTTTTTAGCAATACGACAATAATTCTCTTGCTTATCCATTCTGATTTCAAAGGTCCAATCTCAACTTTTTCCACCAACACAGAGAGATCATTATATTCTCTGTGGATTTCCCTGGATGCTTTTACTTTTCTGTTAAATCTTGGTCTTTCAAATACCTAGCATGTTCTCACATTAAAGTAATTGTCAAAAGTTGAAAGAACTTCATCAAAAGTATCTGTGCCTTCTCTTATGCCGTGGCAAGCTGTAAAGTTACCAACGATAGTCCCAACTAAATTCAAAAGAATATTTATATATTCAGTTTCTGATTTAGTATCTAGCAAAGAAGCAGTTCTATATCTTAAAAACTGTTTTCTCCAAGATGCCCTATTATGTCCAATTAAATCTGCCTGACAATATTTTGACTCCTGCTATTCCTTCCTAATGTGATTACTTATTCTTCTTAGTTTAAAGCTTTTCAATTCTATATTGTCTCAATGCTGCTTTACTCTCATTGCTTTATAGGCTTTGAATCTTCTTTAATCTCTTTACCTGAAAGACATCAAAATCTGCTATATGACAATGTTTATTTTTCTTATCCTATAGACATTGAAATATGTGGAGTAGCTTCCTTGTTATGTTAGCTGGAAAGTTTTAGTTTACTCTCATAGCCAAAATAGAGGTTTCTCAGCTTCTGCAGATTGCTGATTGTATGTCTTTGAGCAAGTAAAATTGCTGATTTCCCACCTTTTGCAGCCTAATAAACAACTACTGTCCCTTTCAATGACTCTACTGAAGAAATTCTGCTGCCTGCATCATTAAAGGTTGAATGCTGTTTGCTTAACAGATTTCCCTGGACCAATCCAATGTTAGTGGTGTTTTTAATAATTTGCTTTAACAGTTTCTCCAAATAAGTTTCTATTTTTTCATCCATAATAATTTCTCCCAGCTTTACTTATGGATATCACACTCCGACTGTCATCTCATAATTATTCATTCTTTCTTATTCTATTAGAATCGGCTTGCTTTGGCTTCCATATTGTCTTTTTTATCACTTTAATTCTGACTTTTTAACCTTTCCCAGTGTTGTGACTCAGTTTAAGTTAGTTCTGTGGTCATTGATATCCCTTACTGTGGCTGTGCCTCATGGTGACCATTCGCTATAGCAGTGCTGCTCGCTCTGAGGCATAAGTACTTCTGCTTTATTTTTCACTTTTTCAGCCTGCAGCTGCACTGTATTTCCATTGCCTATCAAGGATTTTAACTTAACTCATGAGCATCCAATGTCCACTTGCTGCTTGTAGCTGAACCTCTAGTTGGGGCTGCTCCTACACTTGGTACATAGCTGCATGGTGTGACTAGTGTATCAGCTTTATGTAGCTTCTAGTTCACACTGGCTTCAACACTTCTCTTACCAGGTCTGATATGCTTTATCCTGTGACTGTAGAACTTCTTGTCACAAGTTTGTCTACCTGAGTTGCAGTGAAGGCTGTAAACTGATACATTCTTCTGGCCTCACAAAGGTTTATTCTGTTCAGCTAATCAGATTCCAATCTGCACTGTTGCCTGCTATGTCATTTGAGTATACAGTGCCAACCACTGCCAGCATGAGGTTGGGTAGATTACTGCCACATTCCTCCTTTACTGACTGGGCCTACACAGCTTACTTGATCAAAAATGGTGGAGGAAAACCTTGAAGTAGTTTAATGAGCAGAGGCTCATTCTTAAAAATATAATTTATTGCATGATAGCAATCAAGCACAAGCTACATTAGTAATTTGGATGTTGTTTTAGAGACCCAGGATAACAAGTCTGTCCTCTTCCAGATCCGAATATGTTCTGTCTTTCCGCATCCACTAATGACATCACAGATTAGATGAAGCATATTAGTCTTCAGCATTAACCATTGGGAAAACATTACCTTCCACAGTGGTATACTTGGCAAATGAGCTTTATATATCTTTCTGGGTTTGAATGTTTAGCATTGGATAATTTTTAACTATAAATTTTACAAACAGTAGTTTCTGCAGGTGTGACCTCAGGCAGGGATGTCTAATAGGCAGTTCAACTCAGTAAAGCCTTCTACTGGTGCCTCTTTCTAATAAGGATATCTTTAATGGATTTACAGAAAAGCCTCATGGAGTTTCCAAGCAATAGTTCTGAGGAATAGAAATTCACCTTGGGCAGTACTGCAAAGCAGTCATCAACAAATCATGCAGCCCATAATTAAACACCAAGTTTGATATTTAGTTCTGGTTAAGTCAATGAAACTGAATATCGAGCTGCATGCATAATCAATGTGATACCTTCTGCGTTTGCTATCGCCCAATGATTAATTTCTACCCCACAGTGTTTGTGTGGACAGTCACTTGGAAAATCCGTTCTAAATGACTGGGTTCCATAGGTCCAATGTGCTGCTCAGTGACAGGTACCAATGTAACTTGAGGCAATAAATCAATTACTAAAGAAGTAGATTATGGATTCTGGTAATATACCTGTCATCTATTCTCAGCGTTTGAGTGATAACCTTGAGCTGTCTGGGTTGATATTCTTCCTGATGCAAGTTCAGCTTTGCTTCCAATCATTGCTGTTTGGATTCTAAATCTCTGCATTTTCAATGAAAATATTTTTGAAAAACAGATATATAGGAGATTAAATTGAAGGCTATAAACTAATCTTGAGGTTGAATGGCAAGCATGAACTGTTCTATATTGGATTTTGGTCATGTAATTCAACCCCATGTTTTGAAGGAGGGACTTGCAAGGTAATTTCACAACTGAAAAATTGTATCGATTATGAAGCAAACAAAATTATTTTAAACAAATCCACCCCAACCCACTAAACAAAATAGACAATTTTTAAAGAACCATGCTTCACAAAGCTTTCCACCATTTAGAAAGATTTATCATTTTCTTTTTTTAAAAGATACCATTGGAATAATAGAAGTTCAATATGAAGAAAACAGCATAGAACTACAATCAGGAGGCGGGTCAGATCAACATGTAATACTTTGTTGGAATGAGGTTGAGTAAATGCACAGCAGAGTTAGGTTAGATTCCCTACAGTGTGGAAACAGGCCTTTCGGCCCAGCAAGTCCACTCCAACCCTCCAAAGAGTAACCCACCCAGTCCCATTTCCCTCAGACTAATGCACCTAACACTAGGGGCAATTTAGCATGGTCAATTCACGTGCCCATCACATGTTTGGACTGTGGGAGGAAACCGGAGCAAACCCACACAGACACAGGGAGAATGTGCAAACTCCACACAGACAGTTGCCCGAGGCAGGAATTGAACCCAGGTCCCTGGTGCTGTGAGACAGCAGTGCGAGCCACTGTGCTGCCCCAGATCTTGTTGCAATTCAGCTTTATGCTGAGTTGTTAGTGCAACACTGTGCAAATTATTTTAATGGGGGGATAGTGATGTGTTACAAGATTTCCTGTAGCAGGAATTCAAGTGCTTGATTGGGTGTTTCCTGCGCTGACCATTTTGACGCCCAGCAGCACAGCTTTGAAATCAGTTGGAAGATCACTCTGAGCTGCTATTGTTGGAAATCTCTTTGTGACCTTTGAGATCTCTCAATGTAATGACAGGCGCTAAACGATTGGTATGCCATCGACCACATTGAAAACAGCTCACTGTATGCTGTTGTTTGTGAGGTCAACTTGTTAGTCCACATATACCATTATATGGGAATGCTGCAATGCTTTTGTTAAACAGAAAGCACTCTGCATAATTCAATTCTCCCTGTATAATTTAAATTAAATAATTGAGCATCTTTTTTCCTCTTAGATGTTTCTATTCATTCTCAGTTTGTGTGTGTTGCAAATGGAATCAGTTTGTATTCCCTATTTCTCATCCTTGAGAAGGTCTAAGTGCTCGGTTCCATCTTCCTGTGGAGTTGAGAAAACAAAGTAAAGCTTTCATGTTAAAAGACTTTAAATTGCTTATCCCTAAAAAGCTTGCATTGTTTGATGTGCTTTTGTGAAAGGTAGAATTATTTAATTTTGTGGCATAATCAGATTTTAAGTGCTTGTCATACAAGCATGTTGCTCCTCTTTGATAGCTATAATTATGATGGGAGAAAATCAGAATGACTATGAAAAATGCAACAGCTTTAGGATTCAGTTGTTATGAGCAAAGCTTATTAACCCGAATTACCTTGTACTCCTAGCATTACTGAGGTATCAATCTACTAATTGATACCTCAGTGTTCCATTGTTTCAGATGACAGGGAGCAGTCTTTTTTTTATATAGAATCCGCCATCTAGTAATATCACTTGGGTAAATAAGCAATTGTAAGTTCAGTTCTATTCTTGCAGAGATAAGGCTGGAAATTTTGCACCACATAAATGCCAGGCTATGACCATCACCAATAGGAGACAATCTAACCACCACTCCTTGACATTCAATGATGTTACCATCACTGCATCCCCAACTGTCAACATTCTGGGAGTCATCATTGACCACAAACTCAACTGTACTCACCACACAAACACACTGATTGCAAGAGCAGATCAGAGGCTAGGAATACTGCAGTGAGTAGCTCACTTCCCACTCCCCAAAGTCTGTCCACCATCTACAAGGCACAAGTCAGGAATGTGATGAAATACTCCCCACTTACCCGGATGAGTGCTGAAGAAGCTTGACACCATCCAGGACAAAGAAGCCTGCTTGATTGGGACTGCATCCACAAGCATCCACTCCCTCCACCGCCAGCACTCAGTTGTAGCAGTGTGTACATCACCTTCCAAACACACGAATACTTCTAGCTAGAAGGACAAGGGCAGTAGATATGTGGGAACACCATCACCTTCAAGTTCCCCTCGAAGCCACTCACCATCCCGAATTGAAAATATATCTCCGCTCTTTCATTGTCACTAGGTTAAAATCCTAGAATTCCCTTCTTAATGGCATTGTGGGTCAGCCCACAGCAGGTGGACTGCAGTGATTCAAAAAGACAGCTCATTACCATCTTCTCAAGGGCAGATAGGGATAGCATAATAAATGCTGGCCAGCCAGCAATGCCCACATCTGGCAGATGAATAAATAAAGAATGACAAGTAAATTGTATTTGCTTGCACTTCACATGGCTAATCTCAGGAATTTACGAATAAATAAACTCTCACATTTTGCCTGTGGTGACATGTGTGAGCTTAGTTTGGAAAGAAAATCAGAATTAGTTCCCCAAACAATTGACTGTATACATCAATACAATAATAACAGTTTCCAAACTTGAGGAAAAAATAAAACAAAGAAACCAACCGTATCTGTCTCATATAATCTGATATGGCCGTTGACTAATTTGTTTGCATCAGTCACTTAAAATGTGCAGTGGAGACTGTTCAAGGTGTGGAAGGGACTCTGACATTCTCTACAAGTGATGTGAGGTAGTTCTGACTTCTCTTCCGAAACATTGGACCATCATTTTGAAACCTGTTCAATGGAGACCTGATAAAAAAGCTAACTGTTACAACTGCAAAGACTGGTTGGTTATCTTTGCTGAAGATTCAGAGGAAGCCCCTGAAGGATTAGAATTTCAAAATGCGGCACCATATTAACCTTTTTGTCAGCTGTGTCTATAATTCAGATATTTGAATGCAATTTCTTTGTTGGTACTTCAGTTCAGTACCGATGGAGTGACTTTCAAGTTTATTTTCATGATAGTCAGCAAAGGTACAGTGTGACAATAAAGAATAGAAACAGGAGTCGGCCATTCAGCCCCTTGAGCCTGCTGTGCTATTCAATAGGTTCATGGCTGATCTGACCTTCCTCATTCCAGCCCTTACCCCATAACCCTACTGACTCTGCCCCTCCAGCTCTCTGTGGCAAGGAGTTACAAAGAAACTCAACTCCTCAAGAGAAGAAATTCCTCCTCATCTCAGTTTTAAATTGGCACTCTTTTATTCTGAAACTATCCCCTCTGGTCCTCGATAGGTTTTACCTCTCAAATAAAGACAGACAAGAAAGAAAGTACTTAGATTTATACAGTCCCTTCCATAATGTCATGGCATTCTAAACTATTTTATAGTCAATCAAATATTTTTGAACTATCCTTACAGTTGCAGAAAACACAGCAGCAAATTTGCACACAAGTTCACTTCTTAAAAGTGACAATGCAAAGTACTAGAATTTGCAGTATGACAGGTGAATAATAATATCATTACTATCATCGATAATTATACATACACTTGAGTGGCATTACCAATTTTTTTAACCCCAGAATCCTCTCATTTACAGCCGTGTGGTTGACTAATACTCTCCCATAAAATTATGATTTGCTCTTCCAGCAAAGAATGCTTTGGCCTTCACTTTTCTTTTCTATATCGATATTACCTTTTGGTCCTTTTATATTTTTCAAATCCCTAGTCAACGACCTCAGTTTACACATCCTGATTGACCTGTCAATCAAATCCTACAAAACAATCCAAAGATATTCTCACAATCCTGTATATCTGCTACATTGACATCACCCTAGACCATATTGTATTTGAGAGATGTTACTTTCCATGGTAACCTTGGCGCATAGCTGTTTATATATTGATGCAAACATCTTCAACTTGGCAAACAGATATGAATGACTCTTCAATATCACCGTGAAGTTAAAAGATGAATTATTTAGCCAGGTGGTGTTGTTTGGCATCCTCAACGTGGATCTGCAAAATTCAGGCTCTTGTCACAAGATCCACCCATTTTTTTAAATTGGAAATTTCTTGTGATATCTGTTCTAATTGAATGATTCCTGAACCCTATTAAAATATTCTGAGAAATCACAGCGCTGCCCATTTGACCAACTCTTCACCAACAGTCCCTACAAACAGCAATGTTATAATGGCCTGATATATAATCTGTTTTAAAATAGTTGATTGAGAGGTAATATTGGTTAAGGGCACCTTTGAAAAAGATCCTGATTGTCTTCGGAAATGGTACCTGAGGACATTTTTAAGTACCTGAGGACAGGGCTTCAGTTTAAAGTCTCATCTGAAAGTTGGCACATCTCACAGTGCGCAGTACTCACTGAATGCTGTGTTGGATTGTTAGTCTAGGTTAGATGGTCATGTCTCCAGGCAGAGACTTGCACCTACAATCATTTGACTCAGAAGTGACCACTGTTACCACTGAACCAGAACATATCCTATAAGTAGCTGTCTTCCTTATTCTGTCAAGCTCTGATGTTTCAGGTTAGGGAAGATTTGGGAGAGTTACTGATGGCAGTCAGAGTGCAGGTACAGAAGGGTTGGGGGAGGGTGTGGAAGAGAAACTGAAAATACTCATGTTCCACTGCTTGGGAAATGCTGGGAACGAATGATATTTCTTCATTCATTGCTGGATATGATGACCCTTGGAAGAAAAGTAAATAAAAGACAATGCAGATTGGAGTGTTTGAAGTATAACTACTCCAACCCAACCTTCAATATTAACTTCAGTCCTGCCTCTGATCAGTCAGCAAGGAATGTGCATGGTTCAAATTGGACGTGTCGCAGAGGTGTGTTTTATCTGATCAAGCTCATTAAAAAGTAAAGATGACATCTTGCTCTCTGTCAATGGTTGAAGACACAACCTCAGATCTGCTCAGCATCTTGATTGAAAGCTGATTAAATTCATCTCTGCTATGTGCAGATTTAAGGATTTACCAAACTTTGGATGCAAAGTGCTGAGTTAGGAATTCTGATGATTTAGCTGTTTGGTTTCAGTTCAGTGGAAAGTAAAAACGTCTTTAAATGACTGTCAAGAATACAGTGAGGGGAATTGTACTTTTGCTTTAGGATCGTTACTGAGCATATGCAAAGGGAGCTATATTGTCATGACATCTGAACACATGTAACTGGAGCTTGAGTGTACACGGCTCCAAGTAAGACATTCTCCCTCACCATCTGCTGTATGCAGTTGTGTTCAATAAAGCCTGCTGCTGTTCGCTCAGTACAACATATACATCACATTGCTAAATCAGGCTTAACCTTAGATTCCTGATTATAGATGATTGAATTCCATTGTGTGAGTTGATGCTAGAAAGGAAGGTATGAAGAGACTTGAGGAAATGCAAAGACAACTTACAAGAACTATACACAATCTGAGATAGTACAACTGCCAGGACAAACTAATTACAATAAGGCTCATTTCTCTGAAAAAGTAAAGTCTGAGAGATGACCTGGTAGAGATCTTTAAGATTGTGAAAGGCTTAATGAGACAGATGCACACCCCTAGTGAGGGAATTCAAATGAACTATCGTAACAACTGCAAGAAGTAAGAGCAAGGTAGATAATTACACAAGAGAGAGGGGAATAGGGGAAAATTATGATAGGTAGAGTGGGAGGAAGAGGCTAGAGAACATAAGCACTTCATATATCTGTCAATCCAAATGGCCTGTCTCTGTGCTGTAAAGTTCTACATAACATTTGGAGGCATGTGCCTATTATCTTTACACTTTTTTTTGTTTCTTTCCCCTTCCTCTTACAACTCTCTTCCAAAATATGCAGGAGTGATGCCAGTTCCAGACCAGCCATCTGTATCGGAAAAAAACAGCTTGCTGAGCCCCATGCTGACTGCTTCCAATGGAGATGGCTCTGAGCCAGAGACCACTTCTGCTATTCTGGCGTCAGTCAAAGAACAGGTATGTAACCTGTGTTTAATCATGTTTACTCAGAGGAAGGAAGAAAATACACTGAGAATTCCAAATTCAAAAGAAGGCTTTCTGATGCAACAGCTCTTAAAATGTACCTATTTTCTGGTACTGAATATGGTTAAAGTTGCCAACACTTCAGGTTGCCTGATAGTCTCCAGGAATTGCAAATTAATCTTCAGGACATTGCATTGAACAACCAGAAGAAAAATCATAACAGAACTTTCTTTGTTTCATTTTCTTAGAACACTTTGGTTTTCAAAGTTTGTGAGAAGATTTGTAGCTTGGGTGCTCGTTGTTGTGGCTCTGTTCGCCGAGCTGGGAATTTGTGTTGCAGATGTTTCGTCCCCTGTCGAGGTGACATCCTCAGTGCTTGGGAGCCTCCTGTGAAGTGCTTCTGTGATGCTTCCTCCAGCATTTATAGCGATTTGTCAACTGCCGGTTGACAGTTCCAGCTGTCCGCTGCAGTGGCCGGTATATTGGGTCCAGGTCGATGTGCTTATTGATTGAATCTGTGGATGAGTGACATGCCTCTAGGAATTCCCTGGCTGTTCTCTGTTTGGCTTGTCCTATAATAGTAGTGTTGTCCCAGTCGAACACATGTTGCTTGTCATCTGAGTGTGTGGCTACTAAGGATAGCTGGTCATGTCGTTTCGTGGCTAGTTGGTGTTCATGGATATGGATCATTAGCTGTCTTCCTGTTTGTACTATGTAGTGTTTTGTGCAGTCCTTGTGTGGGATTTTGTATGCTACGTTGGTTTGACTGGGACAACACTACTATTATAGGACAAGCCAAACAGAGAACAGCCAGGGAATTCCTAGAGGCATGGCACTCATCCACAGATTCAATCAATAAACACATCGACCTGGACCCAATATACCAGCCACTGCAGCGGACAGCTGGAACTGACAACCAGAAGCGGCAGGTACAAA
>NC_057738.1:19641765-19740322 GCF_004010195.1 Chiloscyllium plagiosum
AAACGACACGACCAGCTATCCTTAGTAGCCACACACTCAGATGACAAGCAACATGAGTTTGACTGGGACAACACTACTATTATAGGACAAGCCAAACAGAGAACAGCCAGGGAATTCCTCGAGGCATGTCACTCATCCACAGATTCAATCAATAAGCACATCGACCTGGACCCAATATACTGGCCACTGCAGCGGACAGCTGGAACTGACAACCGGAAGCGGCAGGTATAAATCACTATAAATGCCGGAGGAAATATCACAGAAGGACTTCACAGGAGGCTCCCAAGCACTGAGGATGTCACTTCGACAGGGGACGAAACATCTGCAACACAAATTCCCAGCTCGGCGAACAGAACCACAACAACACTTTAGTTTATTTCTTGCTGCACTTTGTGTAAAAGTATTGCCAATTGGGGGAAAAGGCTGTATAATTTGGTCAAAAAGTATTGAGTTACATTTTCCAGTTGACATGGAAAGGCAGGAATCCCAGAGATTATGGATGATCACTGACAGGAGCTTTGGGTGACGGGACAGTTGGAGAAAGTGGGTCTTGTACAATACACTCAATCAGAGTTGGCAACACTAAATGCTGTAGCTAAACACTTGTGGAGGAGAAATCATTTGCATTTGTTTCGAATGGTGTCAGTGAAAAACTGCTTATTAGAATTTGAAGTTATTACGTGTTAGAAATGGTGTAGTACATTGAAACAATCAAAACTGATAGAGACATTTATATTGCAACACTTCGAACTGAGTTGTTACTTTTGTTTTTAAATGGAATAAAACATCCTGAGATTATCAGATTCTTCTGGTACAACCTGACTTTGAAAAAGTGCAATGTTTAGCTGAGTTGAAATGTTTGAAAAAAAATGCTTTGATTTATTATTATTTGTGTTTGAATGCAATTTTGTACACTAAAGGGGTCTGTCCCTCTTTCTAAATTTGGATGCCATTTTATTTTATACTTTGAGTTCAATTTAGTGTTGTTTGTTTTGAATTCTGAACAAACTGTGTGTAATAGGAAATGGATTAATTGGTATTGAAAGACATCGTAAAATTTTTCTTTCAAACTGGAATTACAGATGCCTCAGAATAAAATGTATCTGGGTTTAAGACACAATAAGCAATATGAGACTTATTTTCCTCTTACATTTAGTTTCTTCTTCAAAAATCAATGAGATTAAAGTTGCCATTACATACTTACAACACACTACACAATATTCCTCAATAAATGAAGATGTTTCTTTTTACCTTATATACCATTGTGTTCTGATATTTTCATTGCAATTGCCAAAACAAACGTTCTGTTATTTGGTTGATGAAGCTTGTGTTTTCTTTTAAATGATACAGCACCCAGCCCCGTTTATCTCTGCGTTACCAATGGGAGTGAAAGGTTAATTGTATTCAGTGCATAGAAACCTAAAAGGAATTACTACATAGTCACTATGTTGGAGTGATGATGTGCTGAATTCTGAGAGTAAGGACATGTAAGTGACAGTATCTGTAATTACAGCACAGATAGACTGCAATAATATACAGTTCTATTGATCGGCTAAAAGGACAGCATACAGAGCACAACAGCAGTTTAAGATGAAAGAAAAATTGCATAACATGGTGATGACTGGTGACAGAATCATGACTGGATGAAATTTCACTGGACTTTTATTTTATTCTTAGAGTTTTTGCCTCCACTTTTTGGAAATGATCTATGTAATCTTCATTTAATAAAAAGGCCACAGTTGATTAAAGAGTGTAGAAGAGTATCAGACTGCTTTGAGAAATGGATTGCAACATAATAGGATTCAAGATTTAACATATCACAGGGTCTTTGATAAGAAGTATTGCACCTAATTGGAAACTCTGAGTGGAATCCTCTGCTGTCGCTGATGGTGATCTTGGAGACAGAAAGGTCAGTTAATAGGGAGGGTTGGTGGCTTTCATGAGCTCAGTCACTTTACTGCCTCCACTGGAATTATATTCTAGGTTGAAAGACCCATGGTTGACCCTACTGTTAATTGAGGCTTTTTATCGGCCAGCTAATGAGAATACAAGGGCCTCATCCAACTGGTACTGGTTTTAAAAGCTGAAATTGTCTGGCGAGCTTGTGATCTTGATCAAAGTGTCTGATCGAGGGATTGGACCTGGGATGGAAGGTCCACTGAGAGCCAATGCCCTTCTCTTCTTGCAGACTCCTCTATCCCATACTGTCCACAACCTGCATCCTGCAAAAAACCTTCCACTTTCCAATCTTACCTGTGGCGTGTGTTGTGCTACAATCCTGAGATTCCGGTGGGTGTTTTATCTGCAGCAGGCATGGCCTAGCCTGTGGTGAGCATAAGAGCTATCACTTCTGATCGGCTGGTCGCTTTCAGTATGCGAGACTTTGGGATCTTGACACTAGGGGAGAACCCAACAGTAGGTTCACCATTGTTCGAGTATCTTGTGATTCAGCGGGCCTTCCTGAAGAGAGGCAACAGAGGTCTGTCACTAGTAGGTGAGGTCCCCATTACCTCAGCAAGATTCTGTCTCATAGGTAGTACTACGGCTACCAACATGATATAAACAGAAGTAAATTTCACAGGGCAAGTGTCTGAACTGCTTAAGGATCCACCTGGTACTGAGACAGGCAAAGGTCACAGAAACACACAAGATTCACCGTTTGGGCAGAATTTTAATCATGGCCCTCCATTCACAATGATAGCACAGAAAGTGGACACTCCTTCTACTCTACTGCCTTTTAGACTGACTGGTTCCCACGCTATTACAATTCAAATTTAGTGTCATGAGTGTTCACGGGAGATGCGTGTGATAACACAGCAAGCGAAGCTTTTCAGTGGTGAAACCCAGCATCAGCTGACCATGTAGTAGGAATTGATGGAGCATCCTGGACAAACAAGTTGCATCTTCATCGTGGCAACAATTTTCCTGTTCAACTCCATTGCCGTAAGATTTATTCAGAGCCAAAAGTGGCATGGGTGTTTTTCACAGTGGCACTGTGGCTCACTGGTTAGCGCTGCTGCCTCACGGCGCCAGGGACACGGATTTGATTCAAGCCTTAGGCGACTGTCTGTGTGGAGTTTAATCATTCTCCCCGTGTCTGCGTGGGTTTCCTCTGGGTACGCCAGTTTCCGCCCAAAATCCAAAGATGTGCAGGTAAGGTGAATTGGCTAAATTTCCCATCATGTTCAGGGATGTGTGGGTTAGGTACATTAGTCAGGGGTAAATGTAGAGTAATAGGGTAAGGGAATGGGTCTGGGTGGGTTACTCTTTGGAGAGTCGGTGTGGACTTGTTGGGCCAAATGGCCTGTTTCCACACTGTAGGGATTCTATGATTCTATGAAATGTGTTACAATTGGAAACCCATTGAGGATAGTTTTAAGACCTGACACATCACAAATATGCTGCTGGCTTACTGTTCCCATTTTAACTCACTGTCAGGAAACCAAACTGTTACCTGACAGTTAGCTCAGGCAACCTGTTGTACAGGTTCTGTCACCTCTCCCATCACTGAGACAGACTAGGTTCATCTTCACATTGACACAGGCAAGATCTATATTATCATTGAGATTTACAAGATACATTTTTATGACAAGTTGATCATAACACTGGGACAGGTAATGTCTATAAGGCCATATAACACAGGAGTGGAAGTCAGCCATACAGCCTAACAAGTGTACTCCACCATTCAATAGGATCATAACTGATCTGATAATCGTCAACTTCACTTTCATGTTGTTTCCCCATGGCTCTTGATTCCCTTACTGATTAAAAATCTGTCTATCTCAGCTTTGTATATAGTTAACAATCCAGCCTCAATAGTCCTCCACATTAAAGAATTCCATGATTCACTACCGCCCGAGAGAAGAAATCCTGCACTAATCGAGCAATCACTTATTCTGAGATTATGCTCTCCATTTCTTTACTGTACCAAAGGGGAAACATCCACCCGGCTCGAAGATCCTTATGTGGCTAATTTATGGCATGTCTGATTCTTCCAAACTGCAGTGAGTACGGGTGCAAACTAATCAACATTTCTTCAGAAGAAAATTCTTCCATACACCACAAATTTGGGAATTTTCTATGGACAGTGTCCAATGCCAATATATGTTTCCTTAGATAAGGAAGCCAAACCTGTTCACACTGTTCTGTGTATGGTCTAACTAGTGTCTTGTATAGTTTTACCAAGGTTTCCTTATTTTCACAATCCATTATCTTTGAAATAAATGTCAACATCAATTTGTCTTCCCTATTACCTGGTAAATGTGGATGTTAATGTTTTGTTTATTTTATGCACAACGACTCAGAAAAGCCAGTGTGCTGCAGCTTTTTCCATTTAAATAATATTCAGCTTCTCTACTCATCTTGCCAAAGTGCACAACCTCACATTTTTCCAAATTATATTCCACCTGTGAAGTTATTGCCCACTCACTCAAGCTGCCTGTTTCACTCTTTGTGTCATTCTCACCACTTACCTTCCCACCTATTTTTGTGCCATCTGCAACTTGGCACAGCAGATTCACTCCCCTCTTCCAAGTCATTATTATATATTGTAAATTATTTTGGCCATAGCACTGATCCCTCTGGCATTCTATGAGCTGCAGAATGTCATCCTAAAAATATCCCCCTTATCCAAACTTTCTGTTTTTTATAAGTTAGCCAATCCTCTAACCACATTTAATATTCAAGGTATTACCCCAAGACCATGTGCTGTTATCTTAATACGTGACCTTACATGTGGTTCCTTATCAAATTACTTTTTGAAATCCAAATACATTATATCTACTGGTCTCACTTTTAGTAATCCTGCTTGTTGCCTCCTCAAAGAATTCTAATAAATTTGGGAACAGTAATTTCCCTTTCATGAAGCCATGCTGAATCTTCTTAATTATAATTAGGTTGTTTACAGTATGGAAACAGGCCCTTCAGCCCAACAAGTCCACACCAACTCTCCGAAGAATAACCCACCCAGTCCCATTCCCCCTGACTAATGCGCCTAACACTATGGGCAATATAGCATGGCCAATTCACCTGACCTGCACAATTTTGGACAGTGGAAGGAAACCGGAGAACCCCCCGAGGAAACCCACACAGACACGGGGAGAATATGCAAACTCTGCCCAGATAGTTGCCCAAGGTGGGAATTGAACCTGCGTCCCTGGTGCTGTGAGGGTGTTATGTATTTCTGAATGTTTTGCTATTACATCCTTTATTATAGACTCTAACACTTTCCCAATGGTAGATGATGAGCTAACTGGCCTGTAATCACCTGTTTTGTGTTTTCTTCCATTTTGAATAGGGTGTTACACTGATAGTTTTCCAATCCTCTGGAACGTTTTCAGAATCTAAAGATTTCCACTAGCGCAGCCACTGTCTGCATTGCTATTACCCTTATGATACAACCCAGTAGGTTAATTGTATTATGAGATTTACATTTTTCCTTCAATTTCATATCATGCAAGGTCTCCCTTTTTCATTGAAACAAATTTGAGCTTACCACTCTGACTCACAAAGTACAGCCATTTTAAAACTCACAAGATCCAATTCATCACTGAGAGACAAGGGACACTTATCATACAGCTATCTGTTCTCTTTATCCTTGTAATCTTTTGTTTTGATAATACCTTTATTGGCTTTGTGCCGTAAGTGCTTTCACTGCCATTTTTGAAACTATTCAGAGAATCTCTGACTGGACTCTTACAATTTTCACAAAAAACAAAGAGAGAGAGAAAGGATTAAGATCTGAGGGGTGAGGGGAGGATGGAGCACAGGCAAACTGTTTTCATTTGCCAGTAGCTTCTAGACAACAGCAACACACTTTCCTGAATTTAGTTCAGCTCTAAAGAAGGGACTTTGGACTCAAAATGGTAGCTCTGTTTTCTGTCCACAGTTTCTCCATCAATTTTCTGTTTCTGTTTCACTTGCCAGAATTGGTCTGGCAAAGGACGGACGAGTTGTTCCGATCTGCCCGGGAGGCAGGGACAGTGCTGCTACATTTTGACAATCCAAACTGACAGCCATCAGCCATCACCTTTAACACCTCTGTTTTCTTGTGGGAATGATGCAGTCCCATGCTGTGTCATGCAGGAGTGCACCATTCTTCCATCTACTTCAGGGGAGCCCATTGTCTGCTCATCTGTGAACCAATGAGTTAACTCCTGAATCTCTGTCACTCGCATCCTGACTGCCTGAATTGCCTCCACATTGAGTTACATGCCACTTTTACTCTGCCCTTCACCTGCTTTCTTTTGCCTTGCTGTGTTTTGGATGCGATTTTAAAACTAGGGACCTGTTAAAAAAAAATATGCTTGCAGACAAAAAACTACGGATGCTGAAGTGCAAAGTAGACAGACAGGAGGCTGGAAGAACACAGCAAGTCAGGCAGCATCAGGAGGCTGGGAGAACACAGCAAGTCAGGCAGCATCAGGAGGCTGGAAGTACACAGCAAGTCAGGCAGCATCAGGAGGCTGGACGAACAGCAAGTCAGGCAGCATCAGGAGGCTGGGAGAACACAGCAAGTCAGGCAGCATCAGGAGGCTGGACAAACACAGCAAGTCAGGCAGCATCAGGAGGCTGGGAGAACACAGCATACCAGGCAGCATCAGGAGGCTGGACAAACACAGCAAGTCAGGCAGCATCAGGAGGCTGGATGAACACAGCAAGTCAGGCAGCATCAGGAGGCTGGGAGAACACAGCAAGTCAGGCAGCATCAGGAGGCTGGATGAACATAGCAAGTCAGGCAGCATCAGGAGGCTGGGAGAACACAGCAAGTCAGGCAGCATCAGGAGGCTGGACAAACACAGCAAGTCAGGCAGCATCAGGAGGCTGGATGAACACAGCAAGTCAGGCAGCATCAGGAGGCTGGATGAACACAGCAAGCCAGGCAGCATCAGGAGGTGCAGAAGTCGACGTTTCAGGTGTAACCCTGAAGAAACGTTGACATCTCCATCTCCCAATGCTGCTTGGCTTGCTGTGTTCTTCCAGCCTCCTGCATGTCTACAATGTTAAAAAAAATACACAGAACTATTCTACAGAAGTTCAAGGTTTATCCCCACTGTCCTAGCCAATGTGTATCCCTTAAACAACACTTGTAAAAGCAGATTATTTATCATTATCACACTGCTGTGCAGAAACTAGCTGCTGCATTACTTTTGTGACCTCAGAAGTGCTTTGTTGGCTGTAAGGCACTTTGGATTGTCCTCAGATATTCAAAGCTGCTTCATGAAAGACTTTCTGTCAAGTCTGCCAATTTGCTGAGATATTTTTCTAATAATAGATGGTGAAGGTAAATCTCTACAAAATATTCAAAAGCTGCTCAATCATTTTCTGCAGTTTCTCTTCCCTATTTAATCCTATATAGTTTGGATCTGGAGAGAAATTAATGCCAATGCAAAATGGCAATAAATAAAGCAATTTATGAAGAATTAATTAAATTGTTACGTTACATAGTCAATCTGAAGCAGAGTTTTCATGTTCTCACAGCAATTGATTCACACACTAATGTGCCTAAAGTTCACATTTCTTTTAATACGCACTTGGTCGTCCTGACTAGCATATTTGAGCTTAAGTAATAAATATTCCCAATGTTTTCTTTGTATCTCTTGTTCATCTCTGCTTACCTTGATGGCAACTTTTCCCAGTTAAGAGCTGACAACCCAATAGCTGATGCCCACTTATTGCATTGTTTGGCGGTCTTTTAAATTACAAGACAAAATTAATATTTATTGGAACAAGTATTGACAGCTCCTGGTTTCATCAGCTACACACTGGTCTTTGTGAATTTATGTAAGAAGTACTGGAGACTGGAAAGGAAATTTGAAAATTCCGCAACCCAATGTACCATGTTCACAATGGAGTGATTCATCAGTGTCTGGTCTTTGAGTGCTTGGGGTAGAAATAGCACACAGTCACCCTTTGGAAGATGTGCTCGTCAGGAAACGTTACATTTCACCTCTCCCAAATTAAATCTGTCTATTCTTCTCATACTCCATTCTCTCCTGGAGATTGTGACTTCACACTGGGATTAATACTTGTTGAACTGGAGTCCCTCACCAGTTGGCTGTTATTTATATTCTGGAGGCTAGGTCTGCTACCTATTAAATACATTTTGACTAGCTGTGTTTTTTTTTATTAGTACTACATGTTGGGTTAGTGAGTGATTTCTGCTGACATGGGCTGAACTCGGAAAACAAGAAGAATCTTTGCATTTCATTCCCTGGTCGTTGTTTTAGTGGAATAAACCACCCAACCTTTTGTTTGATTTACATTCTATTGATCTTGAAGTACCTCCAATCTGCTAAACCAGATTGCCACCTATTTTAGACCACCAGTAGAGGATGGAGTGGGACTGGCTGAGAGAAAGTTTATTTGTTCTTGAAACCAATCACATAAAGTTGGAGTTAATGCATTGTCTACAGCATTGAACAGCTCCTAGGTATCTGAGGCCTGGATGGGGTGCAGTAGGAGGCCACCCAACCCCTCAAGACCATTCCATCATTCAGTCAGAGTGCTACCTGAGTTCCATCATTTTGTCTTGGCTCTGTAACCCTTTATAGACACATAGAGATGTGCAGTACGGAAACAGACCCTTCGGTCCAACTTGTCCATGCCAACCAGACATCCTAACCTAATCTAGTCCCATTTGCAATGTCTTCCCTTATAAAAATCTATCAATCCCAAATTTGAAATTTTCAACTCCCATGAAGTCAGTGATATTGTGGGGGAGAGAGTTCCAGGTTTCTCCAGCTCTCTAAGTGAAGAAATACTTCTGTGCTGACATACTTGAATCGCCTAGCTCAAATTTCAAGGTTATTCTTCCTTCTTCTGGATTCCCTGACCAGGAAAAAAAAGTAGACCATTTTTTTCTTTCTGTCTATCCGATCAATCCGTCTAATTATCTTAAACACCTCAATTAGATCATCCCTTAAATCTTTTTACTTAAGAGAATTAAGGGTGTGAAAACTCCTGCTGAGCTTTTGCAGTGAAGATGAACATGCTCATAGTTTGAAGCATTTGGTAGGGTTCCGGTAGGTTCCAAGGTGACTGCTCGGGTCAGTCAGCACTCAGAAGGTTCTGCTGCCAACAAGGCCAAAATGAGAACTGCAGATGCTGGAGATTAGAGTCAAGCTTAGAGTGGTGCTGGAAAAGCACAGCAGGTCAGGCAGCATCCGAGGAACAGGAAAATCGACATTTCGGGCAGGAGCCCTTCATCAGGAATGTGATGCTGCCTGACCTGCTGTGCTTTTCCAGCACCACTCTAATCTTGACTTTGCTGCCAACAACACAATACAGTTATGAATGATTGGCTTGCTGGGGACATCCTCTGCTTGAACTTTCTCTCCCCCTCTGATCTGCACTTGCTTTTGAAGGAGGTCGCCCCATTTTCTTAATTTTCTTGGACCAGGTAGAACAAAATCAATATCATAACTCTTCATGTGGAGTCTTTGGAGTTTCCAGTAGTGCTTCCCATGACCATCATGTGTGTGCACTGCATCTACTTGACACATTCCTCCCCGCTCCACCCCCCCACCACCACCATCTCCTATCATCAGCATTAATATCACCAGTTCCTGGAGCCTTTGGTTCTGACAAAGGGCAATTGGTTTCAAAACATTAACCATCCCCACAGCAGCTGTCAAACTTGCTGGCTTTCTACACCAATTTCTGTTTTTATATCAGACTGTACAACTCTAAGTCTCTAATTTGATTAAAAATAGCTACAATTGGTGGCTGAACTTTTTCTGCTTGAGCCCGAAGCTTTGGAATTCCATCTTTGCCTTTCTCCTTCACTTTCTTTCTTTAGGGCACACATTAAGACCTTCCTTTTTGGCTGAGTTTATAGTCATCTGACCCAATATCTCCTTAACAGTTACTTTCATATTTTGTTTTGTCATGTTCCTGTGAAGTGCTTTGAGATGAGATTACATTAAAAGTGTTACATGAATTTAAGCAATTATTGTGGAGAGATTTGCTGCATTCCTTAGCTTACTACTAACCAATCTGGGAGTATATGGTGAGGCTGTTTTGCTTCCTGTGTTCTCCAGTAGCCCATGGCACAGTGCCAACATTTGTATGTTTGTTAGTTCCTGTAACTCACGTGGAACAGGGTAATCAATAAAGCAAATTAGAGAAATGATCTGGGAGGTTAACGATCTCTGGGAGATTAGGATTCAAAGGTAGTTTAATTATTTTATATTCCTCTATTAATCTTAAGGAAGAGGAGGTGGATTGGCCATGCTAAATTGACCATAGTATCCTGGGATGTTCCGGTTAAGTTGGTTGGCCATGGGAAATGCAGGATTACAGGGATAGGGTTGGGTGAGCGGTGAATCTGAGTGGGATATCCTTTGGAAGGTCAGTGTGGGCTCAATGGGCCAAATGGCCTGCTTCCACAATGTAGGGAGTCTATGATTCTCAACTGGTTTTGCCCAGCTGTCAAAGTGGTTTATAGGGATACAGCTACTATCCTGTGCATGGAGTAACAGTAAAAACTAGCTGAAGATGAGGACCAGGACAGCAACACCCACTCCAAAGAGTGGAACAAAACTATGTGAGAGAGGTGCTACCCCTCTCTTACACCATTACATCCCATGCTATGTGATACTTTATTGAAGGACTTTAGTAAATCACAGTATGTTACATCTATTCTATTAAGCTTATCTATTCTTTCTAATACTAATTTCTGTAGTTCAATATAGTTGGTTAAATATGACCTCCTTGTTGCAAATTGTGCAAACTGATCTGCAGGCCCCCTTCTATTTAAAATACATGAACAACATCAGTTGTCAGTCAGTCCTCTGGCACTATTCCTTAATCTGTTTAATGAACAGATATTCATGTCTCCGATACCTCTTCTGTCTCCTCTCTTTTTTACAATATGTGTATGCTGGCCAGTTGGAGGGTTGGCAGCTTTGTAGTTACCACCAGGTGTGATGGCAGGAGTGCTAGGTCATGGCAGGAGCATCTTGTTGGGGCAGCTATTGACCACAGAGCATCCAGTTGTGAGGCACCTGTCCCAAGACCACTTTAAGAATGCTTGGATGCCTTCCCAAAAGGCAGAGAGGTAAATGCAATGGCAGCAGGAAGAGGTCCTTAATTAACCACTTAATTCACTCATTTGACCTCTAGGCACGTGGGTTGCCATTCAACTTCAGATCTCTTGTGTAATGGAATGACTACCTTGTAGACGGTGGTCACATCCTTCATTCATTATCTTATAAACCACCTGACCAACTATCTCAACTCCACAGAGCTGGTAAATGCCAGGACAAGATTTTAAAGGTGCATTGATATGTCAGAAGGACAAATTGGTTTCATATATTGGACACTCAATACAAAGGTCAGGAAATCTGGTGAGTCAGTAGCTTGAGTATTGAATTCAGTTGTGGGTAACGCATTACTGTAGAAAAAAAAAAATCCAACAATGGAAATAAATGCAGTGAAAATTCACTCAATTGAGACCTGGGAGAAGAGATTACAGACAGAAAGGCAGATTTGAAAAATGTGAGACTTTCTCAAGGGAGCAAAGAGTGTTAAAGCAAAAAGTCATTAACTTCAAGGATTATTAAAGATGTTGCAAAGATATGTTGCTTTTAGAAAATTCAAAGTTTTTGATGTTAAGAAAGATTACCTTGGAACATAAATTTAGCAGTTAAAAAGAGCAATTATTGGAAAAAAAATGTATAAAACAGCTTGACTTAAGAATGGAGAATAGTGATGGATCTTTTCGAGGGTGACAGGTTGTTAACAAGGAAGCCTACATTTAAGATTGTCAGTATTAAAATGAGGGGAAGGGTAAAAGATTCTTTATCCATGTATTCAAACATGGAATGCTTTATCATAAGTGGCTATTGAAATAGAGACAGTGGGCTGAATTTTATCTTTTTTGGCTAAATCTGTGTTGTGTTGGGTTTTTTTGGAGGACTTTTCACCGTGTGGCCTAGCGAGTTCTTTTGGCATATCTTGACAAACATCCCTCATCAGAATGTGAGACATTGCCGAGGAGATTCACCAGGATGTTGTCTGGGATAAAAAGCCTCTGCTATTAGGAGAGACCAGATAGGCTGGGTTTGTTTTTCTTGGAGCAGAGGAGGCTGACAGGGAATCTGGTTGAGGTGTACTAAGCTGTGACAGGCATAGGTGGGGTAGATCATGAAAATCCCCATGGCAGATGTGTCAAGACCAGAGGATGTAAGCCTAAGGTCAGGAGTAAGGTTTGGAGATCTGAGGGAAATTGTTTTCACCCAGAGGGTGGTAGAAATATACAGCATTTTGCCTGAGAGGATAGTGGAGGCAAGAATCCTTGCAACATTTAAGAAGTAGTTGGATGAGTACTTAAAATACCTTGGCAGAGTAGCCAATGGATTAATGCAGGTAAACATGATTAATGTAGTTTGCTGTTTGTTGATTAGCATAGAGATTGTGGGCCTAAGGGCCTGTTTCTATGCTAAATGACTCTATGATTATTTCCCTACCCTGCCCCTACGTCATCCCTTATGATTTGATTTGGGACCCATCTTACCACACGCCATTCCTTGCGATGCAGAGAGATGCAGGCTCGATTTCCATAACATCTGAGGTTACTATGAAGGTCCTGCCTTCTCAACTTCATCCCTTACCTTAGGTGTGTGACCCTCAGGTTAAACCACCAACCCCACTTATCTCACCACCGTTCACAGCCTCATTCCTGATGAAGGGCTTTTGCCCGAAACATCGACTCTCCTGCTCCTCAGATGCTGCCTGACCTGCTGTGCTTTTCCAGCATCACACTCGCGACTCTAATCTCCAGCATCTGCAGTAATGAGAGAGTAACTTTACAATCCTCTGGAACTGTGGTAACTACTTTACCCAGAACAATTCTTCACTCCGTGATATCTTAGGATTAACTGTCATCCTTTGTATTAACTCGATCTTTAAAAGAGCATTGTGCACCCAGACTAGCACTGTCAGTCCAGAGCTGTTCTGCACAGTTCCTGATGTTTGCCCAGAACTTGGCAGACAGAGAAATATTGGCACCTTACTTTGTGGGCAGTATCCTACTGGATCAGATGGTGCAAAGATGGGATGTCCTCTTCCCCCAGGAGGTCACAATACCAGACCATGCCAGTGTGGTGAGGTTGCCACCCAGGTTAAAGCAGTCCCGGTCACCTGACGGAATCTACAGTATTGTATGAAGATGAGTCAAAACAGGTGATGGGCTGCCTGATGTTCAGCTCGTCAATCCTTATGACGAGTGGATCCTGACTCTAACTGCCACTAGTGACTGAGTGATCATTTACAAGTACCTGGTCCGGGAGCAAAAGATTGCCCTTGACCTACTGTACTGGGCCTCCGTGACGAAATGCTCTTTCCCTTGACTGATGCTGCTAACACCATAATAAGTTCCTTAATGTCTACACTAAACGACAAGGAAAGACAAAGGTAATATCAGCCTGCTATCTATGGCTAAGGAAACAAACTACAAAATGGGAAGTCAATGCAATACACTGCAGGAATGCTGTGAGCATCCACATGGCTCAGAGAGAGTGAGTCAGCAAAGAGCTCAAATTGCAGTAAATGAGCTGGGTACATGTCCCTGAGCTCACAATGAAAGTTGCCAGTGCAGCCTGAGGTGCAACACTGAAGCTGTCTGTACATTGATCAGAGATTTTCCATGAGGGTTCTTAGAGGCTTGCACCTGTTGGGTCCCAGTGCTCTTGGACATGGGGTGCTTGTGGCTGGTGCCATTGGAGAATGCGCTGAGATGTTGGTGCCTGGTGTCCAATATGAAGGTCTTTTGGAGTAAGCAACAAGTTGAAGTCATAGTCACAGATTTGTAGAGTCATACACCATGGAAACAGACCTTTCAGTCCAACCAGTCATGCCGACTATAATCCCAAACTAAACTATTCCCATCTGTCTGCACTTGGCATATATCCCTCCAAACATTTACAGATTTACAGATTACATTACAGTGTGAAAACAGGCCCTTCGGCCCAACAAGTCCACACCGACCTGCCGAAGCGCAACCCACCCATACCCCTACATTTACCCCTTACCTAACACTACGGGCAATTTAGCATGGCCAATTCACCTAACCTGCACAACTTTGGACTGTGGGAGGAAGCCGGAGCACCCGGAGGAAACCCACGCAGACACGGGGAGAATGTGCAAACTCCACACAGTCAGTCGCCTGAGGTGGGAATTGAACCCGGGTCTCTGGCGCTGTGAGGCAGCAGTGCTAACCACTGTGCCACCCACAAATTTCTTATTCATATACTTACCCAAATGTTGTTTAAACATTGTAACTGCACCCGCATCCACCACTACATGTGGAAGTTCATTCCATACACTCTATGTAAAAAAAATTGTTCCTCATTGTATTTTTTAAATCTTTCTCCTCTCACCTTAAAAATATGCCCCCGAGTCTTGAAATTCCCCACCCTGGGGAAAAGACACCTGCCACTCACCCTTTTATGATTCTATAAACCTCTGACATTGCTAGGTCCAGACTCTGGTTTCCATGTCAGGGTTTCTCAATAGTTAACTCGGTTGGTTAATTTGATTAGATATAAAATGGAATATTAATAAGGTTAGCAAAAAGGTGTTTAGCAAGCAATAATCCCCTCCAATTGGCAACTCAGCATTGCCCAGCGACAAACTCATCACATCTTTTGTGAAAAGCATAAAAGCTGGAGCAAACTCCTCCAGACAGTGAGATGGATCCTGTTACACACCTTGTCTGATTCTGCCACGAATGTTACTATCACCCATGATCCCCCTCAACCCCCCACTCCAAAAGACTCTGCACAATGAAAGTATTTACAAGGGATGGAATAAGTACTATCCAAACAATATTAAAAGATTAGGGATAGGAAGGATGGATTACAGTAAATAGAACCATGTGAAAAAAAAACTAGTTTCAGAAGAGACCTCGCTGTGAAATGTGTATTCTGCACCTTTTAAGTATTATATTTCTATTTGCCTTGCTGGATTAACTTTACCTTTTGCAACTGGCCTTTTAAGAAACATTCAGCTCAGGCTTTCAAGTCAGTGAGGTAGTGCAATGAGACAGTGAGTATGGTAAGTATGGTAATGACTTGTCAATTAATTCAGTCCAAATTGACATCATGCCATCACAGCCATCACCCCTTCCAATCTTATAGTCCCAAACATGAAAGCAGTGCCTTCCTGAATAATTGGGTTGCCACTGTCTTTTTGAATACCTTCTGCTTGGTTGTGGTATTGAATATATATTACACACTGCACTGCCAGATTCATTCAATAAATATGAAAAATGCCATTGTTCATAACAGCCAGAGACTGAGTCATCATAAGGTCATCTTCTTAAAAGAAGCAGATTGAGGAGTACATCTTTGCCTGTACAACACTCATTACTGTTACAATATAAAGATAGATGGATGATCATTCTGTTAATGCAGCCTACAATGTGTTCAAGAGATTTAAAGACATTTCTGTTGTTTGTATTCCATCATTCTTGTGACAGTGGTGCGGGTGGGTACTGAGTTGTCAACTGACTTTGCTATGGACTAGGTCCCTTGTCATTTTCATATTATTATTATTGTTGTTGGTTATCTGGATGACCAACATGTGAAAATCCATCACTGGGCTTAAGAATCTCTGATCCAAACGATTGAGAAACCGAGTAGATGTCCTATTTGGGGTACACTCCCACCACATAACTGCTCAGGTTCCATTATTGTGTTATAAGCCTTGTTAGTCATGAACAGTACCTTGGAGTGTTGCAGTCCTGTTGGTTGTGATATTAGATACTGTATGTGCCACTGAGTGCTGTTGTGGTCCCCTCGTTGCATAACCAAACATGTGTCATTTTAGAATCAGCATGATCCCAAAGGGACCCTGATTTCCTCTTCACTGAGCGGAATATTCAATGGCTAGTTTTTGGATAGTCTCATCTTTGCATAGAGTCATCACAGGTTTGTTGACAGCAAGTCCCAGGAAATGGAAAATAAGGGGCAGAAATCGCACAGTGAGGCAATGCAGGCATTTTTTAACATATTACAGACTTCCAAGGAGCATGTTTGCTTCAAACTGCCATACTTCCTTCCAGAAGAGGAGAAAGAGGGGAAGGGAGTGGTGATGATGAGCCACCCACTCCCACAGAAATTTCTGAAGTCTACAAAATCTCTACGAGCAAAATTCTTTTATTTCTTGTGAATGGAATTTGAAGTGTCTGTGCAAGTCTACATCACATTCCACCATAACATCATGCCCCAAATATTGATATGTATTAAGAATTGCCTTCCAGTCAATACCTTCGAGACATCTTCCCAAGTTGTGCACGACCATGATGCTACATTTGGGAGCACCCACTTCTTAGGGCATGCTACTGATTCATTTATTGTTCAATATAATGGATGTATCGCAGATCCCTGGGTGCACCAGATAACAGCACAACAGTTTTTATGAAAAGGGACGCTGCAATACTCTCAGAAATGAATGGAATGGACATGAGGTTTATTCCTCTGTTCCTTGTGGTCACATATCACTAACAATTGGTTCTAATAGATTGGATAAGAGTAGACAGCCTTGTTTCAATCATCTTGTGACAATATGTTATCTATATGTTATTATTTGTGTTGAAGTAACAGTAGCAGTTGACCTAATAGCCTTTGTTGAATCTAAAAGCAATGCATTGAATGTGCAGCATTTTAAGATGGTAATATAAATGCAAGCCTTATTTACCTTTTATACATATGATGTTGCAGTGTAGCCCACTCAATAATACAATATGATACAAATGGGGATAACATGGAACAATGAATGTAAACAATTTTAGGCTGTTGTCACCAATTCATAATCAACACAAGGCTTTGTTTGAGGCATCAAGCTGAGAACAGCAGCAAGAAGATGCAATGTTAGCAATGCAATAGGTGGACAAAATATATTCCCCAAAGGCAATAGTAAAAGGCTTTGGTATACTGAAGGAGCAAAAAGCTATATTGGACTATAACATTAATTTAAAATCAGCATTATCTAAAATTGCTATTTGCCCAGGAAGTTCTATCACTGATATAAACAAAATGTGACATCACCCTCCAAATGTAATGTTGTGCTTGGCTGGATTCATGATTTAGCTCCAAAGGTGGTTACTTAGATTGAAGATGTTGAATTATTTGGATTTTATCTTTCAGGATTACCTGTGGCAAATATGTAAGTGTTGTAGAATAGCTTTAGGCTCTTATCACATCCAAATTCAGGAAAAGCCTTTTACCATGATATTAGGAGTTTTGGACAACACTAATGTTTGTGAATTTGCTATCACTTAGTTGGACTTAAAGGGGTCACATGTTACATTGGTCCCTTATTTTTTTCTGCTTTAAGCCAAATGTTGCAAATATTCAGATTTGTAAAACACTTGGTTTGCATTCTTGTCGTTAGGCAGATGTGCAAGGGATAAATTTGGACGTTGTGGAATTGCATGGAAGTAAGCTGTGTTTGGATCCAAAGAAGTCACATCAGATTATTTTCAGGATGAAAATGTGTAACAATTTTAGAGGAGCAAAGAGATGTACTCAGAATACTAAAATCCAGTGCACACAGACGAAAAGGCGATGGCGTGTTGGCTATTATCCCAAAGTGATAATGGCGATGAAATTGTGCCAAACAGCTAACAGTATAGCACATATAGAGAAAACTGCATTTAAAAAAGGAGAGGGAGTATGTCAAATAACTATTGACCAGTCATCTTAACATCATTGGTAGGGAAAATATAGAGTCCCTACTAAAGAAGAAAGTAGAAAATACATCCACAAGCCAAAAGTATAATAATAGTTAGCCTTGTATGGATTTCAAAAGAAAAACTCTTGCTTGACCAAATTCTTTTGCATTCTTTAATGAGGTAATAGCCAGGGTCGATAAGGATAATGTAGAAGATGTGGTTTATCTAGATTTCCTAATGATCTATAATATGGTGCTACATAGTGGATTAATTAATAAAGGCAGAATATACCAATTTGGAAGACAAGTCACAGAATGAATAATTAGTTGTTTGCAGGATACAAAGAAGAGGACTAAGGGTCACTGCTCAGAGTAGTAAAAAGTTTAAAGAAAAAGGGTTCCATCAGGATCAGTGCTGGGTCTAGTGTTGTTTTAAAAAAATGTAAGTAATTTGGACTTTGAATCAAATATATAATTTACATATTTGCAAAAATCTCCAAATTAATAATGGGAAGTGGTGGGATTTATTTGAGGAAAACACCAATGACTGACAAGAAAACTTATAGAATTGGCATGTAATTGGTAAGTGAATTTCAACATATGTGTGATGTGATACATATATATAAAATTATATTCTCTCCGATCTAAGATTAACTGTTCATCTACCAAGAACATTTGCAAAATATAGAATTCACATCAACACTTTCCATTACACATCAAGCATAAAAAGAACAAAAAGTTTTTTTAAAAAGTAACAAATTGTTGACAAGTTTGTATGGAATGATGGTTAGACCACATTTGGAGTCCTGTGTACATTTCTGGTGTCTGTATCGCAAGTAGCATATGGAGATGATAGAATGAGTGCAAGAAACAAAAATCACAAAGATAATGTCAATTTCTAAGATTATAGGAATCAGGAAAGGATAATTAAGCTGGGTCTCTTTTCTCTTGAAAAGAGAAGACTGGTGACACACACATCCACACACAAACTGGAAGCAACCAATGTAACAGTGTCCAAAAGATAAAATGCTGGTTTCAGATTCCAGCATCCGCAGTAATTTGCTTTCATCCAATGTAACAGTGTCATCTGTTTGGGAATTCAGGAGTACTGGACAGTGGTGGAATTTGCTACGATAGAGAGCGACTGGGGTGAATAATGTATGTGCATGTAAGAGATAGTAAGACATGGAAATGAAGAAGAAGAGAATACAGATATGTGCTGATAATTATCTGGGGAAGGGTGAGAGAAGTCTCCTTGGTGAATATATGCCAGCGTAGACTGGTCAACTCAAATAGTCAGTTTCTACTTTATTATAGTCAATCATGCAATGTAGGCGCTATTAGCAATTAAGCATTTGCTGCCCACCACTAATTGCCATTGAACCGAATGGCTTACTAAATCAATTAAGAGCCAGCCACATTGATGTAACTCAGGAGTCACATGCAGGCCAGATCAGGAAAGGACAGTAGATTTCCTGTCCCAAATAACAGCAATGAAGCTGATGGGTTTTTACAGCAATGAACGATAGTTTCATGGTCACCATTATGGAGATTAGTTTAAGATTTCAGATTTATTAATTGCATTTAAAGTCCACTAGGTCCTGTGTTAGCATTTGACCCATGTCTCCAGTTTCCTTGTCCAGTGACATCACCATAATGTTCTGATCTCCTTGTTATTTCTGTGTCTATGTAAACGTTTACCTACGACGGTGTGTTCCAAAATAAAATAACCTTAAATTAAAGTTTTCTCTTTGAGAAATCAACTAAGAAAGCAATGTTTCTTCTAAAGGATACTCGACATTTAGAATTGCCTCAGTATGAAAGGTATGGGTGTTAGATCAATTAATTAGATCTCTGAAGACCGAGATGGATAGATTATGTTCACGTTTAGATTCAAAGGATGAGGAGCAAAGGTCTGTAAAGGTATTTGAGATACCAATCAGTCAATAGAATGGCAGAGCAAGCTCAGGGGATGAACCTCTGTCTGTTCTTATACTCCACAAGGATCCTCAAAACCTGCTGTTACAATCAGTAATCACCTGATCAGATTTCTCCCTTATGCCCAGCAAATGGAAAAGAACAGAGGACACTTTTACCTTGTACATTTATTCCTGCAAGAAGGATAATTTGTGTAATGGTTGTCAATTTTAAGTAACCATTAACCAATTTGAGGACATTGCATCGCACTATTAGACAGTGATATCAGTCTACCCAAAGTGCAGTGCAGAGAGGAAATACAATTGTAACCTGTGTATAGCTATGATTTTTCTGGTTGCGCTGTCAGGCTTGTACATTTGGAAATTGCAACTGAACAACAACTGATTCATTCTAAAAAAAAAACAAAGATTATAGGCTGGGACATCCAGTTTCCTGATGTGTTCTTGGATATGTGCCAAATGCCAATATCATAAAATATCTACAGAGTGAACCGTTACACATCTTCAAATGCTTCAACCAAGATCGTGTCTTTAAGTAAGTTCTTGAATTGAAATGGGGGAAAGTGTGTGGCAAACTTGTTACTTTTAATTGAAGTGCAAACGTGTTACTTGATCACAGCATCATGATCGCTGTCCACAACAGACATCGAAGTAGGGGCTCCCAACTGACAATGCATTGGAGAAGAAGAGCATGACAGTTGTGTGCTTTCAACGACTGACTCGTTACCTTGGACAACATGAAACCTTGTTAACAGCTAAACTGCACTGTGACACTTTATTAGGTGGGATATCTGCCATTTTAGCCTTTTCATTGCCTTGTTAGAGTAGAATAGTTTTTAAATAATAACCTCTTTTCTCTTCCTGTGTCGGATAAGTTCATTGTGCAAATGAATGTATGCTATTTAAAAGGAAATATAAATATACGGTGAAAAAAACAAAGATGAATATTAACTTGCAAGAAGAATTAATTCATTTGGTATTTCTTGTTTTACCAGAAACATTTTCTGTTGTTAAAAAGTGCTCTGTTCTTATACATGCTATTGATTTTAAAAAATAATTCTACGAATGAGAATGTCATTTACTGCCTATCCTTAGTTGTTCTGAGATAGAAGTGATGAATTTGTTTTCTGAAATGCTAGTTGTGGTTTGAAAAGCAGTCTGTTTTGCTTGCCCACTTTGAGGCAGTCAAGTGTGAGTCACATCTGTCTAGGACCGGAATACCAAAAATCCAATCCAAAGACAGCTAGTTTCATTCTCTGAAAGACGCTGGTAAATCAGTTAGATTGCTAATACAATCCAAGAAATTCACTCACTTTTAATGAATTTATTTACTGATTTGTTTTTCCAAATACAATTCAGATTCTCAAGCAGCCATGGTTAAGATTTGAACTCTTGTTATCTTGGTGAACAATCTACATTATTGTTCACTAACATAATCACTCATATACAAAGGCAGAACTTGGGAAATGATTCACCCTAAACCCACGTGTTTGTTTTTGAACATTCTGATGTGAAGGTTGTCTTATGAAGATTGAACAGGCCAGGCTCGTTTTTACTGGCATTTGGAAGACCTTTTAAGATCTTGAATGGGCTTCACTAGGTGAATGTTGAAGGATGTTTACTCTACTATGTGAATCCAGAACTAGGGGACACTGCTTTAAAATTAAGGATTGCCCTTTCAAGACTGAGATGACAGGGAGCTATTCTCTGAGGGCTGTTGGAAAAGGTAGAAGAAATGGTGCCATTGAATATTTATAAGGTGAAATAGATCGATCTTTGTGAAGCAAGAGCTTCAAAGACCATCAGGGTTTGATGGGAACATGGATTTCAGAACACAAACAGATCTGCCATGATCATATTGAATGACAGAAAGAGCTTGATGAGCCAATGGCCCCCATCTGCTCCAAGTTCATATGTTCCGATGGGAGTTGAAGAAATGGAAGGTGGGCTTCCCACATCTCACTCCCCCATGCACCCTCCTATTCAAGGTGCAGCATCTTTTTCTGATATTGATTGCATTTGATTGAGGGGCCCCCACTGCTACCGAGGAGAAAAGCTGGGGAACTGCTGTCTTCCATGTCGTGTAGCCTAGAGCTGAGATAATCCCCCTAGCCACTACCTGAGGCACTTTCATGGTCAAAAATGGCACGTAAGGACCTCAATTGACAGCAGGTCATGATGGTCAACCATGTGTCTTCCCATTCAGGACACCTTGCCTCATTAAGTATCCTTCCAGCCTCCAAGCATGTCATGACTAGAAACAAAAAAATTGTTCCATTGGCTAGATGGGAGAATTGCAAAGACATTTGCTCACCAGAATCAGGATACATGACTTAAAACGATCTAAACTGAGGATCATTTTACTGGATGCTGAAGGTGTCCATCAAGCAGCTGAATATTTCGCTTGTTGACATAACAAGCTGCAGTAAAAGTTTACTGAGATACTATTATTCAGAATGGATGAAATTATAACCTAAAATATTGACAATTTTATCGCTCCATTGAAGCCGAATGATTGAGGATAAGATGTGAACATTGAATATCAAGGCTGAGTGTGTGATATTTAGAAAATCATTTCAAGGAATAATTAACTCTCACTCTTTTACATTCTTTTGGATCACTCTCTATGTGCAGAAAATTGCCAGCATAATGACATTAGGTCACATTCCCAATATTATCAATTGAGGTGCTTTAACATGACGCAGTACAAATCAATACAGCACAGGAACAGGCCCTCAGCCCCCCAAACCTGCACCAATTCTAATTTTTATTTAGACGCGCTACTTATTGCCCATGAATGGTTTCTGTTCCTTTGTTTCCGTCCCGTTCACGTGTTTATCAAGATACGCTTTGAACGTCACGAACATGCCTGCTTCCAGCACCTTCACTGGCAGAGTGTCCCAGGCACCCACCCCCCTTTGTATGAAAAATGTTCCCTGCACTTCTCCCGTAAACTTTCTCCCTCTCACCTTGAACCTGTGCCCTCTTGTAGTTGAACTATCCACCCTATGAAAAAGCCTCTGACTACTCACCCTATCAACGCCACTTATAATTTTGTCGATCTCTATCAGGTTGCTTCTCAGCCTCCAACTTCCCAGTGAAAATAATCTGAGTTTAACATAATGGGCAGATACTCTTTGAAATGGCGGATCTGTCCACCATATTTAAAGTGGTAATTAGATTAGATTTAGATTACTTACAGTGTGGAAACAGGCCCTTCAGCCCAACATGTCCACACCGACCGTCCAAAGAGCAACCCACCCAGACCCATTCCCCTACATTTACCCCTTCACCTACACTACGGGCAATTTAGCATGGCCAATTCACGTAACTTGCACATTTTTTTTGGACTGTGGGAGGAAACCCACGCAGACACAGGGAGAATGTGCAAACTCCACGCAGACAGTTGCGTGAAGTGGGAATTGAACCCAGGTCTCTGGCGCTGCGAGGCAGCAGTGCTAACCACTGTGCCCCCATGCTGCCCCATTTAAAGTGCATATGAGCTCACAAACAGTTAAATGGATTGGAATGAAACACATGGATTACAAAAATGCAGCTAGTGGTTGGGTAACTTGATTTTTAATTATTTTGTTTGTCAGGACAGATTTAAATGCAACAGCTGGAACCAGTAGTAGACCCTAGTCTTTTCAGATGGTACACGTCAGTCAGTTTGAGTGGAAGTTTAGCTTGTGAGGATTAGATACCTGAAAATTGCAGGATCATTTGTGTAAGTGGTGCCTCATCTGCACGGCGGCCTGTGTGTTTGTAGGAAAATGAGAATGGGAGACAACATCCAGTGAGGAGGAGGAGCAAGAAAATAAGGAGGAGAGAACAAAAGGCAGAAGCTCAGGACAGGAGACACCCAAAATGATAGAGGTCGCTGAACTGGGGGGAAGATCTGCAGAGGGTAGGACCCTGTTGGGCCTCAGGTGTTATATGACCAACGGAATTTACAGGATCAGAATGACTTACATGTAAATTAATGAGGCACAGTGCAATAGGAGTCTCATGCTCCTCACATCCATGGTAACGTTGTTTTGTGATACACTGACTCGGGAAGTAGCCTCCAACTGCATGGGTGAATGTTCAGCACCAGTGGCTCTAAAAGTGACTATGACCATAATCTTTCTGAGTGCATGTACAAATGATGATGTATGGGGAATCATCCAGCTTGCAGCCAATTCTTGCATTAAGATTTTTGCAGGTGCAGTGTTCCAATCAGCTCAACAATATATCAAGCATACAATGTACCTCAATAACCTATTGGAAAAGGCCAGTGGGTTCCCAAAGATTCAGGCAATCATAGGCTGACTGCATGCCACCATCAATGTACCAGCTACCAAGCCCTGCATATTCAACAATAGAAATGGTGTCCATTTGTATGAGAAAAACAGCAAATGCAGCAGGTATATGTCAGCTACGTGACCAAAAGCCGCAACTTGTACAGTATGCTCCATCCAATGTACTTCTGCTATAGCATGTGCTGTGCTGGCAGAGGAGAAAGTAAGGACTGCAGATGATAGAGATCAGAGTCGAAGAGTGTGGTGCTGGAAAAGCACAGCAGGTCAGGCAGCATCAGAGGAGCAGGAGCGTCAACGTTTCAGGCATAAGGCCTTTGTCAGGATTCCTAAAATGTTGACTTTACTGCTCCTGACCGGCTGTGCTTTTCCAGCATCACTCTTTTCGACACTGTGCTTGCAGAACCTGGATCACTGAGAGGGGATGCCCTGGAGAAGGACCAGATGCACAATGACATTGAGTCCTCTGATAAAGATCTCCACCGAGGACATGGACAGACCATCATATAGAGGAAGGAATGCTTGTCTACAAGGGAGATTCTTGATGGTGGTGAGACACACAAGGCATTACCTATCAGAGGTTTCAATAGGTTATACAGTGTGTTGCTCTGAGTAGCCTGCATGCAATCAATCTTCAATCCTGCATCACACATTCCCCGGAATGTAATATTACAATTGCAGTGGATGCCTATAGCTGTCCATCACCCCTGTTTTCATCTTCACTCACCAACTCATTACAAACCTCATGGATTTTATCTGCCTTCTCTTTATTGAAATATAAATAAAATGCTGAACCCTGTCAAGAAAACAGCTCATGGTGAAGCATCAGCAGAGAATGAGCCAAGGACCACATTTTGGATGCAGAACACATGGAACAAAGTAAGAATGCACTTTTTCTCTGAAATATGAGATCACCTGGGACTGTTCCCAAGTGCATTGATCAGCTGGTGGATTGTTGGATAATGGGGAATCAGGATGATTGTGAAGAGGCCTGCCTAGTTTTAAATGGTGGCAATATTTCAGGAAGGTTTCCTTTTTAGAATGAAGCCTCAATTCTGGCTCAACACGAACCAGTGCTCCTAGTTGTAGAACCAAGAAATTCTCTTCTAATGTATATCATGGTATTGAAGAAATTAGACGTAACTACTTTTAAACAATATGCGACAATTTCTCTGACCTACAGTAGGGCATAGGGTGATGGTGGTGGGCACAGGTAATGCATGAACCTGACATGTACCAACCACCATATGATAAAGACCAGATGGTTAACATCCACGGTCTATGCTTAAGCGAGATATAAGATCCTTTTGCATTAAAGCCAAACTATCTGATTGAAATCCTTATACAGTATTGGTTCAAGGCAGCAGTACTGGGGGGGACTGCATTTCAGCACCTGCTGTGCATCCACTTTTAGGCTCAACTTTCTAGTTACTTGTAATCAAGCTGCTCAAAAATACTGCAAAACACTTCCGGTGAGGGTTGGACTTGAATTCAGACCCCTGTCCCAGAGGTAAGACCACTCCCACTGCATCACGTGGTGTTGTATTAAATGTGCTCTAAAACAGATTACGTATCTGCAAATTTGCTGTGGAAGAAAGTCATCCAGTGGGAGCAACATCAATAATCGGTCCATGAAGGACACTTGACTTTCAAAATTGGCACACTTGAAAACCTTAGAAGTAAATGATGTGCCATGGTTACACTAAAATAACTCAATAGTGTTCAAAGTTGTGAATCTCTTTGAGATTAAATTATTGATTGTGGTCTTTATAAAGTCTAAAATAAAGGATAATCAGTACATGTTCATTTCTGGATTGCTGTATGTCAGAATACTTCAGTATGACTGGCTCTTGATGATATGACTGTATAGTGATCCCTTTAACTTCGTGCCAGATTCAAACTAATTTCAGGAAAGGTGAACATTCAAATCCATACTAAAGAGGGTGCTACATGTTTGTGGGAGATTCACCAAGATCAGAAGAGAGGGCCTTGCATCACTAACTGTAAAATTCAGGCATTTCTCCATTTAAATTCAGTTACACTGACCAAGTTGAATAGCTAAGATCTTTCCTCAGATTAGGGGAGTCCAAAACTAGAGAGCATAGTTTTACGATGAGAGGGGAAAGCTTTAAAAGGAACCTGAGGGGAAACACTTTCACAAAGTGGGTGGTGTGTATGTGGAGTGAGCTGCCAGGGAAAATGTTCCATAGGTTGAAACATCTTTTTCACATCCATCCTTTCAAGAACCCTCTGGATCTTAATATATTTAATCAAGATACATCTTACCCTTCTAAACTTAAGTGGATAGAAGCCTAGCCCGCCCAATATTTCCCCATATGACAGCCAGTCCACTCCAGCTATTCATCTGATAAATCTCTTCTAAATTGCTTCCAGCACATTTACATCCTTCCTTAAATAAGATGTGCACTGTTTGGGTCAGTGTCTGTTGCTCACCCCTGACCTCCCTAAAGTTTTACAGATGAGTGGGGAGACACTGTGTGGTTATTATTGACTTTCCTTAACCTTTGTAGAGGGAGGTTCAAGTCAGGCTGGAAGCTGAGCAGCTTTAGCTTTCAGGCTGATGTTGGGCAAGGCATTGGGAAGGATAGTGGAGGGGGACCTCTTTGCATAGCTCCAGAGGTCATTTGGTACAGCCCTCTGCATACCTCTTCCCCCATTGTTAACCCATCTCTATGACCCATTTCTCTGATCTGTTCAATCCAACACCTGTCAGCCCTGGGGGGGTATGACGGTGTTACCGGCTGGGTAGGTTGTATCTGTGATTCTTTGGAAGGAGAGTGCCAAGAATTCCAGTGGTAGAGCTTTTCATAGATATGAAGAACATCGGAGTTGTTGAGATCTAGTGAGGCACAGTGGCTCAGTGTTTATCACTGCTCCCTCACAGCCCAGGGACCCGGTTTCAATTCCACCCAGGTGTCTATGTGGAGTTTGCACAATCTCCCCATGTCTGCGTGGGTTTCCTCCAGGTGCTCTGGTTTACCCCCACAATCCAAAGATGTGCAGGTTAAGTGCATTGGCCATGCTAAATTGCCCATAGTATTAGGAATGTGCAGGTTAGGTGGATTCGCCATGGGAAATGCAGGGTTACAGGGTCTGGGTCTAGGAGGGATGCTATTTGGAGGGTTGGTGTGGATTTGGTCTTTGAATGGTCTGCTTCTGCACTGTAAGGATTCTATGATGCTATAGGATTGTAGATGCTGGGGATTCCTGGAGAAAGTTGGAAATTAGTACAGAGTCTCTGAGATCCCTGGGTGGTAGGAATCCGAGATCACAGGAGACACACTATTGTTGAAGTTTGCAAGATATTTATGTAATTATAGATTGACCAAAAGAACTGGTGAATTCTCCTTTCATGTGTCAATGACATAGTTTACTGTTGTATTGTTGATGAGTTTCAGAGGCATGACTAATAGGAATGGTTTAGAGGGATATGGGCCAAGTGCTGCCAAATTAGATTAGGTTAGAATATCTGGTCAGCATGAAGACCCTGTTTCTGTGCTATACATCTCTAAGACTCTATGACAAGTAAATCCATTAGGACTCATCAGTTGTGGTATCGCAGCCATAATGTGCTTGTTTTCAGATGCTGCAAAATGACTGTGCATTATGCTCACAGACGTACAAGGAAGGAAAGTGCAAGATTGTTCCTTCAGTACCTTTCCTCTCATCTCCATAACAATGAAATGGAATGAAAGGTTGAAATGGCTGCTGCACTGGTCATGGTGTATAGCAAATTGTTTGCTTCCAGCGCCTGATCATTCATCCAAGACAGTGTTGTTTTGGGAAATGCGATTTCCACAAATGGGTGGAGTAGCACAGTCAAATGTTTACCCTCACATGTTAAGGTGGTGTTTAATCAGCTTCTGAAGCACATTAAATCCTTTGTTAAAATTCCAGACAGAGAAATTTATTATGAATGTCTTGCTGTTACTGGGCAGATTCAGAAGACTTAGGAAGAGAGCTGAAGATTTTGAGAAAAAGTGAAACAATTCATTTTAGTCATGCTGCACTCTATCTTCTTACTCAAAAGAGTAACTGTTACAAAAAAAAAGTAAAAGCAAAACATTTGTTACATTGACATTATTTTATTTTGTCAATTTATTATATAAACATTCTGTGAATTTTGTTTTTCCCTTTTGCCTCCCTTTTGATTATCTATATAGATATCATATCAGCTGATATTTCCAGAAAGAGAATTATGGTTGGGTCAGACAATATAACAATGTTTTGGAATAGAAACAATGTTTGTCAAGAACAGAAAGCTATTCCTGCTGTTTTATTTCTTTTCCATTCATATCAAAATTTGCTAAATTTGTGACAGTAGTCTTATTAAAATGTCCCTACACATGTATTTTGATAGCTGGTTGGAAGTATTGCTTTCGAGTATCACGTTATCGGTAAGTGGATGCATTGATGGCATTTTCCAAGCCCTTGGAGACGATGAGGTGGAGGGCGGTGAGAAAACTGAGTAAAACAATCAGATGGGCTAACATTACGACAGATAATTGCACTTTTTTGCTGGGAGCCCAGGGTTCTTTTGTAGGTGCACTCATTGCGTTGTGCTGCTGTTTTGGAGGGAGCACTGCTTTTCAATGTTTTCATCTCAGTGCTGTTGATATTATACATGTGTCATTTCTGTAAGTCAACACAGGCTGGTCACACGGCTTTCAGTTCCCTCCCCTCCCTCACCCCCTCCCATGTTCTTTCCCATGAGTTGGTCTAGGTCTCATGCCAACTATCCACAGTAAGAAGGAATTTAAGGTAACTCAAGAATCAAATATTGGACATTTTTGGAAGAGTGTTTCTGTCATAGCCATATTCACTCCTTTACAGAGGAAAAATCAGAATGGGAGGGAGGAGCACCATGAGATTCATTTCCTTTGATGATTTAACTTGAAGAACAAAATTGCCAGAGGAAGTGTTTACAACATTTAAGAGGTATCTGGATGGGTATATGAAGAGGAAAGGTTTAGAAAAATATGGGCCAAATCGAGCCATAGATAGATACGAGTTAGAGAATCATACAGCATGGAAACAGATCTTTCAGTCCAACCTATCCACGCCAACTAAGTTTCCCAAACTTAACGAATTCCACTTTCCTATGTTTGTCCCATATCCCTCTAAGATGGAAATGTGTTGCTGGAAAAGCGCAGCAGGTCATGAATAGAAAAGGTTTAGAGGGATATGGGGAGAAAGTGAGGTCTGCAGATGCTGGAGATCAGAGATGGAAATGTGTTGCTGGAAAAGCGTAGCAGGTCAGGCAGCATCTAGGGAACAGGAGAATCGACGTTTCGGGCTGTTTTAAAAAAAATTCTCAAGGTCAGGTTCGTAGGAGAGTAGTCTGACACAGAACTCTCTGATCTCCAGCATCTGCAGACCTCACTTTCTCCCCATATCCCTCTAAACCTTTTCTATTCATGATTTGGAGATGCTGGTGTTGGACTGGGGTGTACAAAGTTAAAAACCAGGTAATAGTCCAACAGGTTTATTTGGAAGCACTAGCTTTCGGAGCGTCGCTCCTTCATCAGCTGGTTTGGAGTATAAGATCTTAGAACACAGAATTTATAGCAAATGTTTAAGTATAGTGTAACTGAAATTATATATTGAAAAAGACCTGGATTGTTTATTAAGTGAGTGTGGGAACGTATGTGTGTGCATATGAGGGAGAGCTGTGAAAGAGTCTGCATGAGTGTATGGGTCTGTAGGTGTGTGTGTGTGTGTTTAGTGCAGTGGGGTCACCTGTAGTGTGACATGAACCCAAGGTCCCAGTTGAGGCCATCCCCATGGGTACCGAACTTGGCTGTCAGCCACTGCTTGGCCATCTTGCATTGTTGCCTGTCACAAAGTCCACCTTGGAAAATGGTCAACCGAAGGTCCAAGGGCAAATGTCCCAAACCGCTGAAGTGTTCTCCGACTGGTAGGGAACACTCCTGTCTGTTGATTGTTGTGCGGTGTCCATTTATCCGTTGCCGTAGTCTCTGCTCAGTTTCACCAATGTACCATGCCTCAGGGCAGCCTTGCCTGTAGCATATGAGATAGACAACGTTGGCCGGGTCACATGAGTACTTGCTATGTACATGCTGGGAGGTGTCCTCACATGTAATGGTGGTATCCGTGTCAACATTCTGACACGTTTTGCAACGTCTACCATGACAAGGTTGTGTGGTGTTGTCCTGAAAGTCAGGCAGTTTACTGTGAACAATGATCTGTTTGAGTTGATGGTTGTTTAAAGGCAAGAAATGGAGGTGTGGGGAAGGTCTTGCTGAGTTGCTAATCCTCGTAGGTAGCATGTTGCAGGCTGTGAAGAACAGAGCCTAGTTTTTCAGCTCCCGGGAAGTACTAGACAATGAAGGGTACCCTGCCGGTTGCAACTCGTGTCTGTCTCCTGAGGAGGTCATTACAGTTTCTCGCTGTGGCACATTGGAACTGGTGGTCGATGAGTTGAGCATCGTACCCCATTCTCATGAGGGCATCCTTGAGTACTTCCAAGTGCCTGCCACGTTCCTCCTCATCTGGACAGATCCTGTATATGTGTAGGACTTGTCGATAGGGGTTGGCTGTTTTCATGTGTTTCGGGTGTAAGCTGGAGAAGTGTAGCATCGTGCGTTTATTCGCGGGTTTGCGGTAGAGTGGGGTGCTGAAGTACCCATCTGAGATGCATATGCATCTCCATCAAGGATGGCCACCTTAGCACTTCACTCTACCGCAAGCCCACAGATGACCTCACGTCAACCATGCTAATGCCGAAACTTCAACAAACAAGTTGTATGAGTCAGTCCTTCTGAGCTCTGTTCAAACAAAGAAAACCACTGTCTGGACCTTCGACACCTCAACAAACATGTGAACAGACCTCTCCCACAAACTCCGCGGAATCCAATCTCCTCTTCCTCACATTTTTCGTGGACTATAAAAGTTCCAAAAATAATTTGAAATGAAAAAATTTCTGCTTCTGCTCTAGAAAAACCAGAGGAAAAATTAGAAGATAAACTTCCAACTCAGGAGCAGTTGCAAAATCCACACTACTCTCCTTCCACTATTTATTTTTAATGATATCAAATGGGACTGTTTGACTCTATGGCCATCCTCAGCTCATCAGCATGCAATCACTTTCCATTGATTACCTGTCACCTGTAGACAGATCAACATGGATAGTGTTGAGTATGAGGAATTGGCTGTCAGTCCCATTAGCAGTATGACATCTCCACTTTGTGCCACCCTCTCTTTCTCTATTCACCTCTGCAGCACACAACAATCACAGTAGATCTGCTGCTCACCCTTCGGTTCCTTGGACGGCAGACCCAGGGGTGTTTTCTTAATTGGGCTCCTCTGAATAATCACCCCATGCCCCAACTTCACAATCTAGAATTCAAACTGAAGGCTTGGGCAGAAACTTTGAGTTTGCGCTTTTCGAGTGGTGCGGTTTATAATACAAACAACTTTTTTATGGTGATTAACTGAACATAAATTGTGTTTGTCATCCTGTTTAAAGCATATCAAGATTTCTTTCCATGTCCTCATCTACCAGCTGTTCCGTTTTTCATTATTAATAATTTTGAATATCACATTGTGATGTGCAGTTATGAGTACCCTTGGCAGTGAGAAGCTGTGTGCCTTCAAATATTCCTATCCATATGCACATAAGTTTGAAATTTAAATTTTTGTTTGCAGATCACACCATGGCCTTGTCCCAACGTATCTCCATAACTTTCTCCAACTCTATAGCCCGAGATTATTGCACTTCTCCAATTGGAGCTTGTTCTTCATTATTGATTTACCACCCCATCATTGGCAGGTATACCTTCAGGTGCCTCAAGCTGTGATGTGCTCCCTCTAAATCTCCCAGCCTCTTTGCTTCTCTCTCCTCTTTTAGAACACTCTTTAAAACCTGCCTTTATGACATCGCTAATATTCCCTTACATGGTTTGACGCCAAAATTAATTTGATAACCCTTCTGAGTATTTACAGCACAGAAACAAGCCATTTGGACCAATGTTCATTTTCCTTTTTACATTAGATTCCCTGCAGTGTGGAAATAGGCCCTTCTGCCCAACAAATCCAAACCGACCCTCCGAAGAGTAACCCACACAGACCCATTTACCTTTGACTAATGCACCTAACACTATGGGCAATTAGCATGGCCAATTCACCTGACCTGCACATCTTTGGACTGTGGGAGGAAACCAGAGTACCCAGAGGAAACCCACGCAGACACGGGGAGAATGTACAAACTCTACACAGACAGTTGATCGAGGCTGGAATCAAACTTGGGTCCTTGGCATTGTGAGGCAGCAATGCTAACCACTGAACCACCTTGCCACCCTCCTTTTCAGTGTTTGTATTCTATATAAACCTCCATCCCATCCTTCTTCACGCTAACCCGCACAGTATATAGAACTATAGAATGGTTACAGAGCAGAAAGAGGCCATTTAGCCCATCATGTCCATGCCAAATCTAAGAGCTATTCAGCTAGTCCACTCCTCTGATGGTTTAACAGTACATTTGCATTTGTTTCCCCTTTAGATCATTACCCATTCAGTTTTGAAACCCATCAATAAATCTTCTTCCCTCAAAATGTCAGTCAGTGCTATTCTTTTTGCTCTTGTAAATTTATATAGATTCCCTTGAAGATCTATATTGCTGGACCCTTATTTTTTGTTTCAATCCATGAGGATTCTGTTTCTATCTTTCCATTATCTATGAGCCATTTTTTTCATTGTGCTATAATATTAATAGTAGCTTCTGTCATCCTCCCTAATTGTGTTATAGATATTTTCTAATGGTCAGAGCGATGTTAATTCACACCTCTAGAGCAGATGGGGCTTGAATCCAAATCTTCTAGTTCAGAGTTAGGGATATTACCACTGCACCACAAGAACCCTTCTTATTGTGTTACATGGGATGAAATGCTTGTCAAAAATGGCTAAACAAGATTAAGTCTTTATTCATTAGAGTTTGGAAGCATGAGGAATCATTGTTTTGAACCGTAGAAGACTGTGAAGGGGCTTGAGGGGGTAGATGTTGAGAAGATGTTTCCATGCGTGGTGGAATCTTGGACTCGGGGACATAGTTACAAAATGAAAAAAATTAAAACTGAGATGTGAAAGAATTTCTTCTCCAGAGAGTTATAGAGGCTGGATCATTGGAAGTATTTAAAGAGCAGTTCAGGTAGATTATTGAAATATCAAGAAATTGAAGCCTATGACAAGCTGTTAGGTAAAAGAAATTGAAGCCTGGGGCCGACCAGCCATGATCTTGTGGGATTAGGCACAGGCTTGAGGGGCTGAATAGACTACACCAGCTGCTGTTTCTTAAGTTCTAAACTTTTAGCTGCCAGTATTGTCCTTTTTGTAGCCATTTTCAGTTATTCCTGTTACATCTTGGAATATTTTACCGTGTTAAAACTGCTTTATAAGTGCATTTTGTTTTGACTTTAAATGAACTTCAACCATGAATCTGTTATTTAACACTTTCAACACTAGCTGTATGGGGAAATTTGGTTATCACATTGTATTTTCATCATCCATACTACTGGATGACATCCCCTTGAGTTTTCTATTGCAGGAAGAATTGCTGTTTGGTAAAATATATGTAATAACTCCATTGTCTTTGTTTCAGCATAAAATGTCTTTGTCACCCCTAATGCTTGGATAATCACCTTGTTGATGACAGCGTTCCTCTTTGTTCATTGCTAGAGTTGAGATTTTGCACACTTCAATCATTCACTGAGGGCATGAACCCATGATACAAAAATTGGCATGAATTCCCGCACAGATTGAGACAAAATTTGCATTCTAGCTGAAAAAATCATGTTGCATTTAAGATGGAAAATAGAAAGAACTTAGTAACTCCATATGAGTTGGTCTACTGAAGCACTGACTTGTTCTATTAAAGCAGTTGCAGATTTTAAGGATGTAGGATAAGATAATGGTCAGAATGTTACCTCCGGACAGACAATTCACTTGTAAAAAGTACAGTGATGACATTCAGCAGGCACATTTTAGCATAATATAATTGCACACTTCTAATGGTGTGTGCAATTTATTTTTGTCAATGTTGGAGACAAAATTCCTTCTCCACATTAGGATAACCTCCATTTTATTACCTTTATGCTGATTAGGATAGATTTTGAACAGATCCAGCCACTCAAGACCTGAAATCCATGAGGTACGATGGTCCCCAGCAGTAGAATCATACTCCAATGCAATCTGCAATCTCTTGACCCAGCATTTCCTCCACTCTACTATTACCGTCAAATTAAGGCATCAACCCTATTTCAAGGAGGAGTTCAGGAGGGCATGCCAGGAGCAGCTCTGGGTGTATCGAAAAAGGAGGTGTCGACCTGGTGAAGCTACAGTACAGGACTACTTGCATAAGCAGCATAAGCAATATGTGATAGGGCTAAGAAGGTTCCCACTGAACAGATTCACATATAAGCTCTGCAGTCTTGTCACATCAGTCAACTGGACTTTTCACTGAAGGAAGTAGCTCTACAAGCCATAAGTGCAAAAGATAAGGCTGAACTGTTTGCAACAGTATTCAGCTTGAAATGCCTATTAATGAATCATATTGGCTTCTCTGGAGGTTCTTAGCATCAGAGATACCCATCCTCAGCCAGCCATCAAAGTGGCCAGTCCAGCAATGGACTCTGCAACGACAGATCAAGCTGACAGTAAAAAGATCACGAAGTTGGAAACGATATGATAGGTAAGTCCAAAAGATGTTGCCAACCTATGCTGTACTATAGGTCATGTATACTTTTAAAATAGTGAGTGCTGAGATGGCTTTATTTTGAAAAAGTAAGTAAGTAACCATTAAGTAATGTGTTTTCCAGGTTGCCTGATTTCTGGCAAGATTCAAGGGACCTAACAGCATTTTGGAAGCGGAAAAGTTTTCAGATGCATTGTATAATGGTGAAGTCCAGAGGTGATAGTAAATTATGATCATTGCTTTTATTTATTTATCCTGAGGTACAACTCAGCCAGCTCTTCAGATATTTCACAGCTTTGATAGATAGCCATTATACAAGACCTTGATGGATTTAGTTAAAAATCACACAACACCAGGTTATACTCCAACAGGTTTAATTGGAAGCACGAGCCTTCGGAGTGCTGCTCTTTCATCAGGTGGTTGTGATGGATTTAGCTCATGAGTGTTTGTTGACACCGTTGTTCAATGGAATTTAATTATGGTCTCAATAAGGTTGACTTGCAATTCTACAAATAAGTTGCACTGAGTTTATTGGTTTATGTGTTAACGTGTAATCAGCAGCAAGGTTGACTGGCCGTGTGGGTCTTCCTACACTCTTCTGTATGAGTGCAAATTGAACAGGGTAATGAGATTTTGAAGTCTTTGAGAAAAATTACCTCACAAAGATTTTCAAAGATGGCCTCAAGTTTAAGTAACTACAGCCATTGGCCAAAGGCAAGCTAATTTAGTCATTTAAATTCCAGGTATGTCAGTTCTGGCTGGTTCATAAGGGGTTGGAACTTTTATATGAGTATCTCTGACATTGACTGACATGTATTAAAGTAGTTCCTTTTGCTGTCTTGGTCAGTAGCATTCTCCTCAATTAATAATAAAATATTGATAATAACCAAATTTAATTGTATGAATATAAGATTATAATAAGATATTAAAATAAAATAATCAAATAATAACTTTGTGAGCTACCTGCGTCACCCTACTTTCTAATGGCAGTCTCCATGTTGGACTGTCCACTTTAATTCCTGTGTTAACATTTCATAGGAGATAAATAAGGTGTTCATCTCTTTCTTAGCGCATTTAGGGATTAAGTGTGCAAACTTGAATACTTCATTCCTTAAGTGTTAAGGTTGGTTTCCTTCTCAGATCAACTTCCTCTCTCCCTTCTCAAATTGAGCTCATTCAATTGGGCCTCCCTTCCACTTCCATTTATTTGGAATTCTTATTCTCCTTCTCTTTCTTGCCTTTCTCGACTTTCCTGTCCTCGAATTGTCTTTTCTTTTTTTATTCTGTTAGAATTCTAATTCTAATGTATTTTGCTGGTGTTTAAATTTAACAGCTTCATCATCCTTAGTTTCAAGCACGAATTATTTTGCTATTTCTGTTTCCTGGCATTCAGGTGGAACTTTGCATTTAAGTGCCTACATTCCCCTTTTAATTCTTTAAAGTTAAGGCTTTTAGTTTTTCATAAGTTCATCCATGCTATTTAATGAAAGCATTAATAAGCATGGATATCTTAATGCTTTTAAGATGCAGAGATTCAAGAAAACATTTTTGCAATTTCTCTTTCCTTTAATTAACAACGTTTTGAAGGAACAATGTTTTCCTTCCAGTCCAATTTTGCTGTTCACCTGAGGGAACCTCCCAAACAAGCCTACAAACTTGTTGCAATCATGTGAGGAGGAGGTACCAGCTCCCATCTTTTTACTTCCCTCTCAATCGATGGCAGAAAATATCTTCATTTTCTTTTTAACACTTTGGTATCTCACTTCAGTTAAAATGCCACACGACACCAGATTATAATCTAGCAGGTTTATTTAAAATCATAAGCTTTCGGACTGCCGTTGCTTCATCAGGTGACTTTTAAATAAACCTGTTTGATTATAAACTGATGTCATGTGACTTTTGATTTTGTCCACCCACCCCAGTCCAACACAAGCATCTCCACATCAAAATCCAAATGGAGCTAACTAATTCTTAATGAATAAACCAATTCCAAGGTTTTTCTTAATGTAAGAAAGGAGAATGGTATTACTTATCAGCCCCTTCCCAAAAAACTGCCGCATCAAACGTCCACAGAAAAATAAGTAATAAGTTTAAAAAGCAGGATGAGAGTGTCCAGTACACAGAGGAAGATAAAGGCACTTGCAGTTTACAGTTGTTAAAGTCTTTGCGTTGTGAGACCTACCTGAGTCCCAATTCTTGAGTTGCCATCTTAGCAGTAGTAAAGTTGTATTATATCCTTGACATTTTGATGAATGGTTGTTTTTCAAAGTTGCTTTTTTCCCACAGGGTCTTTTTTTAAGTTACGAGAAACAGGGATGAAAAACCATGCAGTGTCTTTGCTGTTATCAGTTTATTTTTCTTCTCCATTACCTTTGCTGCTAAAAGCAAGAGTTGATATTGGTCCATTTGAGTATTCCTGAGACTGCTCCATTATCATTCCAAGATGATAATTGCAGGCACCCTTTTGATTCCAAGTACATGCAATTTTTGACGGCAGTATAAATTAGGCAGGAATTTTCTTAACCCAGATTCAATTGCCCACCTTCAGATTTAAGATAACATAGTAATCTCATTGCTGAGAGGTTTCAGATTAGTCCATATGGGTAAACTGGACTCGCCTCATTCTGTGGTCAGGTGATCACAACAGCCATTTTTCATCTTTTGTGTTTGGTCTTTTTAAAAACAATGAACATCCCGGGTATTAAATGAATTGAATTGAATTGAATTGAATTGAATTTATTGTCACGTGTACTGAGGCACAGTGAAAAGCTTTGTCTGGCGAGCAATACAGGCAGATCATATAGTTAAATAGCATAGACAGGTAAATAATAGGTAAACAGCAGCAGTAACAAAAACACAGGTACAGGCGAATGCTAAGAGTTTGAGAATCAATTCAGTATTCTAACAACAGTAGGGTAGAAACTGTTACGAAACCGGCTGGTGCGTGTGTTCAGGTTTCTGTACCTTCACCCCGATGGTAGAGGTTGTAGAAAAGCATTGCCAGGGTGGGATGGATCTTTGAGAATGCTGGCGGCCTTTCCTTGACAGCGGGCCTGGTAGATGGATTCTATAGATGGGAGGTTGGCCTTTGTGATTTCCGGGCCAAGTTCACCACTCTCTGTAACTGTCTCTGATCTTGAATGTTGGTAGTTTATGTTTACCATTATCTTAACACTTAAAATAGTGACAAGACAATCACATACAAATAGGTCTATAGATGGGAGGTTGGCCTTTGTGATTTCCGGGCCAAGTTCACCACTCTCTGTAACTGTCTCTGATCTTGAATGTTGGTAGTTTATGTAGACCATTATCTTCACACTTAAAATAGTGACAAGACAATCACATACAAATAGGTTAAATATTTGTCCATTACTATTGCCGGTCGTTTCCAAACCAAAGTCTATTTCTTTTTCATCCACTAGAGTAAAGACTCTACTTGTAAATACTAGTGCATCTTGGGTATGCAAAACAGTTCTTTCTGATCAGTACCTAATAAAAATATATTTGAACAACTTATTTTACGTTTGATTATTGCACTTCCAGTTTGATAGTGACTTGTTACTTGTTACTACAGTGTAGTTTTAAGTTTTATTATTTTTAACCTACTGTTAAGTGGAATGCACATCTGGTTAGTTAAAACAAATATACAGCTATGTCAGGAAAGGAGGGAAGGGTTGGGTCTGCTTTTCTAGTCTAGACCTTTTGTCAGAACTGGAGTATGAGCAAATCTCATTCTTGGACAGGAAAAAAGTAGCAGGAGAGCTTGTAATGGTCCAAATTTTATAAACCATTATCTATACTTACCTCATCAAAGTTTCTTTAATGACATCAACAAAAATCCACTGACTCCCAAAAATACTTTGAACCTATTTCTCCCATCCCTTTTTCTGTTTCTCAATCCACTTTCATGACTTCAGCACTGGAATTGATAATTATACACTTACAAACTTCTTACCTCTCCTTGCCTTGTCCACTCCTTCTCCCTGCGCTTGTTTGATCCTTATTATCCTCCTTCCATTTCTGAAAGTCTACAGCTGAAATGTTCACTTACATTTTCCCTTTTCAGAATCTGACTGTCCTGCTAAATAGTTCCATCATGATTTCCACTTTCAATTTCCAGTAATTGTACTTATTTCTTTTCACAGTTTCCTAGCAAGGTGGTCATGATCATTTTCAGGTCTTTCTCCTGCAGAATTTGTTCTTTTCTTGAATCTGGGGCAGTCTAATTTGTGAGAAATACTTTTGTTTGAAAAATGTACAGCCTTGGTTACTCTAAATGGTTGAATCAATGTATTTGGCCCAAAGTTTCCTTTAGAGAGCAGTGGATTGACATTACAGTTCAGGTTTGATCTGATTACAAGAGGAAAATGGTATCTTAGAAATAAGCTAGAAAGGACCACCTACTGTGATACTGGAATTATCATATCATTAGTTCTTTAAAACCTGTCTCTTCGACCAAGCTTTAGTTCACATGTCTCCTGATGCTGCTAAATACTGCTGTGAATTATCTTGGTACATTGTTCTTTGTTTTTGTTGTTTAGCCTGTGTGTTTGTAAGCCAACTGGTTTCTGAACACAACAAGATCCGAATGTCATTTGGAAATGTGTCATCGCGTTATAGTTCCTCCTTTAAACTTATGTCTAATCAAGAGACAGAGCAAAAATAAAATCCTAGAGGTAGACTTATTAACTTTGACAGAGAAGATAATGTTATTTGTAAAGGATAACAGTGTCAACATGACACTTGGCATATGGATGTAAAATGATGCTTGTGCAGTTCAAAACTCTCCGGTTAAACTCATTGGGTACCAAGAGAGATGAGGATGTATCTTACATTGCACAGAATCAACAGGTTGCAAAGGCTAGGATTCATGCATTCATCTACTACATGCTTTTAGTTAAGTATTTTGTTCATGGGATGTATATTTTTGGCTCTGTTAACTCAGTCCTGGCACATAGGAAATAAAAACAGCTACAAAAACAGCTGCACGCACACATATTGCATTTTTTTTGAAGGCCTGCTGGTTTGTCATCCAGCATAGGCTAAGTGACGAATTCAAGTCATTCCATTTAAGGATGAGTATGCTGTGTGACTTGTTCTGATATGTACTTAATTGTCAGCTTTTTGAACTGAACTGTCAATTATGTAAATTTGTCCTGACTCCAGTTACAGTAATCAGCTTGCTTCTTTTCAATACCTCAGAGTATATCCAAGCTTTCACATGGAGAAGAGCATTTCAGCAATCTTTGGAGTGCTTCTTGTCAGAAACCTGGCCTGACACTAATTGGTACGAATATAAAGGAAGACGTCTATTTTCATAATTTAAAAGTATAACATATAATACATATCCGATAAACAAGAAATTAGCATTGTCCAAAATCCAACAGGTAACAATACAAAGAATTATGCAACACTGAAGTATATTCAGCACGTCATGTAATTTCTAGCTCTCTGTATTAACAATCAGTTCATCTTACCACGTAGGCATTTTCAGAAAACTGAAACATTTCTCCATGTAGTTGCCTAAGTCCCTCTTGAATGATATTATTGAATCTACTTCTATCATCTTTTTCACCTATTTTCTAATCAACCTGCTCGGCAATGTTATTACATACCTCAGATAGGGATTTGAACCAGGACCTCCTGGTTCAGTGGTTGGGACAGTGCCACCAAGCCACAAGAGGGCCTTCTATCATGTATTCAATTTTTAATTTTTTTTTTAACTTCACTTATTTATCTAATCAACCGGTTCAGAGATTTTATTACACACCTTATGGAACAGGTGAGACTTGAACCTAGGTCTCTTGGTCCAGGCATAGGGAGACGACAACTGCAACATCAGATAATACTATGGCTTAAGAGATGCAATTTGTCCTCTTTTCTTTGGAAGAGAGGTTTTGAGTCATAGTTACTGAGGTTTTGAAGCCAAGTATGAAAGTGGCTGTATCTCTCTCTCTGTTACAGCTAAAAACCTGGCGGTCTCTTCCTGTTGGCAGAATCGAATACAAGATAATCTGTTTAACTGACTTTGCCCTTGCCAACGATGTGTTTATGGGATTGTGCTGTTTAGTAGTTAAATAACCCGTTATTCTATTAAGTTTTCCAATAGAGTTAAACTTTTTTGTTTTGTATTTTAACTGGTAGTAAGAATAAAGTGTGTTTGCTTAAAACTGAGTAGTGTGACCAATTGAATTACACCTGGAACAGAGAGCCTTTCATTTACCTTTAAATAAGATAAAAGTTAGGGTCTAGGCTATCTCCTTGAGATATTTGCAAGGGGGTGGGGGTGTTGTCTTATCCATAATAACCAGAAGAGGGCTCCTCTTCTATCATGTTTCACTTCCCTTTCTAATTAACCTGTTCAGAGATGTTATTACACATTTCTGGTGCAGGAGGAAAGGTGTGAGGTAAAGAAGTGAAAAGATTTGAAGAGGTGATCCCATGGCCTCAGGCCTAAGCAGCTTCAGGCTTGCCACCACCGATGCAGCAGTTAAAATCACAGTCACTCAAGATTCCAGAATCAGAGGGTTGCAGATAGCTCAGAGAGTTGTGGAACAGGAAGGGAAAACAGAGAGAAGAATGGGCTGAGGGAGTGAAGAACAAGGATGAGTATTTCAAAATCAGCATGCTTCTTATAACCATGAGTCAGTGGAGATCAATGAACACAAAAAAAGCATAACTAACTGCCGATGTTGGAAATTGGAAACAAAATCAGAAGTTGCTAGGGAAACTTAGCACGTGTGGCAACATCTGTGGAAAGAGAACAGAGGACTGAAGAACGGCCTGAACAAGGGTCACTGAAGCCAAGCGTTAGCTTTGTTTTCTCTCCTCAGCTGTTGCCAGACCTGCTGAGTTTCCATAGCAATTCTTTGCCAATGAACATGAGGTTGACAGGTGAATGTAATTTTGTGAGAGTTAGGTCATTGGTAACAGTATTTTGGATTATCACAAAATGAGGATAGAATGTGGAGGCCTGCATAGGAGCATGTTACATTATGTAAGTATCAAAGGCCTGAGTGTGGCAGCACAGTGGTAAGCACTGCTGCCTCACAGCGCCAGGGACCCAGGTTCGATTCCAGCCTTGTCTGTGTGGAGTTTGCACATTCTCCTCGTGTCTGTGTGAGTTTCCTCCAAAACTGTATAGGTCAGATGAATTGGCCATGCTAAATTGCCCATGGTGTTAGGTACATTTAGTCAGGGGTAAATGTAGAGGAATGGGTCTGGGTGAGTTACTCTTTGTAGGGTCGGTTGGACTTGTTGGGCCAAATAGCCTGTTTCCACACTGTAAGGAATCTAATTTTTAAAAAAGTGAGGGTTTCAGTAGCAGAAAAGTCAAGGCACAAACAATAGATGAGCAATGACAATATACCTTGGAGCAATCATTAGAGTTATAGAGAAGATTGAATGTGAGTGACCCTAATAAATAAAGGCAGCTGAAGATTTTTTTAAATGACAAGGGAAATGTATGTCTGAGAGACATATGATTACAAAAATTAAGATTTACTGATGTTTAATCCTTGCTTCATACCATTTGTCATGTGCTGGAAGACACGAGTACTTTGTGAGTGCTTTGGCAGTAAGGACAAGTTAGCAGTGTGAAGATGGAGCCTCTAATTGTAGGATTGGTGACTTTGCATTTGGTTACTGATGATACGAAATTGGAGAGTTGAAATCCTAACATTTAAGATCGTATCACTGAAGTTAAAATAATCATCTGGTAGTGCACTGGAACCTTTAAAGAAAAGGAAACAAAAATGCCTTACTAATGTTCTGTCAGGAAAGGTGTCTGACTGGAATATGTGACTCCAATTGCCCTGATCTTTGGTGGTGCTCCATCCCAAGGTCAAACTAAGGTGGAAGATGCATTATTGTAATAAAGGTACCCAAGCAATGGGAAGCACGCAAGGAGAAAGATTACTCTGCTTGATTCCAATGATCTCATTCTTCAAATTTTTCCTTTAGCACTGGACTCCCACATTGCTTAAGGCAAGTTGTAGGCTGATTCAATATTTATGAGCAAGGAGCATATTATTGAGAGTAGACAGCACTTGATTAGAAATAGAACCGCATTATGTTGACTTGTATCGAATATTAGTTGAAAAACAAAGAACTGCATTAAATTGGTACTTTTCACAATCTTACAATGCACCAAAGTGCTTTACTACCAATTAAGTGCTTTACAAGTATAGTCACGGTTGTGATGTAGAGAAAAACAACAGTTTAGTTATACACAGTGTGGTCTCACAAGCAGAAGTGTAACAAGGACCAAATAATTTGTTTTCTATTGACTTTGGTTGAAACACTAATATTGGCAGGAATGAGGGGAGATTTCACTGCTGTTCTTCGAAATAGTGGTGTGCAATCTTTAATGATTCCTGAGAGTACAGGTTGAGTCAGAATTTAACATCTAATCTACATGATGGTAACTCCAGTAATGCAGTGTTCCCTCAGTACCACATTGGAGTGTCTCCCTTGAACTTCTGTTCAGCTTTCACTTAACGAAGATAGTGCAACCCACTGAGCTGTAATTGGTATGAATACTTTGTTATTCTGGAAAAAATGTTCCATATCCTGTGAAAAATTATCCTGGCCGATGCAAGTGAATATCCGAAGTTCTGGCAGAGTCTGCGATTTTATGACCCTAGTGGGAGTGGCAGATTCATAGCATGATGCAGCATGGATGGATGCTATTTAGACCATTGAGCCTCTGCTAGCACCTTTCTGGACTCTAGTATTCTTATCGAAAGATCAAGGAATGTGTATATATGTGACGGGATTCTGTTCCTGTATCATCTTGTTCTCCTACCCCTGCATGTGACTAATACCTTGGATATATGCCAGAATATCATATTATATTTTCTTAAAACAAAATAATAAAGACAAAAACATTACCAAGAAAAGATTGAAGATTACGAATCTTATCTTTCTATTCCAATTTGCACTAACACGGATATGGATGCCAGATTATATCCATGATGTTTAATCCCATATAATGCTGTATGTTTTTCCTTAATTCTATCTTCTCTCCTCAAACACTTTCACCCATGCAAGTTACATTTTCCACTAGTCAGTATATGACATCATTCATGAGCATTGAATTACCTTTACTGTTCAATAAACTTTACAGAGTGGAATCTTATTGGGGCCTGAACAGTGTGGGCTATCGTGAGAAGTGTAACAGTGTCTTAGAAGAAGTCCTATCTCAATGTCAGGAGCAATTAACTAACTTCCAGGCATCAAGGCAAGCTTATCTCTCAGGAACTGCAAATTGCCTATTAAATGGAAGCATTTCTTGTTAATTACCTTATTACTGGCACATCTCACCTCATAACAGTACAGTTCCTACACTAACACCCACCGTGAGCAAACTAAACACTGAGAATTCTCGACATGGATTTCAGAGTGGATACCTGGTGATTTTTACTCACTGTTTGCTCTAAAGGACATGTGGTTTGGACACTAGGCATGAACCTCTCAGGATTTGAATCATTAACACTAGCCACATGCACCCCTTGGCACTGACTTTGGCACCTGACATTTGCCAGCCTCTAAGAACCCTCAGGGCATACTTCCAGTCCAGTTACTGGATGCTTCTGCAGTTCAGTACTGCACCTTAGAGTGAAATGAGAACAATAAACTCAGGAAAGAGCACTTTGCCCTTGGCAATGCAAATGTAGGTCAGGGACTGGACAAGGCTACATCTCCAAGCTGTTTGGTTACTCTCATAGTGCATTCAGATAGGCTCAATGAGTGTGAGCACTACGAGAGCAAACAAAGCACTTGGAGATTAGTTTACATTCCCTACAGTATGGAAACAGGCTCTTTGGCCCAACCAGTCCACACCGACCCTCCGAAGAGTAACCCACTCAGACCCATTTCCCTCTGACTAATTCACCTAATACCTAATTCATTTAACATGACCAATTCACCTGGCCTGCACATGTTTGGACTGTGGGAGGAAACCGGAGCACCCAGAGGAAACCCATGTAGACATGGGGAGAATGTGCAAACTCCACACAGATAGTTGCCCGAGGCTGGAATTGAACCTGGGACCCTGGTGCTGCGAGGCAGCAATGCTAACTGCTGAGCCACCGTGCTGCCCCTTCAACCTGGTCCAATCCATAAGCTGTGTGAGTGTTCCTGAGTGCAAAGTTCCTTGCTGCAGTCTGACAGTGACAGTTGCAGGTGCAGCATTGAACTGTAGAAGTTTCCTGTGAGTGGTTTGGAGATGTGCCATAACAGTTCTTCGATGCTGGCACACGTCAGATGCTTTCTCTGGGGATGTGGAGTGCATGATGCCCATGGAGAGTGCCCTGAAATTCTGGTACCCAGTTTCTAACATGGAGATCCTTCAGAGCAAACAGTGAGTTGAATCTGCCAGGTACCAGCCTCTGATTTCTTGTCATGTTTTCTTGATATCCAGTTGGTTGGACAAGTTTGGTAAGGTCGATACCTGAATACCTGAATGTGGCAATTCGAGCAAAGAGCTTAAAAAGTGTTAATTCCAGTCAGTTGGCAACATGCTGCCTGCTGGGAATCGTGCCAAGCCACATGTTAAATCAGAAAAGGTGAAGTGACATGATCTCCAGATGGATCTTGCCAGACTTCGTCTCCAATTCTGTCACACATCTCAGAATAGCCCATGTTGCTCAGGTCTTTATAAGATTCTGCCACTCAGGTTGATAGATGGATCTTGCCATCTAAGGAGGGCAGACTTTATTCCGGATATTTGTCTCAAGATAAACAAAGTATAGTTTTAACCCTTACCTCATTAACTCATGACAGTCATCACTGTTCTTGCCAACTGTCAGAGATAAATCGTGCCTTTGTCTTAAAAGATAAACAATAAACAAATGATAATGAATCAGCAGAATAAGTTAACACGTTTACTCCTTTCTAAATAAGGCACAGCTTTCAATCTGAATCATCATGTTCAGAGCAATGTTCTTAAATTCTTGAAGCAGTTGGAATTGATTGTTGTCTGTAATCACGTCAACTACCTATTCAGAGAAACAACGATCCATTTGGATTCATGCCAAATGAGTTAATTTTGTCTAGACATATCTGACAGATTAGCAACTTAAAATATCATAACATCCAATGCATAAAACCTAGTTCAGCAACCGAGATGTGCAGGGCATAACCTGATAGAGGAAAGAACCAGTTACTGCTGTTATGAAATGCAGAGGACCCTGACAACCCCTAATCTCACTGTCCCCTGTTGAACTGCTTTTCAATAGCTTGCTGCATTTTTTGTAAATGTGTACTGCCGTTGTGTATGATGTCATCAGAATTCAATATTGCATTTCTGGAATTGAGTGCAAATGATGCTGAAATGTCAGCAAGCATTGGCTAATGAAAGTCCAAGGATAAAGTACCACATGTCTAAACCAATTCAAACCATTCATTTTTCTGAAACAATGGAGAATCCTTAAAAGACCTTATGGTTTTTCCTCCTTATACAATGTAAACTATTTAACCTGTTCTTCTAAATTCCTTTCACCTAACTTCTTTTAGATTAGATTAGATTCCCTACAGTGTGGAAACTGGCCCTTCGGTCCAACAAGTCCACACCGACCCTCCGAAGAGCAACCCACCCAGACCCATTCCCCTACATTCACCCTGACTAATGCACCTAATGCTACGGGCAATTTAGCATGGCCAATTCGCCTAACCTGCACTTCTTTGGACTGTTGGAGGAAACCGGAGCACCCGGAGGAAACCCACGCAGACACGGGGAGAATGTGCAAACTCCTCACAGACAGTTGCCTAAGGTGGGAATTGAACCTGGTGCTGTGAGGCAGCAGTGCTAACTACTGAGCCACTGAGTCTGAATTAAGACTGTTTCAGTCTTAAATATTGCAGATTTTTCAGTTTTTATTTCAGATTCCAATGAATCGAACTTTTAATAATTCCCATTTTCCTTTAGGAGAATTGTGTCATGGATGAAATTCCCAAAGATTGATCATAATATTTACTCCAACAGAGATTGTAGCTACCAAGCAAAATTCAAGTTAAAGTAATTTAACTTTATGTTGTTTAGAATTACACTTCCTTTTTAGTCAAACCTACAATTCTCACTATATTTTTAAACCTAAAATTTTGAAACTATTATTGCTACTGTTAAAAATCAACTGTTTGCATTTACTGTCCATTAAGTCTACTTTTAATTCAGACTGCTAGTGTCCCGTTAAATTCCAGTTTTGTGAATTATGTCTATTACACCTATTAATTTGTACTTCATCACAAGCTTTCACAAAGTGTCAGCTAGTATACAAAAGTATAAATTGGCGCTTCAGGGTAGTGTTGAGAGAGGTGCCATTGCTCAAGAAGGTAATTAATGGCCCACCTGCACGTTTAGGGAACCACTTCAAAGCGCAGCCAGCCCTAGTATCCTGGATCATTCGACGACAGTTAAATGAAACATTATCTCACCATTATCACATCACTATTACTAGACCTTGCTGCGCATAGGATGCCTGCTGCATTTCCTCTATATGAACAGTGACTACACTTAGAAAAAAGTAATTGGCCATAAAATGCTTTGGCACACACATATAATCCCTTCTGTTAGTGTAATTATTAACCTGATTCAAATCTATAATATTGCATATACTTTGGAGATCCATACTTTCACATGGATTTGAAGTAAGTTTTATTTGTAGGTGTAAACCCAAATGATAAAAGCTATACAAAAGATCTTTTTTCTTCTCCAAAATCCTTTGTGCTGTAATTTGAGCCCTTTTAAAGTATTGTGTAGCATGCCTATTTCTGAGGCGTTTTTAATTTAGACTAATTTCAGAAGCAGTTCATGTAGCTCCAAAACTAATGAGTTTCTAATGAGGTTGAAGAACAGAGGATATTTGTACTCCTCATCTCACGAAGAGTGAAAGATGTGTGGAATAATTAATATTGCTTTGACTGGCAATTTTTAATAATTGTGCATAAGCCTGATTGATAATAATAAAGATTATAAGGAAAACTGTAGTCCTTGATATTCTGATGATCATACGGTCTGCCGCACAAGAGTTGGTATCTCATTGAAATAGTTAGAACGCATTTGTCAAGTGAATGGTTCAGACAGGAATGTAAATGCTAGATTTGATGTACTGGATTTTTAGTTTTTGTTCTGATACCTTCATTAATCAAGGAATTTCATTTTTCATTTTCTTTGAACGCTGGATCTGTAATTAGAAGATTAAATAGGTTCATGAGAACATTTGAAAAAGCGTCTGTTCCTTGACTCTTTGGCAACAATCTTGCACTTGGTGTTGGATCAAATGTGGGGTTGTCTGTATGTCTGACGCACTTAATATCAAATGCAGACAAAAGCAACTGCCTACAAAAAGGAACGTACCACTTACATCAGAAGACGTGAAGATCTCATAATTTAAACAATCTGGACAAATGCCTGTATCGTCTTATGTTTCTTCATTTGGGTCCAACACATTTGTGCATCCCAGTTGTTAACTTTATCAGAAAGGATTCTGGGTCAACCAGTTTAATTGGTTTGTGTTAGAGCATCCGAATCAAGTGAGTACAAATATGTTGCACATGGCCATCTCTCACTCAGAAATATTCAAGTCAAGAAGAAACTTATTGAGGGATGAGGAATTTAATTTTGGTCAACAAAGCAGTTATTAGAAAGTTAAGACACTTCCTTATTTATTATTATTGTTAGGAGATATACCAGTACGTTCTGTCAGTCATTTTTCTCTTTGTCCTTTCAAAATCTGATTATTATTTTATTTGCTCATGGATGTGGTAGTATGATGGCTCAGTGGTTAGCTCCTTTTAATCTAGCTGACATTTTTCATGTCTTTGTGAACAGGTTATTTTGGTTACTGAGAAAGAATTGAAAGTGAGGATGCTATTAGAATAGTATCAGAAAGGAACCTTTGACTGGTGCACCTTCCAGCTGAAGTAATCTATTTTCTTCTTATGAATTTTTTTTTTTGTTTAGGTAGCACTGTCAGAGCTGTTTTTGACACTGGAATGACAAATTTAAGGTGTGGAATGGAGTTTTTATTCTTTACAAAGCAGATGACAGCAGTAAGCACACAAATATGGGCTTAAGGATGTTATTAAAGATATTAAAATATGTCTTGCCAAGGGCCTATATTCGATTCTAGCCTTGGGTGACTGTCTGTATGGAGTTTGCACATTTTCCCCGTATCTGTGTGAATTTCAGTCCAAAGATGTGGAGGTTAGATGGATTACCTGTGCTAAATTGTCCACAATGTTTAGGTTAGGTGGATTAACCAGGGTAAATGCAGGGTTACGGGGATAGGGTAGGAGTCTGGATGGGATGCTCTTTGGAGGTTTAGTGCAGACGTTGATGGACTGAATGGCCTTTTTTTCTGCACTATAGGGTTTCAATGATGTGGCAAGGCCAGTATTTAATGCCCATTCCTAATTGCCCTCAAAGTAGGCAAAAGCCATTGTCATCAACCACATGTCATCCTCCTGGTGTCAGTGTGCTTTACGTCAGGAGTTCCAGGGTATTGAACACATAACCTTGAAGGAATATGATTTCCTGTCAGGATGATTTGAGACTTGAAGAGGAACTGCAGATAAAGTTGTTTGCACACAGCTACGGCCCTTTTGCTTCAAGCCAGTGGAGATGATGTATTTGGTAAGTGATGCTGCTAAATCCTTGGCATCCCAAACATCACTAGCCTAATTGGCATGGGTCAAGCTTTCAGACTTACCTAAACAGATCAAATCTGACAGCCAAAATCAGGATCACTTCATTTGTTCAATTTATTTCCCCTCTGTATGCAAAGAGTGTCACCAATTTTTGGCTTCCCTTTTGAGTCAGAGAATTGTTGCTGTTTTCGCCTCATATTGCTGTTACCATATTTTTCTTGTTGTGTTTCCAGAGTCTGTACAGGTTTACACATAAAAATACCAACACTACCAAGGACAAATTGCAAGTATTTTGGTAAATTGCTACAAGGCATCTTGCAGTGGTGTAAACAGACAAGATAGACATAACTCTACCTGAGAGATATTAGTGCAAACAAATTTTAAGGACCATCATAAAGGAAGGGAGAAAAGCAGAGAAATATCAAAAGAGTATTGTAAACCTGAAGAAAAAGGGTAGCTAAAGGCGTAGACTCCATTGGTGAGGTGAAGGAAACTGGGGCTTCCAAGAGCTAGAGTTGGATGAATTTTATTTTATATGTTCATGAATTGTATCCATTGCTATTGATGGCAGCATTTATTGCCCATCCTTAAGGGAGTAGATGGTGATGAGCTGCCTTCTTGAACCACTACTGTCCATTGGGTGTATGGAAAACAGTATGGAAACAGGTCCTTTGGCTCAATAAGTCCACGCCTATCCTCCACAGAGTGACCCAGCCAAACTCCTTCCCCTACATTTGACCCTGACCTAACACTATGGGCAATTTAGCATGGCCAGTTCACCTGACCTGTACATCTTTGGATTGCGGGAGGAAACCGGAGGGGCCCAGGAACAGTTAAGGAACTATGATATAATTTCAAGTCGGAATACTATGTGGCTTGGAGGGGAGTATGGAGATTGTGGTGTGTCATACCTCCGCTGCCCTTGTCCTTCTATGTGACAAAGGTTTGGCAAGTGCAGTCGAAGAAAAGATGACTTTCAAGATGCAGGACATGGAAGATGACTTCTCTTATCTGGCAGCCAGTGACTATGATGCATGTCAATATAATCTGAGTTTGAGACTCCAGCAATACAGGCTCCTTCACTCTTGGGGCATAGCCTCACACCAAAATGGCTCACACGACCTGACATTCCGACTGTCATCTGAAGCAGCTTCCTTTGTGACTTAAAGGTGTTGGCATTTTCACTACTTAATCTAGCTGACATTTTTCATGTCTTTGTGAACAGGTTATTTTGGTTACTGAGAAAGAGTTGAAAGTGAGGATGCTATTAGAATAGTATCAGAAAAGGAACCTTTGACTGGTGCATCTACTCTATTCCAGCTAAAGTAATCTGTTTTCTTCTTATGAATTTTTTTTTTGTTTAGGTAGCACTGTCAGAGCTGTTTTTGACACTGGAATGACAAATTTAAGGTGTGGAATGGAGTTTTTATTTTTTACAAAGCAGATGACAGCAGTAAGCACACAAATATGGGCTTAAGGATGTTGTTAAAGATATTAAAATATGTCTTGCTGCATTGCTGATGTCAAGCTCAACTAAGTTTGTGGCCCTTCAGTCACATAGGCATTTAAAATGCTTATAGAGCATAAAAACATTTTTAAAAAGGAGCAGGAATAGGCAAATTGGACCCTCAAGCCTACTTCAGCATTCAGTAAGATCGTAGCCGATCTAATTGCAGCCTTAATTCCACTTTCCAGAAGCTCCCATAAACCTTGACCCTCTTGTTGGTTTTATTCATCTAACCCAACTTTGAATTTAATGGAAGATCCATTAGGGGTAGAGAATTCCAAAGATTAATGATCCTCAATGAAAAGAAATTCCTCCTCAACTCCAATTTCAATGGGAGACTCCTTATTTTGAGACAGTGGCCCTCAGTTAGATTCCCTGTTGAGAGAAAAGCGTTCTTTCAGCAACACTGTCAAGCCCTCTTAGAATTCTACATGTTTCATTCTTCTGAATTCCAGCGTATCCAGATTTTTTTGTTGGCAAGTGGTGGCATAGCAGGAGTATCTAATCCAGAGTCACTAGGGTCTGGGGACATTAGGTAGACTCCAATGTGACATTTGGTGAAATTTGAATCCAGTAAAATCGGGATTAAAAGCTAGTCTAAAGATAATCAAATGCCACTTGTCGTAGAAACCAATCTAATTTGCTAATGTTGTTTAAGGAAGGAAATCAGCTATCCTTTCCTGATCTGGCCTAGAGGTAACTCAAACACATGCATGTAGTTGACTCATATCCTTCCTGGGAAATAGCCCAGAGGGCCAATCATTTCAAGGGCAATTAGGGATAGGCAACAATTACAAGCACGGTCAATGAAGCCAACATCCCATGCAAGACTAAAACTAATCTGCTCCACCTTTTCTCATAAGACATCCCTCTTCAACCCTGGAATCAGCCTCCCTTCTTCATTAGAAGACCAACTACACACAGTACATGTAGCCCACCAATACCTGCTCATTGCTAGCAAAACTTTATCCTTCATCCTTCTTGAAGTAAAGGCTAGCATTCCATATGTCTTCCAAATTACATGCAATATACCTCCATGCTAACGTTTTGCAATTCACAGATAAGGACACCCAGATTCCTTGTACCACAGTTTTTGCAGTATTACTCTGGTGACAGAACATTTTGCTTGAACATTCATCCTGACAAAATGGGCACCCTTACCACATTATAATCCATCTGTCAACTTTACAACTACTCACATGTTAAAGATCATCAGCTCCAGAGCTACTCACGCAGTGTGTTGAGTGAAATAGTTTGAGCGGTGAACGCTGTCTCATAGCTTTTTCACACATGGCAATGTGTACAGATTGGAGCGCTTTAAAGAGGTCATTAGGACTGAGATGGAAAGAGCAATTGGACAGCCCCTTTCAGAATGTTCTAAAATGCTTTACAGCCAATTAAGTACTTCTGAAGTGCAAACACAGTGTAGTTTATTCACGTGTTTGAAACGTAGAAAATTAACATGCAGGTGTAACAGGTAATTGAGGAGACAAGTTGAATTTTGGACTTTATTTGTAGACTTCAAATTCTAGGAATAGGGATGTTGTCTTATAACTGCACAGGTTGTTGATGAGGCTGTATCTAAAGAACTGTACACAGTGGCGGTGCCTATATTTAAGAAAGGATGTACTGTCATTGAAGGTAGTTCAAAAGAGATTCTTTCGGCTGATCCCTAGGATGAAGGGTTGACTTATTAAAAATGGCTAAGAAGGTTAGGTCTCTATTCATAGATTTTCAAAGAATAAGGGGTGACCTTTTTGAAACATGCGTGGTTTTGAGGGGTCTGCCCAGGAAAGATGTTAATCAACTGTTTCCACTAGTGTTTCAGGAAAGGCTTTTTCTTCACCAAAACAGAGAGTAACTGAAACAGAAGGCCGAATATTCCAGAGGTGCAAAGGGAAGTTATTTAGGTGAGATGGTGACAGATCAAAACACTGACACATTTGCATCTTTACCAAATTGACTTGTTGGTGGAAAAGCCCAAGTATCAACATCTACCCTGCAGCCTGTTGAGACCCTTAAATAATCAATTAGTGTCCACCTAGGCAGTCTGTCTAGCCTGAGCTGCAATGATTTCAGCTGCAGGTGGAACAAGAAAGAATTGGACAATCTGATTGGTTAACTGGTGCAGACAGGTGGTCAGTTGGTCAAGGATCCCTCTGTCCACACTAATCTGACAGACTCGATCTAGGGAATGGAGTCACTACTGAGCGACAAATCTCTGCCCCTCATTCCCCCGGAGTCCCCCTCTCTCCCAACCCACATTACAACCTCCAGCTCTGGAGAACGCCAGGGCCTTGAGCCCTTAGTGGCATACTAGCCCAGTGGCTAGCGCTTCTGCCTCACACCTGGGTTTGACCCTTGCCCTGGCGTTTGTCTGTGTGGAGTTTGTACGTTCTCTCTGTGTCTGCGTGGGTTTCCTCTGGGTGCTCTGGTTCCCTCCCACTGTCCAAAGCTGGGTGGGTTAGATGGATTGGCCATGCTGAATTGCCCCATCGTGTCCAGGGATGTGAAGAATTAGCCAGTTTACAGGGAAAGATTGGGGGAGGTAGGGAGCGAAGATGTCTGGGTAGTATTCTCTTCTGAGGGTCATGCAGACTCAATGGGCCCAATGGCCTCTGTCTGTACTGTAAAAATTCTATGATTCTATGAACACTTTCCCCCCGTCTTATACCTATCTTTCCCCTGACAGGCCTTCAACCTCGGAATTTGAGTGGTGATGTGCCAGCAGCAACCATAGCATTGCTGAGTTCGGGACCAGCTACCTTTTGATTGGCTGGCAGCCCTTGACAGCTGGGATGGTGCTAATTCTGGTGGAAATCCTGCTGACAACCAATCAGTTGCTCGATTACCAGAAGATCTGGCTAGCTTTCTGTCTTCATAAGCCATAGATTCTACATTCTCCCACTTTTGGGCTTAGTCCAAAAGCAGGAAGGTGGCCCTCAGTGAGTCAGATCTCAATGTGAATTGATGCTTCAGAGTTAAAACTCAGATTTGCAGAAATAAACTGATTATTCCTGGCCTTTTAGAGTAGAAAAGACAGTTTTCATGCTATTTATTTTGCAAGCTCTTGTCTGATGTGTATTAAGCACAGTAACTCTAAATTATATTTGCACATTTTGATGAAATATCTGGTGCTTGCTATTGTTCGTATTGTTAGTCTGAAATCTTAAATGCAGCCCAGAGCATGACAAGAGTAGTCAATCATGATTACCTCAATCAAGCTGTATATTAAAGTGGTGCTGCTTCATTAATCGAATTTGTTTTTGTTTGCCATAATTCCTAGGTTGGTGTCTTTCTGTTGACAAGCAAACAATTGCATTAGATTTGACCCCAATCATATCTGTTGGCTGTTTCTAGTCTTGCATTTTGTTTTCTCTTTGCACTGTTTTTATGGTTAATTCCTGTAAAGTGTTTCTTTTTCCCTACTTCATTCTCAGACAGGTATCCATTGCTTGTAAGGATATCATTTTATTGCCAATCCTTTGTTGGCTTTGAGAAGGTGTGAACATGTTTGAATGGTACAGCAGTACGTCTTGTAGATGGCTTATGTGTTTCCACCGTCCCATACTGATGGAATGAGTGTTTAAAGTTTTGGATGGGGTGCCAGCAAGGGGGCGCCATTGACCAATATGTCTTCTTGAGTGTCATTGGAATTGCTCTCATCCAGATAAGTGGCAATACTCCATTGCGCTCATAATTTGTGCTTTGTAGGTGACTGAAAAGCTTTGAAGAGTCAGCTGGTGAGTTACTGACCACTGTTTATTAAGTGTGTCACCTTCCCTTGTAGCCATGTTATATATGTGGTTGGTCCAGAGATATTTCTGTGAACTTAGACTCATAGAGATGAACAGCACGGAAACAGACCCTTTGGTCCAACTTGTCCATGCCGACCACATATCCTAACCTAAACTAGTCCCATTTGCCAGCACTTGGCCCATATCCCTTTAAACCCTTCCTATTCATGTACCCATCCAGATGCCTTTTAAATGTTGTGATTGTACCAGCCTCCACCACTTTCTCTGGCAGCTCATTCCATACACGTACCACCCTCTGCATGAAAAAGTTGCCCCTTAGGTCCCGTTTATATCTTTTCCCTCTCACCCTAAACCTATGCCCTCTAGTTCTGGACTCCCCCACCCCTGGGAGAAGACTTTGTTTATTTATCCTATCCATGTCCCTCATGATTTTATAAACCTCTATAAGGTCACCTCTCAGCTTCTGATGCTCCAGCAAAAATAGCCCTAGCCTATTCAACCTCTCCCTATAGCTCAAATCCTCCAACCCAGGCAACCTCTTTGTAAATCGTTTCTGAACCCTTTCAAGTTTCACAACATCTTTCTGATAGGAAGCAGACCAGAATTGCATGCTATATTCCAAAGTGGCTTAACCAATGTCCTGTACAGCCACAACATGACCTCTCAACTCCTCTACTCAATGCTCTGATCAATAAAGGAAAGCATAGCAAATGCCTTCTTCACTATCCTATCTATTCTATTCCACTTTCAAGGAGCTATGAACCTGCACTCCAAGGTCTTTTTGTTCAGCAATACTCTCCAGGACCTTACATTAAGTGTATAAATCCTGCTAAGATTTGCTTTTCCAAATCTTGGAACCTCACACTTATCTAAATTTAACTTCATCTTCCACTCCTCAGCCCATTGGTCCATCTGATCAAGATCCTGTTCTCTGAGATAACCTTCTTCTCTGTCCACTACACCTTCGATTTTGGTGTCATCTGCAAACTTACTAACTATACCTCCTATGGTCACATCCAGATCATTTAGAGGTATACATGAATGTGGTGCCGTTCACATGCACATGCTGCCCTCGTACTTGTAACTAGTGACAAATGTGGGTTTGGGAGGTAGTGTCAATTCAGCTTGCCATATGATCTGAAGAACCTCCATGTGGAAAACTGAGTGCCAGTATCTCATGGGCACTGGCTACATTCACTCTACATTTACAGAAATTGACATCCAGTGACTAAGGGCCCTCATGGCAGATCGCTGATCCACTCACAGGTTACTTTTGCACTTCAGTGTTACACCTCATTGCACAACAGTAACTATCATTGCAGTACCACAACAAGAATGTACACCCAGCTCATGGACCAGACCAGGATGCATCTCTGGGCTCTTCACCTGTTCTCATTGTACAGTCATTCTTCACTAACCTGTTTGCTCAGAGTTCCCTGCCTTGCATTGCCTTCCTTCATCTTGCCTCTTCAGCCAGAGATGCAAAACTCATTTGCTTCTGTCTTGCCACTTTGTGCAGGTGCAAAGGAAGCATTCCTATCATGTTTACCAGCAGGCCTCCATCAAGTCAAGGGAGGGATCCTTTGCTTTGGTGCTCCCAGCACAGTAGGTCACAGTCAGCCTCTGATGCTAGCCCAAAGGTTTGGAAACGGTCAGTCAACCCTTCACGATGGTCGGAGCCAAGATATGGGGTAGAGGTGATGACCTGAATGTTGGGTCACCCATCTTGAGTCTCTGCCCTACTCTGTGTTGTTTCCTTCTGGAATGGGAGAGAGGCAGAAAGTCAGAAAAAGAAAAGTGGGTGGCACAGCTGTTACTGTTGCTGCAGGTGGGGAGACGTCCCAAACAAATGATTGGGCAATGCTGAGCATATGTAGGGTTATTGGTTTTGGGAGTTGGGGGGATGGGTGAGAGTGAATGAGGGAAGATGTTGCATGTGATTATGAGAGTGGCAGAGCACAAGCCTTGGTGGGAGGTGGTACAGTGACTGGAATAGAGTCATTGTAAGGTGTTCCAATACCTAAGCATTTTTATTAACCTCCCCACCCCCACCCCCAAGTTTGATTTGTTATTTCGGACTAACTTTGCTCACTTGCTCAACAATATTAAACAAGATCTCCAGAGATGGAAGGCTCCTCCAATTTCATGATTGAGCTGAATATCTCTCATTAGGATGAATGTTCTTCCTCGTTTGCTTTATCCCATGCATATGATCCCTATAATGTTTCCCAGGTCAATGCTGTGGAAGCTTGTGGGATGGATTGGTTCCTTTGTGTGGCATCATGGGTGGCTCCTCATCCAACTTACTAAATTGCAGTTGCCTCAAGGAGGGGGAGGAGTTGATTTCCCAGACATCAGGAGGTATCAATTGAGTTCCCTGCTGTCCTTTGTCTGTGATTGGGTAGGTAACGATCCAAACTCAATATGGCTGGATATTGAAGCCTCCCAAGCAAAGTGCCCTCTTATTAACCTGCTGTTCATGGATAAGATGAGGAAAGTTATGTACCACTGCCGGAACCCCACTGTTATTAGTACAGTCAAGGTATGGAGGGTGATGCGTCAGAGTGAGGGTTGCTTATCTAAGACTTTGCCACTTATACCTATAGTTGGCATGCCAGGGTTCTGACCAGGGATGATAGACTCATGGTCAAACTATGGGCAGCAAGAGGAGTTTCTAGTTTGGGAGACTTGTTTGAGGGGGAGGTTATGATGTCTTTTGAGCAACTGAGCTGCAAATATGGGTTGCCCAGCAGAGATCTTTCCTGTTTTTTTCAGATTAGGGATTTCATCCAGAAGAAGACTACACTTCTCACTAAGCCCTATAGGCCTGATACAGACAGGATGTTGCTACGTTCCATAAGCACCCTTTTGGTTAGTGCCCTCTATCATCTGCTGGGTGGCAGGGCCTGGCAGGATATTAACCAGTTATGTGAGGTCTGGGAGCAAGAGCTAGGAGTGGAGATCTTTTCTGAAACATGGGAGAACATGTGGGAGAATGCTTGAAAGATCTCAATCTGTACTAGGACATGTGCTAAGCAGTTAAATGTTCTGCACAGGGTTCATCTGGCACTAGACTATCTGGCAAAGTTTTAAAAAGGGGCAGCTTCAGTGTGCCCCAAATGTAAAATAGGTGTAGGTACTCTTACCCATTGCTTCTGAACATGCCACAGGCTCCGTGTTTATTGGAGCGCTGTGGCGGGAGAGACAGGGAGGGTATTGAGGACTGACGTCAAAGTAGACCCGATATCTCTCCCCTTAGGTCTACCGAATTCACCATCTTTAGACAGGCATGGGAAGAAACTATTTAATATTCTTGCATACTGTGCACGGAAGAATATTCTGATGAATTGGATGACTAAGAACCTGCTGGGCTTGCTGGGATGGCAGAAATTAATTATGGAGCACATTCCCTTGGACTTTTTTACAAACATGGTACACCACATAACAGACCATTTTTATAAGACATGGCAGCCCTACTTGAGTTATTTGGATATAGATTTGTCATTTATCTTAACTAGGGCATTTGTTTAACCGGAATGGTTAGGTTTGTCAAGCCCTGGGCCTTGGAGGGGGTCTCCTGAGTTAATACGGGTATATATACAATGCTCCTGTTCCTCTGGGAGCTTTGCACCGAGCGTAGCTGTTCTGTAATCTGTATTTTTTTTTGGTTTTGTTTGCTTTTCTTTCTTTTTTTTGATCTATTAGTTATTTACTTATTTATTGGTGTTGCTTTGCACAGTGTTAGGGTTTTTTTATATTATAGGGTAGGTTAGTAGTTAGTAGATAGTAGTTGTATTGTAATTTTTTTTATTATACTGATTTTGCTATTGATTGTATTTTTCAATAATTTTATATGTTTGTAAAGTTAAAAAAAAAATTGCTAATAATTATATTTACAAAAAAAAAGAATCCAGACTGACAGTACTTGCCTGGCTGTACAAAAGCCTTGTGAAGATGCCAAGAGTGGAACAGATGTTGGTGGATTGCAGACTATCTACTGAGTGACAATTTGTTTTGTATATGGTATGTAGAAAGATGCGGCCAGAGTCGGACATCAGGGATGCCCTGAGTAGGTAGTTAATAAAGATAATGTAAGATACAGTGAGAAAACTCAGTAGGTCTCATGGTGGGCATCCTGCCAAACAACTCAACGCAACTCAGACATAACTAAACTAAACAAGATTCAGCCCTAACTACAGATTCCATTGATTAATCAAACTACTCTGTATTTGAATAGATTGTGCTCAATTTTGAAATCATGATTGGGAACTCAGCACCCAAATAAGTTTAGGATCCTGCACCCAAATTGTACCTCATGCAACACTGCTTTGAAATTGTTAAGGAAAGCTAATTAGGCTGTAAGTGACATCAGTGCCCACATAGTGGCAGCAAGTGTAATTTAGAGGTGGGGAGCTCACAGTGGAATGCAAAAGGCAAAAATGCAGACGAGCAAAGAGAAGAGGACGTGAAGCACTTTGGAGGACTTGCAGCCTAGTCATGTAGCCTATACCAAGATGGCTGTGAAGTAGGCAGTGTCCGGGCTCCTGTGCACATGCTTGTCCTCTTCATCTTCTTTTTCTTTTTCCTTCCTCCCCTTCTTCTTTTCTCAATTTTATTTAGTTTTCACACAAACTTACCTGATCGAGGGAGTATTTGGTGGGAAGCCAGCCTCAGTTGGTTCTGGACAGGTGGCAGCATGGCTACTGATTCAGCTGACCTATAAAGTATGGAGTAGCAACCTCACTTCCACGAAGAGTGGCCTGATGTAGCTCGGAGTGGGACTCTGGCAGTGGCATGGCGTGTGCTGGGAAACCGGGAGCGGGACTCTGGCGGTGGCAGGGCGCGTGCTGGAAAACCGGGAGCGGGACTCTGGCGGTGACATGGCGTGTGCTGGGAAACCGGGAGCGGGAGTCTGCTGTGGCATGGCGTGTACTGGGAAATCGGGAGCGGGAGTCTGCGATGGCATGGCATGGGCTGGGAAACCGGGAGCGGAAGTCTACGGTGGCATGGCGTGGGTTGGGAAACCGGCAGCGTGAGTCTGGCGGTGGCATGGTGTGGGCTTGGAGGCCTACAATAGATATGAAGACACAGAGAAGGAAAAGTTGGTTTATTTTTTGAAAATTTATTTGAAATTAATCTGAATGGTGCCAATGCATGGTGACGGTACACACTTTTCACTGTATTTTACTATTTCACTGTATTGAAAACATATGACAATAAATGATTCCATTCAATTGATAAAAGTGGGCATACATTCAAAGGAGAGGTATTGCATGGAATCCAATGCAAGATCTCCCAGGTACTGACATCTTGCACATTGCAAATGACCTTTCAGTTCTTCCCTCATTGATACCGAGAGCTGTGCACTGATGTGCACCAAATGGTTTGTTTTCACCAAGTTGCAAATGGATAATGCTATTGTCACTTTCTTCACCCTGTTAATATCTCTTTTAGTGTGGCATGGATAGGGTAATTATATAAGGGCTTTTCCCAAGGATGGGAGAGTCTAAAACCAGAGGGCATAGGTTTAAGGTGAGAGGGTAAAGATTTAAAAGGGAGGGGCACCTTTCTTATGCCGAGTGCGGTGCAAGTATGGAATGAGCTGCCAGAGAAAGTTGTAGAGGCTGGTACAATTGCAACATTTAAAAGACATCAGGATGGTTATATGAATAAGAAGGGTTTAGAGTGAAATGGGCCAAATGCTGGCAAATGGGACTAGATTAAGTTAGGATATCTGGTCAGCATGGGTGAGTTGGACTAAAGGGTCTGTTTCCCCAGTGTACATCTCTATGACTCTATAATTGGTAGCACCATTGACCCAGGTTCAAAGGGCAGAATCTTCTGCTCCCAGGAGGTGCTGTGCTAAGAAACGGTAGGAGTATTTAATTATGAGGGAAGGCCCATTGTCAGTTTTACCAGTCCACTGTCAATTGAGGTACTTAGGGTCAATTACTGACCACTTCAGGGCCTGAGCATGTTGCCAGCCAGAGGCGGGCTTACTGCTGTGCAGTGCTCCAGATGAGAGCTATCCTGTAGGCAGCTCGTCACATCAGCAGAGTGAGCAGTCCCTTGGTCAAAAGAAACATCGGACATCAGGTAGGGGGTGGCAAACTGGGAGCCACCCCTTGCCCTTGCTTCTGAGTCCAATGTCCCATTTCTCATTGATCCACAAGCCCAGATATCACGTGCCTTTGCCCTGAGTCCTCTGTAACCCTGGAGCTCCAGGGGTACTCTTCTTCCAGCTGTCGGCCTCTTTCATGGCGCTGCTGAGCACAAAAAACTGCCAATCTCTGACTGGCCTCTCTCAGTTGCCAGGACTTCCTCCCACTGGATCTTATTTCCAGACAAGGTCTGCTGGTATTGTGACTGACATGTGCCTTGATGGGCGTCCCTGGATCATGGATCTCTTCCCGGTTTTCCAGACATCTTACCAGACTCCCGATGCCTCAGCAATCTTTTGCGAATGAATTCCAGACCCACACTAATACTCCAGTGCAGCCCTGAAGTAGTGCTACACTGTTTGAGGTGCCAGCTTTCAGATGAAACTTCTAGTAGTCATGAAAAGAATTACAGAAGTGCAAGTTCTTTTTTCCTCCTTCATAAACATATTTGCCTTTAACTGGTGGCAATCAGCTTTTTTTTTAGATTTTCACCTCTAGTATACCCAGCAATCCCAGCATCCAATTGTGCCTTCCGCAATTTTTAGACTGGGAGAAAGTGAGGACTGCAGATGCTGGAGTTCAGAGTCGAGAGTGTGGTGCTGGATAAGCACAGCAGGTCAGGCAGCATCTGAGGGGCAGGAGAATCGCCGTTTCGGGCATAAGCCCTTCACCGGGAATTCCTGACCCGCAACTTTTAGATTGTATCAGACCCATTCCTGACTCTTCCAGCAGCTGGAAATTGAGTCAGATCTGTCTCATATCCATGATGGAGGGAGACTAGCTACTGTCTTTGAGGAAATCCCAGAAGGAAAAATCAGTAAGACTTGTGAATGACATCCACTGGTCCAACTCATTGTATATTTCAAAGTGAAGCTTCAGTATGACCTGTTCATTTATTTCTAAGTATCCGCTTTAAACTGGTTTTTCCCTCCTGGAATTTCTCATTCCCAGAGAGCAGTCAATATATACATTATATTCCCCTGGTATTGCCTATTTTCCGTCTGTTCGGTCTCAAGGCAAGGCCTTCATGTTGTAATGGTTGCTGATCTCTTGTCTTTCATGAGAAATGCTTGTGACAAAGAAGGAGCAAGTGCATTTCTTGTTTGTGATGCAGATCCATACAGGATTGTGACAGTAAGCCTCTCCTCCATTTCCCTCCTCTTCACCCTCAGGTTCCCTTTGACTTTTACTGAAGATGTAATCTCCTCGGGAGCAATCACCGAGTTCTTTGCTTGGCTCCAATTTTGATCTTTTGTGCATTCCTTCAGTGACTAAATCTTCATCTTTCCAGACCTTATAGCCTCTGGAACTCATACCCTTAACCTCAGTACCTCTGTATCACTCAGTCCACTTTTAATTTGCTCCTAAAAATCTACCTCTTTAATCAAGCTTTTGGCCCAAGTTCTAATATCTCTCACTATCCCATTTGATGTGGTAATGTTCTTCTGAAGTATGCTGGCAGCCTTTCTACTTCAAAGGCACTACATAAAGACAAATTGTTGTTGTTGACACAAAGGCAAAAAAAGGCCTGTGCTCCAATCTTATGATCTAAATATTGCATCCAGTAGAAAGGCTACGAATGAATGGCTAGATCCTGGAAATGTGTACATTTGTCTCAATCCACCTACGCCCCACAGTCAGTTGGGAAACAGATTCTAAATTGACATTTTATGATTTATTGCATTTTTTCCAATGGAAAGCATACAGATGTGTAGAAATGGAATGATTTGAGATTTTTAACAATGTAATTGTCACTAGCTATGCCTGAGAGTCAATTGACTGTTAGTGCAGCATGTCACTGGAGATGTTGCATGTTGGGATCTGTCTCCATCTCTCCGTCTCTCTCTCTCTCTCTCTCTCTGTATTTGCTGTTGGACACCTGAGCAAGTGACAGCAGCTGTGAATGCAGTTGCCTAGCAACCAGTGCCATGGGAAATATGAAGAGTATTCATTTGACAAGCTCAGCAGTGCCGATGATGATTATTAACGTGAGTTAGACAGTTCCTTGTGTTTGATTTGATTCGCTTTAGTTACCAAAAATGAAGTGGATTGTGAAGAACGATTTCAGGAAAATGCATCTGCACTTGTATTTTATAAACCTCGTTACTCAGCATCCTTGAGACACACAGGTATGAATATCTCCATCAGCTGGTCATCTTGAGGGGATCTTCATTGTAGACACACACCAAATGCCTGTGCTTTAGCAATACTCTTGTACCTAAAGTATCAGAGTTAAACAATTGTGAAGAGAAAGCTATCTGTCATAGAATCATAGAGATGTACAGCACGGAAACAGACCCTTCGGTCCAACTCGTCCATGCTGACCAGATGTCCTAAATTAATCTAGTCCCATTTTCCAGCACTTGGCCAATATCCCTCTAAACTCTTCCTATACATATACCCATCCAACTACATTTTAAATGTTGTATTTGTACCAACCTCCACCATTTCCTCTGGCAGCTCATTCCACACACACACCACCGTTTGCATGAAAAAGTTGCCCCTTAGATCCCTTTTATATCTTTCCTCTCTCCCCCTAAACCTATGCCCTCTAGTCTGGACTCCCCCATCGCAGGGAACAGGCCTCTTGTCTAGTTATCCTATCCATGACCCCTCATGATTTTATAAACCTCTACAAACCCCTCAGCTCTGATGCTCTAGGGAAAACAGCCCCAGCTTATTCAGCCTCTTCCTGTAGCTCAAACCCTCCAACCTGAGTAGTAAGAATGTAAACATTGCCCTTTATAACTCAAAACAACATTGATCATAATTTTAATATTAAAATAATACAGAGCATGTACGAGACTAGGAGTTCTGTCGTGACTCCCAAGAGCCTGTCTGTCATCTACAAGGCACAAGTCAGGAGTGTGATGGAACATTCTCCACTCGACTGAATGAGTGCAGCTCCAACAACTCACAAGAAGCATGACAGAATCCAGAAGACAACAGTCCACTTTATTGACACCCATTCTACTGTCTTAAAAATTCACTCCCTCCACCACAGACATGGTAGCAGCAGTGTATACCATATATAATAGGTGGCAAGGAGGTTCAGTGGTTAGCACTGAGGCGGGTTCAATTCCCGCCTCAGGCGACTGACTGTGTGGAGTTTGCACGTTCTCCCCGTGTCTGCGTGGGTTTCCTCCGGGTGCTCCGGTTTCCTCCCACAGTCCAAAAGATGTGCAGGGTCAGGTGAATTGACCATGCTAAATTGCCCGTAGTGTTAGGTAAGGGGTAAATATAGGGGTATGGGTGGATTTCGCTTCGGCGGGTCGGTGTGGACTTGTTGGGCCGAAGGGCCTGTTTCCACACTGTAATGTAATGTAATGTAATCTAATCTAATCTCACAGCGCCAGGGACCTAGTTTCGATTCCACTCTCAAGGTGATTGTCTGTGTGGAATTTGCACATTCTCTTCCTGGCTGCATGGGTTTCCTTTGGGTGCTCTTCTTTCTTTCAACAGCTCTCAAAATATTGAAATACATATAGTGCTGCCCTGAAGGGAGTTCCAGGATTTTAACCCAATGACAGTGAAGGATCAGTGATATAGTTCCCAGTCAGGATGTGCAGGCTAGGTGGCTTAGCTATGGGAAACACAGGGTTACAGGGATATGGTAGGGGGTTTGGGTCTGGCTGGGATGCTCTTTGAAGGGTCAGTGTGGACTCGATGGGCTGAATGACCTAATTCTATACTGTAAGGATTCCAAGATTCTAAGACGTACTGCAGCAATTCAACGTTCCTTAGACACTTTCCAGACTCTCAAACTCTACCACCTAGAAGAATGAGAAAGCAGCCAATACATGGAAACATCATTGTCACCAAGATCCTGTTCAAGCCACTCACACTCTGACTGGGAACTGTATCACTGTTCCTTCAATATCATTGTGGTAAACTCCTACAACTCCTTTCAGGACTGCACTGTGTACATCAATACCCAGGGACTGCAGCAGTTCAAGAAGCTGCTCAGCATCACCCTCTCAAGGACCTTTAGGAATGAGTGATAAATGTTGATTTAGCTGTGCTCACATCCTATGTACAAATATATAAAAAAAAATACTAGTCTGGTAAAGGCAGGTTTAAGATTTAGTGAAAAATATTAGTTTAAACAAGCATCCTGAACTACTCTTGAATGATGGTTGCATACACATGAAACAAGAGACAGGTGGGCACTTGATCATTAGAAAGGAATGAAGTGCACAGAGATGAAAGTGTTAGGGCAGTATTTGTTACAAAAGGTGCATGACATTAGCATCTCTCTGAACTTTTCTATCTCAAATGCTACACAATCCTTGTGCAGAAACATCAATCACTTAACAGATGACATTTGTATTTCAATGCCACCATTTAGAAATGTATAAAGATGCAGAAACAAGAATTATTATGAAATATGTGGACGTCTATAAACGTTGAAGTAAATGTAGTATGAAAAGCTCCATCACACATTAGAAAAGCAAATGGGCAATTGGCAAATCTTTCCACATTTCTTCCTGTGGGTGATTATTCCATGGAGAAAAACTTCCTGTATTCATTCTTCTTTTCACAAATTATTTGCTTTGTCTGGTACTACTTCCTGATTTCCCGCCAGCCAACGGGAGCAGCTCGCAGGCTTCACAAATGCAAATCTGTTGAACCAGGTCCTAAAATGTGTAGCAGAATGCACTACTTGACTGTTCCTCCAGAACTTCCACATTCCCACCACCCTTGAGCCTGCTAGTTATTTAAATATTCAAAGTGGCAATAAAGATTATTCAATTGACATTTAATGAAGAGTTGGTTTGTTTTCCCAAAATTGAAAGGAGCCAGCATTCTATGATGGTGAACCTTTTGGATGATCAATGGAAGGAACATGCTGTGTGTCTGTTGAGTGGGGCAAGGCGGTATTATTGGGCAGGTGAGTTTGGAGTTGAAAGTCACATGCTGAAATTTCTTGACATGAATCCAGCCAGAGCTGGTGGATAATATTGTCAAAGATCATTTCTAGACTATGGTGAAGATCCAAATTAGGTTAACTTGGGATAATGAGAAGTTGTGAAAGGTGCCAAAATGCAAACTCTTTTTTGCACAAAACACTACCTCAGATAGCCTCTGTTTTTGCAATAGAGAGAAAAACAAGAACATATTTTGAGATTATTGTCGTACAGGTTGTGTCAGAAGAAATACTTGAAAGTGAACAGACTTTTAGTCTGTTTATCTTTTCCTGGAATGGACTCCTGGAATTCCTTGAATACAGTAGTGGACTGTACTCAAACTTTGTCTTAACTTTACATTTTCAGCCTAATAAGGACCATTTGACATGGTGATGGCACTCATTTGTGATTTTACTTAAAAACAAAACAAAACATTGCTCATTGTATATCAAACCACTGATGAAAAACACATTTTGTGTATAATTAGGAGACACAAAAGGAAATAAATGATTTTGATAAAAAACATTCTGAACATCATGAAGGAACATGATATGTTGTCCAAGATGATTAGTGAAAGCCAAATTTCACAATGTTTAGTTTAACAGCCAAATGGTATGGTTCATTCAATGTTCCTGTCAGGTAGACATCAACATTGTGTCATAGAGTCAGACAGCATAGAAGCAGACCCTTCGGTCCAACCAGTCCATGCTGACCATAATCCCAAACTAAACTAGTCCCACCTGCCTGCGCTGTCAAGTATCTTTCCAAACATTTCTTATTCATCTTCTCATCTAAGTGTCTTTTAAATGTTGTAACTGTACCAGGATCCACCGCTTTCTTTGGAAGTTCATTCCACAGAAGAACCACTCTCTCTGTAAATAAAAATTGCCCCACAAAACATAATGTGTGAAGCTGATAGGGGGCATGGGCTATGGTCAGATTTTTGGCAGAACTGGACGAGAAATCCAGTCAGACAGACCTTGAGCATCTCATTGTATGTCAAGTGGCAACACAAGTTTCTTGCTATGCAATTTGCCACTTAAGGGGATTACAACTTATTAAACACTATATTAACATGACAATTTGCCTCATTTTCAACTTTCTATCTTGCCACACAGACCAAATATGTTAGACATTGACATGGAAACCAGTGCAAGTACCTGCAGCATCATCCCATCACTTCCTCCAAAGGACCTCCATGTTTGTTAGTTGTCTCAGGCGTTAGGGTGGGTGACAGCAAGTGAGTGACAATGATGTTGTGGGCAGTGAGAGTGGGTGAGCATGAGCCTTGGTGGGAGATTGGTACTGTAACAGGGGCAGAATGAGTGTAAGGTATCAGAGAGAAGATGGTGGCACTTACACTGGTGGAGTGCAGAGGGTCAATAACCTTTCTACAGTACTTTGCGTTCTTCCAGATGGCTGAGACTGCACTTATCGAAGTGGCAACCGTAGACCAGGCTGGATGGTCCGCTGTTGTGACACCCCCTCTGCTTGTTCTGGGGAAGAGGATGTCCTGCTTGAGAGCCCATCCTGCAGGACATCCAGGGCCCTGACCATAAAGCATGGCATCAATTTCACCTGCCTGTCACGTCCAGGCAAATATCAAGACCCATGCAGAACAGCTCTGGACAGATGTACTTGTCCATATGCTCACTAGCCTTTTCGAGATGGTATGAACAGCAGGGATATGCAGTGGTAAGTTGTTGCACGTATGGTGAATGACAAAATGGGGCTAAATGCGGGTGAAGATGATATTGAGGTGAATTTTGTAAGATATGCAAGAAATCCTGTTAAACTTCGTGGTGAAAAGACATCCAAAACATTTGATGCAACTTGCACTAAGCCAAAAAAGTAAGATTCAATTCAATAACATAATGGAATGTAAAAGTCATCCTTTTCAAATTTCTTCTATCAAATAAAAAAAAATATAAATTTTAATTGAGTAGTACAGGTTATTGTGTTGCCCTTTCCTATCTGGGATCTGGGTTCAGTGAAAGCCTCTGTCTGTTGACTCTCATGGTGCAAGAATGGCACTGTTATGAGGAAGAGCAAGGAGTTCTTCCCAGACTCCTAACCAAACTTTATTCTCAACATACCTCATCAAAGCCAGTTATTATGGGATTACTGTTTGTCGGAGTTTGCTCTGGGCAAATTGGCTGCTACCTGTTCAACTTTACAATTATGACGTTTGAAAGGTGCTTTGTTGACTGCAAGGTGACTTCTTGAGGTTGTGAAGGGCTACAATTTCTCTTCCAAATAAAACAGGATTGGAGAAATGAATATAGTAGAATGACGATGACCCAAGTATACTAGGAACTGAATGTGAGGTATTCACAGAATTAGTACCGGGATTGTACTTTCATTCAGTGAGAATGTGAGTTGACAAGAGGAGAGCAAAGTAAACAACTGTATTCTAATGCTAACATTGATTACCCGGAATGGGAAAACACCCAGTTCCTCATGCCTCAACTTGTTGAGCACAACCTTTTTGTGGGCCTGGAACATACATACTTCCTGATGTCCAAGGTCAGATAAAATTTCAAAAGCAAAACATTGACATTCAGTTCATACATATCATATAAAAAATTCATTTTTTGTGACATAAATGGATAAAGTATTACACTAATCATTCAGTGGCATTAGAACATCCACATACAAACGTGAGCAATCATAAAAAATTGCATCACTGTGAACTGGAACTATGCCCTCATGCAGTAATTACCCAATTAACTGGATTACAATGTAAGTCTCAGTTGTTAGAGCATCAGGTTTTTTCATGAGGTTTCACTTCTATCATCTTAATACCTTCCACGTTTTCAAAGTTTAAAATCACTCCTTCACCACCACAACCACCTGATGAAGGGGCAGCGCTCTGAAAGCTAGTGCTTCCAAATAAACCTGTTGGATTATAACCTGATGTTGTGTGATTTTTACCTTTGTACACCCCAGTCCAACACCAGCACCTCCAAATTATTTCACATTTTCAATATTATTGGGGAATTAGACCAATTTCTCGATGGTGTCAGCAATAATGTTACAATATAGAACTCCAAAGGTTTTTATGATGTAAGTTAATTAAATCATTTTTGGTTGTGGTTTTACTCTCTGTGCCCACCTTCCTTCTTACCTTCTCACGCCTTTACTTTACAACATCCTTTTCCATCCATCTCTGGTATTGAAACCAGGGGGGTAACTTATGGTGCAGCCAGTAATGCCAGTGCCAAATGACCTCCGTTTGAAAAGTATAGGTTCCCCAGGTTTCTGTTCAAATTTATTTGCAATTCATCAAATGAAAATCTGCCTTGAGCAACCTATTTGGGAAGTTTTTAAGAAAACATTTACATTTAATGTTACTTTAACATTGCTAAGAGTGACACCTTGGTAAAATTTGACTAATGTGGATGAAAATGAATTTATCATAAAAAAAGCATTTTAATTTACAGTGACAATCCACCACTAGTAACCGGACTTTAAATTACTGATAAGGTAGTGAAGCTATTAAAAACTATAAAAGACTACTTTTGAGTTAGATTCAGATAAAGTAGTGAGCTCCTTAATAAGTTTAAAATGATTGGAGGCCTGTGACTAGCAGTGTGCCACAAAGGTCAATTGCTTTTCGTCATTTATATAAATGATTTGGATGTGAACATAGGAGGTATAGTGGACAGCGAAGAAGGTTACCTCAGAGTACAATGGGGTCTTGATCAGATGGGTCAATGGGCTGAGGAGTGGCAGATGGAGTTTAACTTAGATAAATGTGAGGTGCTGTATTTTGGAAAGGCAAATCAGGGCAGGACTTATACACTTAATGGTAAGGTACTGGGGAGTGTTGCTGAACAAAGAGACCTTGGAGTGTAGGTTCATAGTTTCTTGAAAGTAAAGTCGCAGGTAGATAAGATAGTGAAGAAGGTGTTTGGTATGCTTTCCTTTATTGGTCCAAGCGTTGAGTACAGGAGTTGTGAGGTCATGTTGCTGCTGTACAGGGCATTGGTTAGGCTATTTTCGAATATTGTGTGCAGTTCTGGTCTCCCTCCTGTAAGAAGAATGTTGTGAAATTTAAAAGGGTTCAAAATGATTTGTAAGCATGTTGCCAGGGTTGGAGGGTCTGAGCGACAGGGAGAGGCTAAATAAGCTAGGGCTGTTTTTCCTGGAGCGTCGGAGGCTGAGGGGTGACCTTAAAAAGGTTTATAAAATCATGAGGGGCGTGGATACGATAAACAGACAAAGTCGAGAACTAGAGGACATGGGATTAGGGTGAGAGGGGAAAGATTTAAAAGGGACCTAAGAGGCAACTTTCTCACACAGAGGGTGGTGCGTATATTGAATGAGCTGCCAGAAGAAGTGGCGGAGGTTGGCACAATTACAACATTTAAAAAGCATCTGACTGGGTATATGAATAGGAAGGGTTTACAGGGATATAGGCCAAGTGTTGGCAAATGGCACTTGATTAGGATATCTGGTCAGCATGGACGAGTTGGACCGAAGAATCTGTTTCCATGCTGTACGTCTCTATGACTCTATGACTCCAATTATAACGTAGCTACCAGTGGCCTTGCTCCCAAAACATCCAACTTAATTTTTAAAGCTTCTTCAAAGGCCTGCAAAATGAAACAATCTGCAGAAAACTCTAGGGCTGATGGAAGAGGTATATCTTGCTTTATAGGTGGAACTGTGTCCAGCATGATGTTACTATAACTAGTGCAAACTGTTACAGAAACTCCATTTGCATTAAGTACTTGGATATTTGGGAGGGGGCAGGTGTAATGTGCCATAATGCAAATGAAAGCAATCTCAAGGCATACATCTTTCCATGTTATCTGTGCTGATTGATGTTTAACTGTTAAAGTATTGATTGTGCTCTGATTGGTGAGGGAATCCCCAGCTAATGAGAATGACAATAGTTAATTGTATACATCAGTGAAGGTTCAGGCTGACTGCTCTCCATCAGAATTGTATAAGAACAGTCACTTAACCCTTTTGCATTCAATACTCAGGCAACTATATTACGGTTGTATTTAAGATCGATGTTATGAATTAATAAAATATTGAATGGGTTCTGTTATTGAGAACAAAGAACAATATAGCACAGGACAGGCCCTTCGGTCCTCCAAGCCTGTGTTAACACATTTTGCCCTTCCATAATAAAACTAGCTGCTTTTGTTCTCTTTTATACACATCGTCAACATAATTCTTTGGAATGACTAAAACTGACATTAAAACAATACACGATTGCCCTCTTGCATACAATGCAAGGTTGTCGTGAAAATTGTACGTTTTGGTAGGATTTTATCTTTCTAACTCTTTCAGCATTGGGAATGTAAACCATTGATTGAAATGGGGACTATCGGATGTCACTAATATGTAACAATAATTCAAGAAAGGGTGATTCTTTCACCTAACCAGTAACTTCTCTGAAAGAACACTTGTTAACATTACAGCATACCAGAACTTTTTCAGGGTGACAAGTTAAAAACTTTGCTTATATAGATGTACCACTTAATATTGGGTATATTTTGGGAGACAAGGGTGTATAGGAACTAAGGAAAACGCCAGTGCTTCCAGATCACCACTCCCACTTCCCCTAAGCAGAAGAAAGATATTGCAGTCTAACAGAAGTATTCAGTAGCAATCAGAATATGTAATATGGGAGTATTTAGAGGCAGGATGACCTTTTATTTATGGAGAAAAACTGGCTGACCCTGTCTGGGGATGCACAGAAAAATGGCAGTTCGTTGACATTTAAAGCTGCGTTAATGTATAGGATGTAATATCAAATATAATCTAACCTGCAATTTGCATGGGAATCATAAACAATTGTGGGGAGTGGTAGTCTTAATTATTGGCAATCCAGAGGCCCTGACTAATGTTCTCTGGATTTGAGTTGACATGTTACCACTGCAGCTGGTGAAATATAATTAATTAACAAATCTGCAGTGTTTAACAGCTGGTCTCTGTCATGCTGACCATGGGCTGAATCTTACCAAAAAAGTCATCTTAATATCAATTCTGGGAACTTTTCATGGTGAGTTCTAGTGAGCTTTCTCATGCAATTCTCCATTGCCCACCTCATTATATGTATACTACCCCTCTAAGGTACTGCTCTTGCCCTGTTGTAAGCTCACCAGCAGCAGAGTACTTGCCAGGATTTCTGCTGCAGCACTGTATTTAAAACCCACCTGTTCACCAGGCCAGTTGCTTCCAGCCATGATTAGCCCTTCACTGTTCATGTGTTGAAAGAGAAAAGTAAATTTTCTGAGGGCACAGAGGTGACATGGGTGACACTTCATTACAAATGTATTGCTACTTTCCATCACCACCTGTCTGATTGTCTATCATTCTAATTGCAGCTACAAGAACCAAGCTACCTAGGCTACCCATCCTTAAGAACAATATCATTACGTGAACCCTGTTTAAGAGATTAGTACTCTTACCCTAATGCCCACCTTAGCATAAAATCTCATTGTTGCTCAGGACTGATTGTGGCTGGTGCTCCTGATTGACTTGGAGGAATAATCCCGATTAATGAGTGACTGGACCCCTGTCTGATTTCTGTGCATCTCCCAAGTTACTTAATCCCCTTTCTGATTGTACAGGACTGACTGTGACCCATTGCCTGGATTGTAATGTTATGGACCTGCTGAACCTAACTGCCCCAAAAGCCAATTTACTGTTGATAACTGATGACATTCCCAATGACTTAATTGAGCGTTATCTCCTTAGACCTTCAGACATAGCTATTTCTCTGAAGTACTTTGTGTGTTTCTTGCATAAGCTGCTAGCATATGATGTGGTTGTGACATTGACATAACATGGTGCATACATCAACATACTTGCTTCTTTGACTAATTATTACTACATATGACATCTGCCTGGTTATGTGTCTGCATTAAGAGGGAAGGCAAGACAGAAATACTATGTGCCCACAAGTTCTGAATGATACAGCAATGTATAAAAAGGCAAAGCAGAGATCCCGTTAGCATTCAGGTAAACAGAGAATAAATAAGTGCTCAGAAAATAGCTAAGAACCTTGAGAAGCATTCTGTCATTCAATGAGATGTCTGCCTAGTCATGTGTGCACAGTGGCCTGGTGGCAACATTACGATGTAAGGTATTGGTGCTATCCAAAGTGCAGTCTCAAAGTGCATAACTATTCTAAGTGAGATGGAGCTGTGCCAAGTTGGTGTGGTCAAGCTGGTCTGTGTCTGATGCCAGATCTCCGTGGACAGATGGTCATCACCATTGATTGTGTCCGGAGATGATGGAGGCAAGGAGCACCAAGTGGTGAATTGGAGCAGCCAGGTACCTGCTCTGACTTTCTTATTCAGGACTCATTACCGTCCAATTTTTCTCTCTGCCATGTGGGAGAATAGCAAACTGCATATAAATGATGTGAGGATGGATAATATTGAGCTATTAATTCATGCAAATTGACTTCTCACGAGCAAAATTCTCACCTTGGCATCCAAACCTTGGATGCAAAGTAAGTCTTTTTTCTTGGCATCAAGAATCTCATTTTTCCAATCTCACCATACTTCCCCAACTGACTCATCATTGCACATGTCACTCAGGAGCTGGGGAGGCTCACCGCCACAAAACTACCAGTTAGCAACTTCCTCTACGTCGAACGTCCAATCAGGCTTTGCTGCTCCAAGTCATGTTATGCTTACAGAATCTTCCTGTAAAGGAAGAATTTTGTTTAAAAAGACATCTTCACGTTTTGTTTTGGATGTAAAATTGCTATCCTCTGATATTCCCTTGTCTTCTTGATCGCATAATCCCCTGGACTTTAAACTCCATTACAAAACAGAGCAACCCAATATTGAGAAATAATGAGATTGTATGATCTGTAATAGATGTCATTACTGTATATGTCTCCTTATGAATATTTCATGGTTATTTTCTGTATCTAACCGACTGAAGTAATGAGAGTAAAATTACCGAGAGGTAAACAGTAAATACTGTCAGGATGAATACATGAATGCCCAGCTGAAGTTGTTGGAGATCTGCACACTTTTTAATGTAGATGTAGATTCAGATGCAGGAATTACACAAACTTATCAAACAATTAGCCATAGTTAGAATTCAAACAAAAGCTTTTCCAAGGACTGGCAATAAAATTTATTTGATATGTTTCATAAGAATTCAATCAAATAAGGAACAGCTTGCATTCATCGGGCTGAATTTAATGGCTGCAGCTGTAGTTCTGTCCATCAGCCGGAAAGCCAGGAGCAATTCCACTGCAGCAATTTTCAGAAGCTTAACACATCGCTGTCAGGCAGCTTCCCCTGCCTGGTATCCAGGTTTCCATGCATTTCATGGCTGAGACTCCAGATTCGAGAACAGTTGACCCATCTGATGGCTGGCAGCTCTTTGGTCCCAGCTATACCAAGAGTGGAGTGCATCCAGTCTTGAACAATGAATAAAGCAAGATTTTGAGCTTGCTGTGTCAGGAGCTTCCAGCAAGGGGGGTTTGTTATGGGTATTGTGTAAAGTAATGGTTCTAAAAGTGTATAACACTGAATTTGGATTAACTCCACCTAATCAGGTGGTGTTTGGGTGGAGTCACAAGAGAATTCTACACTAGCCTTCATAGGGAGTGGATGTATTTTGCACAATTCTAGGGACTCCTTCGTAATTATCCCTCTCTAGCAATGTAAATTCTACTTATTGCAACCACATGATTAACCAAGTGCCCCTTCTGTTTAGACTCATCTTCTGGCACTGATAATTGGAAAGGCCATAGGCACAATATAGTCAAAGGTGGATTGATTCTTCCTTTGTGAAAGGGTGATTTTAGCACTTCATTCTTTCTTAGACCAGACAAGGCTCAGGTTCCTTTTGTTTAAATATTTATGCATTCATGCATGGAAGGTGCACATATCCAAAGCTCAAATCTTTATTACAAAAGCAAAGGATTTATATCATTTTTACAGATAACAATCTTCCAGTCAACTATTCCTGTAAATAATAATTTCCAAACAAACTGTTAGACTTTTACTCACACATATCGTTACCCAATTGTCTTTTCATAGTTCACATTCCAAGTTAGTTCACATGACTACATTATACAATCATGTTCAAACCAATACATGTGGTTATATTGTCGAATCATATGTTGGATGTTTATCAAGTACACATCTCAAACTGTTAGTATGCACTTTTATGATTACCAATAAACCTACACTGTCTATTGTTACCATTCAGTCCCTCCCATTGCCTTTACTGTCTATTTTCCTTGCAGTAGCAAACTACGTCAAAAACCCCGAGCTAACTCCGTGCCACATCCTATCAGTGGTTGCTGGTACTGCAGACGCCCAGCTGTGGTAATCAGGAAAAACATCACAGTTGGGAGGGCAGAGGCAAACCTTTTGCAGGAAGAACCCTTGTTACCAAGGGGGACAATTCTGTGTGCCTAATCCTCAGCATTTTCTGAGCAGCTTCTTAACTTTGAGTTTGCTACCCTTCATCCATTACTGGAAGAATGCCACCCTATCTCCCAAACTGGTGATGTTGTGTCTTTCATGACCTCACACAGCATCTTAGAGGCCGTCAAGAGCCCACAAACAGCAAATTTAATTTAGTGATAGTTGATTGATTTCCCCCCCTCGATCGCACCCCAGTTTAGAAAAAAAAGAGTGTCACGATGGCTTAGTGGTTAGCTCTGCTGCCTCACAGTGTCAGGGACCCGGGTTTGATTCCAGTCTCGGGTGACTGTGTGGAGTTTGCACATTCTCCCCATGTCTGTGTGGGTTTCCCACCAGGTGCTCAGGTTTTCTCCCACAGTCCACAGGTGTGCAAGTTAGGTGAACTGGCCATGATAAATTACCCATAGTGTTCAGGGATGTGTGGGTTAGCAGTGGTACAGGGGTAGGATAGGGGTATGGGTCTGGGTGGGATGCTGTTCAGATGGTCGGTGTGGAGTCATTGGGCTGAATGGCCTGTTTCCACTCTGTAGGGATTCTGTGGATTAAGAAATAGATATTGGCCTCACTTCTCTTCACATGCTTTGGGATTATTTTCATCTATCTGAGAAGTAGGTAATGTCTTGGCTTAACACCTCATCCTAAAGACAGCATCTCTGACAGCACAGTTGCACTGGGACATCAGGATAGAACTTGTGCACAATTCTCTGTAATGAGACTTGTGCATACAAACATCTGACTCAGAATATGAACTGATCCCTACTGAGTCAGAGCTAACGCCTGCACTCTGTGATTAATCAAAAACATAGTGATTTTTTTTGTGTTTTGGTAAAACTCACCTGTTCCAGATTTGTTTCTTACTGTTGTTTTTGATTGAATCCACAGATGGTATTTTTATGAGCAGTTTTGTTTTTAACTGCACAAAATTTCTCCATCACTTACCTCCCCCTTTCCTGTCTACTGCAGCAGCCCCTTAGCTACCTCTCATTGCTGAAGTGTTTGAAGAGCCAGGTGACTTCAATAAAGCCAAATGTGAGCTGAAACATATGCAGACAAGTCTGAAAATGTAAGAAGGAGGAACAGCTTCAGATGTGATCAGAGGCCCAAAGTTTCTCGTGCCACGGTTGGATCCATTTTATCAGTCATTAACGTCAATGAAAAATCAGTCCCTGGGGATGCAGGAACCTAACCAAGTTATCCAACTGTAATGAAAGGCAATCAATGCCACCTTCATCAGCTCACTATTCCAGTGACATAAGAGATTGAGTGACTTCACAACATGGGTGCAGAGATTAGCATCTGGAAACTTGCATTTATATAGCCCCTTCCATGATTTCTGGCTGTTCTGAAGTCTCTTATAACCAATTTATTTGTTTTTGAAGCAGCAATCATTGCGGTAAAGTAGAAAATGAGACAGCCAGTTTCCACAGAGCAAGGTCCCGCTAACGGCAGTGTGATAATGACAATATGGCCTGTTTCACTGATGTTGGTTGAGGGACAACATTCGCCAGGAAGCTGAACATAAGTCCTCTGTTGGTCTTGGAAGTAGTGTTCAGGGATCTTTTATATCAATCCCAGCTGTGGGAGGATGGTTGGAAATTTGCTTTAAAATTGGGCTGAAAAATAGTACAAAGGTCAAATGTCAGCCTTGATTTTGTGCTCATCTCTAAAGTGAAAAGAAATTCAGAAGCTTCTCACTCAGAGACAAGAGTGCGACCCATTGCACCACAGCCAACACTCAAACATTTATTGAAACTTTGTTAGAGTGCGACTTACTTCCATGCTTCTGATGACCATACTTGAAAACTCACAAATTGATAACTTCTCTTAACCTTTCTATCACAGTTCTGTCAAGGCTTTATCTCAATGCCTGGGATAAAGGGTACCAAGCAACGTTCCCTTGTGGCTAAGAGGTAATGCACATATCCGATATGGCCCGATGCATTGACTTCCTGATCCAGAACTCACTGCCACTAACAGACCTCAGCAGTCAGGAAGTAAAATTACAGGGAACATAGGTACCAAGTACTTTTCTAACTCCCGAGTTCTCTATGTTTGTCATTCTCTCAGAATTGAGCATGGATGAGGTCAATTTTTAGCCTCCTCTACTCCTTTCAGCTCCGAAAGTGGTCAACACCTTGCATCAGAAACATAATTCTCTCTGCTGTTGTAAGTGGGCAGTAGACCACTTGCTGACTCTGAGCTTCCATGAAGAAGGCCTCTTGTAAAGGCCCTGTCATTTTAATTGATTAAACTTCTCCAAAGGATGCTAGTCTCCTGACAATGCCATATTTACAGTGACATTGATTGCTGGGAGTGAGAAAGTGGATGAATGAACAAGGTTTCACCACTTCTCTGACATTTTGAAGATCTGAGCAAGCTTTGACGAATGAAGGACATTTTCAGGGTTTCTACCTTATGAACAGAGAATGATGCAAGAACAGTTTGAGGGAATATCTTTCACAAGCCTTTTAACTCCAATGCTTGATAATAACTTACCTGTTAAAAATGCCGTGCTACCCGACCTTCAGTCACCTATTCCTTTCTGAGAGAGTGAGGCCATTTGGCCCATCATGTCTCTGTGTTAGCTATTTGCAAGAGCAACTTTGTAAGTCTGCACCTCACCCTTTTCCTTGTAGCTCTTTATGGGTCTGGGTGGGTTAATGTTCAGAATGTCGGTATGGACATGTTGGGCCGTAGGGCCTGTTTTCACACTAGGGGAATCTAATCTTTAATTCTTTGCTGTTCAGATAATTATCCGCCATTGTATCTACCTTCGTGACATTCTCAAGGCACTTCTTTCCAGATGTTAACCACTCATTCTGTATCAAGGTTCTTCTTCATATTGCTATTTCAATGTTCTTCTGTTGTCGAGCTTCTGCCAATGAGAACAGCTTCTCACTTAATTCCTCAGACCACACCCATCACCATTGCCATCTGAGGGAGATGGCTGTGTTCAAGTTGGCAGCAGTGAAACCCACAATTCTATGGTGATAATACTTCAGAGGATGTTCTGTGGTTGTAAAAGGCAATATTATAAATGCATTTTCTTTTTAATTGAACAGTTCTATAATTTCTTCGTATTTGGATTTGAGACTTGTAAGCTTCCATTGTTCCAGTGCAATTCCAAGGAAGTTTGTTGTCTTCAAGTTGGCTACATCATTTCCTACATTGCTCCTAATGACTCCATTTCGGAAAGCATTTCATTGGAGAGTTTAAAAGCATTTCCACAGAATCACAGAATTATTACAGTGCCGAAGAAGGCCATTCAACCCCATTGTGCCTACATTTGGCAAATCCTGATTTGTTAAGTGAGAAACTGTTCTCATTGGCAGAGGCTCAATAACCTAAGATCATTGAAATAACAAAACGAGAAAGAACCTTGTTACAGAATGAGTGGTTATTGAAGTGAGGTCTACTTTTTTTTCTGCCAACGCTTCATTATAAAAGCAGTATTGTTCTCAGCTTTCTTTCGGATGCAGCAGAAGGAGTTCCATTTTCAGCCTGATACCAGAATAAATGTGTAACTGACGGTGAGTGATGAGCAGGGGCAATGATAGGTTTTTCCTGTTGGTATCAAGAATTCAAAATCGTGCATATTAGCTTCCCATCAGGTAAACTAACTTGGTCAATACCAACTTATTATTATGGTAATCAGAGATGAATTTCATATTCAAATATATTCAACCATCATAAAAATGACCTAACATATTGGTTAAGTTGTAGATTCTATTTTGTGCACACTAATGTACTCTGATTACATTTTGTATTCAGAAGTACAATGTGAGCTGAGTTAATAAATACCATATGACTTAGCACAGGATCCTTTGAAGGAAAATTTATTTCACTAAATGTTCTACACACAACGGGGCAGATCTTGTCTTTGTGCATCAGTGTACAATGGGCCTTAGCAATTCCACTCATGATTTTTCTCCTGATTTTTATTTCCATGTTTTATCTCCATTGAAGCCAAGATCAGTTCTGTGGGTAATCATGGCAAACATTTTTTGCACAGTTTACAGACAAATTGGAATCAAATGAAGTTAACCTTACTTGTGAAGGTGAGAGGGGAACTTAGGTGCGAATTTGGGCAGGCTCGTTAATGGCCATTTAAGGGCTTTTGGACAAGTGGAGGACATGTCTTGTTCAACCCTCAATTTTACCATCTCTCTTGGCTTTTCCCTCCCTCCTTGTCCCATTTGCGCTGGCCCCATCTCCCTCACTGGTGCCTGTTAACCTGGCCCCAGTAAAGCTGCAGTCTGGGCTCCATTACTTTCTTCAGATTGTTACAGGGATCGTCATTCACTATTTGCAGCTCCTGAAGGTGGTCCTTTGTCTCTGATTATTGGTGAGGCCTCTTCTGGAATACTGTGTCCGATTTTGGTCGCCCAGTTATAGGAAGGATACCATTAAGCTGGAGAGGGTTCAGAAGAGGTTTACCAGGTATGGAAGGTTTGAGTTATAAAGAAAGACTATATAAAATAACAAGGAGTACAAATAGGATTAATGGTAGTTGTCTTTTCCCTAGGATGGGAGATTACAAGAAAAGGAAGCATATTTTTAAGGTGCAAGGAGAGAGGTTTAAAAAAAGACATGAGAGGCAAAGCTTTTTACACAGTGGGTGGTTTGCATATTGAACTAACTTCTTGAGGAAGTGGTGGATGTATGTACAATTACAAAGTTTAAAAGACATTTGTATATGTACATGAATAGGAAAGATTTGGATGGATGTGGGCCAGGAGCAGGCAGGTGGACTAATTTAGTTTACTTACAGTGTGAAAACAGGCCCTTCAACCCAACAAGTCCATACCAACCCGCTGAAGCGCACCCATCCACCTACACCTAACACTACGGGCAATTTAGCATGGCCAATTCACCTAAGCTGCACATTTTTGGACTGTGGGAGGAAACCCACGCAGACACGGGGAGAATGTGCAAACTCACACAGACAGTCGCCTGAGGCGGGAATTGAACCTGGGTCTCTGGCGCTGTGAGGCAGCAGTGCTAACCACTGTGCCACCATACCGCCCACTATTTATCAGTTTGCGATGATGTTCGGCTTGGACTGTTTGGACTGAAGAGTTTGATTCTATGCTGTACGACTTTATGATGGGGACCGAAAAGCTAGTCATAAGCTAGTGAATGGCCCAACAGCGATTTAATGGCTATTGCTTACCATTGGGTTGGGGAAGGTGATGGAGATTGTTAGGAAGAACCTTTAGACTTGGATGTTGGGACCCAAGTGACAGTGTAAGACTTTCCTGTTTCCAGTGAAACACAGGACACAATCTGTGTTGTCCCTTCTTGTGAAGGTCCTCCATAAACACATGCCGAGGAGGCAATGACCACACTAGCAATGGGCTTACTCCTGGAAGGAAGACACTAGAGACAAAATTCTCATCTATCAAGACCCACCAGCCAATCAGAGGCCAGTAGTTCTCATGCTCACACGTGCCACTGGGGAGGTGATGGCGACTGTATGAAAAACACCATCAAAGTCCAAGGAGCCACAGAACAACCTGGACTACAGGTATGTCATATGGGTTGGGGGCAAGTGTGCAGAGTTCAGGTCATGGGGAGAAGGGATTTAATAGCGAGGGAAGGAAACTAACTGTCAGCAATGATGAGTCCCTCAATCAGGAACTGAGGGCCTTTGATCAAGGGAACACCTCAATACCATAACTCAACTTGCTTCTCCCAAAGGTGACAAACCAGCACTGGAGCAAAGTGGTCCTTAAGTAGCATTTAATTAAACCTTAAGGATGAAGAGGGTGGCCAGGGCAAGTGAAACTTATTTCTGGCAGCAAGGTTAAGGAATCCCACCTGATTATAAGTTAGTCCCATCTCTAAGTTCGCAGCAACAAGATTCCATCCATTCATTCTGTTTCTTTCCTCAGATACTGTCTTGCCTGCTGAGTATTTCCAGCATTTTCTGCTTTTATTTCATACTCCTAGAATTAATCATATTTTGCTTTTATAAAATTTAGCCCACAGAAAACCTGGTAGCTGATTGAAACAGAGCAAGGACCCACAAGCAAGCACGTGACAGGGATGAATTAATCTGTTTTAGTGATGAGAATTAAGGGATGATTATTGGCCAAACCATATCAAGCCAGGATCTGTTATACTGCATTAAAACCAAACATAAAATGTACCTCTACACCTTTGTTTGAGGCATAATCTGTGCTCACCCTGTGTTGGAGATGGCAAGGCCAGGAGCAGAGACTTCTGAAATTGGGATTTCACAGATATCACCCCAGGACAGAGTAATTTAGGAATCAACAGCTGCTGTCTCTGAGAAGAACAAAACATACAGATCTCAAGAATAACTTTGTCTAAACTTCCCCACATATTCATTGTAAAAGAGGAATTATTTTGACCTTGTCACAAAGGGAACCAGTAACCTTAATCGAGACAGAACATTTGAACTTCTGGATCTGGCAGATGTTTGATGTTTAATCCCATGAAAACATTTGTATGTCCTACATAAAGCAATGTAGTTATCAACCCTCTCTTTGAAATTTCAGCGGGGTCATTGCACGACCTCCTAGCTCAGCACTTGTGGACTTTAGATTCTTTACAACTTGAACTTCCTCATCCAACATCACCAAAATAGACATTTATCTCATTTCTGTTTTGTTGGGATCTCGTTTGCCTAGATAACAAAAACTTTGGATGCTGTGAATTTTTTAAGTCCTGAACATGTGTAAGGCATTGTAGCAATCTCATATGTTCCCTCGAAATGTTAGTCCCTGTTTGGCAAGGAACCATTCTGCACCATTTCTGTATTTGATGGAATTTCAGTAATGCCTGTTGGAAGTGCACATGGTTAGGACATCTCATGTTATCAAATAGTATGATGTGGAAGTGCCAGTGTTGGACTGGGGTGGACAATGTTAAAGATTACACAAGTGTTTTTGGAAGTACTAAGTTTCAGAGGCTGATAGCCAAGTTTGGTACCAATGAGGACAGCCTCAACTGGGACCTTGGATTCATGTCACACTACAGGTGACCCCACTACACTATACACTGTCTCTCTCTCTCTCTCTCTCTCTCTCTCTCTTACACACAGTCTTACATACTCACACTCATGCAGACCTTCTCTCATACACATACCCACGCGCACACCCTCACAGGCTTATACTCCGTCGCACTCACGCACATAGTCTGCCAAGCATGCACACACGCAAAAAACACTTTCTCATGTGCACTCACACGCACACACTCATATGCAGACATTCACTCTCTCTTATCCGCAAACACGCACACATATACAACACACACACACAAGTCTATGGGGCGAATCTGCACTTGTCGAATTTATTTGCAGATACGTTCTATTTTGCACAAAAAACACACAATCTGCAGGCAGTCAATCCATATAACATTTTATATAAATGTCTACTTTGGAAATAGAACCATTCTGACTCAAGATTGGGATACAGACAGACTCTATACTCACACTTTTAATACATTGTCTGAGCTGAGATGTCACCTTTTTTATATAAAACCTTAAGTTATCTCAAGAATGTGACTTAAAAGAAGTTCTCAGATTTACGTATTAAATGAACTGAAACCTGCAACCAATTCTAAAATACTAAAGACTTAACAGCAATCTAGGTTTGTCCAATATATCAATTCAATTGCATGATACTGTAATCTTTTGCTATTAATTCTGTGTCTTATGATCCTGCTCCACAGCTACGTGATGAAAGAGCAGCGCTTAGAAAGCTAGTGCTTCCAATTAAACCTGTTGGCCTATAACCTGGTGTTGTGTGATTTTTAACTTTATCAAATAGCAGACCAAGAGTCACTAAATCTATTCTTAAAGGATGGTCAATATGGACAAGGTAAAGGAGGGTTTTAGTGCTCCTGGAACCATAACTCCACAACAGAGTCAATTAGCTGAGGGTGGCATAAAAAGAGATGTCAATTAAATCATGTATAATGTTGTCCTCCATAAATCAAATCAGCAGTTGAAAAAGTATCCGAGAAAGGAACCTTATGTTAACCTTTTAGCCTTTATGTCACAGCACTGTGCAACTGCCAAAACCTTTACTTATAATTTATTTATGCTGTATTGCATTATAACAAATTTCATCTTCTCAGTCAGTCTGTCATGGACTTTGCTAATCAAAGAAGGAAAAGCTCAAACATTTCTGCATATAGAATGGAATGAATGGTTCAGACCTGAGCTTGGTATTATATTGTGTTTGGTTACTGGCCATTTCATTCATTATTTATGTCGCAATCAGTTGAAACATGCAAACTATTATCACAGATTCCTGCATCTACGCCTGGTAACTGTTGTCTACTCAAGGCTAATACCAAAGTTACTCCTCAATGTCAGATACAAAGCATGGATGAAATCTTCAGTGGGCAATCAAGTGCCCACTTCTGATTTCCTTTTCATAACGAACTTGTAACTGCCATCAATCCAGTCGATGTCTGCTTTGTGCCGATGGCACAGTTAAAATTTTGTCAATGCAGTGGAAATAACATACCACAGCATTTTTCCCACCACCTGCCCTCCCTCACTGTGTAACCTTAGTCTTTCACTGTTCAAAGTCAATGTTGAAAAGCAATTTAAAGGAGATAGAGGAGGACTCCACGTATCCTTGGATGAATTGTTAGTATAGGGAGTTGGCACGTGATTTAGAATAAACACACTTCAAACAGAGTATTTGTTCATTGTAACGGGGTAATTAATTTTTTGTTTATTCAGTGCATTTATTGAGCTTTGTACACAGACATGATTACCTTTGGGACAATTAATTGAAGAAAATGAAGGTAAGTCAGGCTACAACATGTACAGGACATGTAATGTTGCACAAAAATATTGATTTTTGATGCCCCAATTGGCTTTCTTCGTGTTGTCTTACTTTCTGCAGTCTTTAGTTATCTGTTTCCATGTTTCCTTTGCCCTGGCGTGATGCATTGAGAAATAATCTTTTGTTACTATAGCTCATAGCAGAAAGAATAATTGATTGTATTTGGAAACACAAAGCACAGTTAATTTTCAGGACTTCACTCCACTGTTTGAATTTTAGCAGGTGATTTATTTGTACATGTGAGAAGCCATAAGGTTTTGCATTCCAAATACCTTTTCCATAATCACCTCAACATGAGCAGAGGTGCATTACATCACTGGCTGAAATAAGAGACATGAATTAATAAAGCAGTAAATTAATTTCTCGGTATCCAAACATGTCACTTCATGGCTAAGGACAGCTCTTCAGACAACATAGTTCTAGTCTTGTCCTACCTCCACCAGACAAGAAGTGGCTGACTCATTTCCAAATTTGTATAGTCAAACTTTTTGAGGGCACAAAATACCAAGGAAGCATTTTAAAGAGATAGCAGAGTAGAGATAGGCCATGTGTACAATGAATGGTGATTCTAATCAGACCTTTGAACCTTCAGTCTTGATTGTTTGTAAAACATATGCCCCCTGATTTTACCATTTGGCAAGAATGGATATCTTGTTTTACCCCATTCATCCACTGCTTTGTTGTGATTGTTTTAAAGATTGAAATGATACTGAGGTTGAAAGAGTGAAGTCACAAGGCCAGATTATGTAAATTTGGCTTCTATTACCTTAAATCAAAAAGTGTGGTTCTGGAAAAGCACAGCAGGTCAGGCAGCATCTGAGGAGCAGGAGAGTTGATGATTCAGGCAGATGAAACGTTGACTCTCCTGCTCCTTGGATGCTTCCTGGCCTGCTGTGCTTTTCTGGCACCATACTTTCCGACTCTGACTCTCCAGCATCTGCAGTCCTCATTTTCTCCTTTGTATGATCTTGAATGTAGAATGTTGAAGGATAATCTGTTTGATGTACTTAAAATAGTGAGATGATTAGAAAGCTTAAATACAAGTTAATTGATGCCTGTAAATCAAAAAGGGAACTAAACCAAATTAAATCAGGAAGTTTTTCCCAAAGACGAGCCAGAAGAACTCTGGAATTCCTCTTGTCGTGACATTGTGAATTTTGGGATAGTTGTAGCTTTCAAGATGCAATCAATAGATTTTTGTTTGGCATAGAGATGGAGATGTTTATACCCAACATTGCTTCATGAAGAAGTCATCTAGGCTCGAAATGTTAGCTTGCTCTCTCTCCACAGATACTGTCTGACTTGCTGTGATTTCTAACATTTTTTTGTTTTCAGTATGTCTCATACATATTGCATATATCATATGGGATAATATAGCTCCCATATAGAAATATGGGCTATGGCTCGAGGACAAGTAAGTAGAGCCTAGGTGCAGAGCAGCCTTGATCTATCTGAATGGTGGGAAGGCTTAAGGGGCTGAATGGCTTACTCCTCATCCAATGTTCTTAAAAGTTTTGTTTTAATAACCTCTGCTTTTCATGAATCCTGCTGTTCTGCAGGTGCAGGCTCTAGCCCGTTCAAATTGATTTGTGCTTAACTTATTTCTTCCCTGCTTGAGTATACCCAACTTGCAATAACTTTCAGAGACATAGGATTAATTTTCATGTTCTATGAATTTTATTTCTTCAAAGTAACTCAACCGTGTTTTCTTGTCCAGTATCCAGGTGCTTCATTATATTTTTCTGAGAAGTTGTTGAGATGCTTGAGTAAGATTGTTGAAATATTTTCTCAGCTTCTACCATGTAAAGCCTCTGAAGAATTTTACATACTCCAATTAGATCATCTCACATTCTTCTAAACTTCAGCGAATGCAGGTCCAGTCTACATAATCTCTCCTCATCGGGTAATCTTTTCATCCCAGGGTAACAGTTCTGTGCACAACCACCATAGGGTTAACACTGTTGCCTCACAGCGCCAGGGACATGGGTTCGATTCCAGCCTCAGGTGACTGTCTGTGTGGAGTTTGCACATTCTCCCCATGTCTGTGCAGGTTTCCTCCAGCTACTCTGGTTTCCTCCCACAGTCCAAAGATGTGCAGGTTAGGTGAATTGGATTGCCCATAGTGTTAGTTCATTGGTTGGGGTAAATGTAAGGGAATGGATCTGGGTGAGCTACTCTTCAGAGGGTTGTTGTGGCCTTGTTGGGCTGAAGGACCTGTTTCCATACTGTAGGGAATCTAATCTAATCAAATCAAAGTTCTACTCACTTGAGGGCTTCCTTCCTTCAGTCAACTGACCAAAATCAAATACCAAACTTTAAGCAATGTTTCATGAATGTCTTGTACAAGGGCAATCAAGCTTCTCGGGATGCAAATATTTCCTCTGTCTCACCATTGAAAAGTATTCTGCTTCATCAGTTTCCTTGCCAGATTTTGCCATGTTATTTTATCCACCCGGTTCTTGCCCATTCCTCCAATTTATCTATATATCTCTTCAGCATCTGTGTATATTGTCAGCAAAGGCAATCAACTTACACAGGAATGGTAGTGTAAGTAATGTCACTGAACTGCTGATCAAGAGGCCTACACTTTGGTTAATACCTCAGAAACACACATTCCAATTAATGGTCATTTAAGAGTCTTTCCACCTCCTGACATTCCTCATGGTGAAATAGCTGTAATCTGTGGTGGGACTGCAGAGCAGCCAACCATCTTAGCACAGGGAATGTCTTCCTAGTCAGGGGCAGAAGCCATGACATGAGCTACTTAATAGCCTAACGACTATAAAGTTAGATTTTCATTTCCCAGCCTTACAGATGTGGGCTCAACTCCAAAGTACCACCTATGTGGCAAAAAAATTCCAGTCATTAAATTTGTGCACTGAATGTACATAAAGAGGTCAGGGAAGGAACATTCAAACTGCACATTGTACATTAACAATATGGATGAAGGAACCAAAACTGTTGTTGCTAAGTTTGTAGATGACACATAAGATGTCTACAGGAATAATGCCTGAAGACTGGAGGATAGCAAATGTTGTCCCCTTGTTCAAGAGAGGAAGTAGAGACAACCCTGGAAATTATAAACTGTGAGCCTTACTTCAGTTGTGGGTAAAGTATTGGAAAATTTTATCAGAGATAGGATTTATAATCATCTGGAGATGAAGAAGTTGATTAGGGATAGTCAACATGGTTTTGTGAAGGGTATGTCGTGCCTCACAAATCGCATTGAGTTCTTTGTGAAGGTGACTAAACAGGTGGATGAGGGAAAAGTGGTTGATGTGGTATATATGGATTTCAGCAAGGCGTTTGATAAGATTCCCCACAATAGGCTATTGCACAAAATACGGAGGCATGGGATTGAGGGTGACCTAGCGGTTTGAATCAGAAATTGGCCAGCTGAAAGAGGACAGAGGGTGGTGATTGTTGGGAAATATTCTTCCTGGAATTCAGTTACTAGTGGTGTACTGCAAGGATCTGTTTTGGGCCCACTGCTGTTTGTCACTTATATAAATGACCAGGATGAGGGCATTGAAGGATGGGTCAGTAAATTTGTGGATGACATTAAGGTTGGTAGAATTGCAGATAGTGACGAAGGATGTTGTAGGTTACAGAGGGACATAGATAAGCTACAGAGCCGGGCTGAGGTGGCAAATGGAGTTTAATGCAGAAAAGTGTGAGGTGATTCACTTTGGAAGGAGTAAGAGGAATGCAGATTACTGGGCTAATGGTAAGATTCTTGGTAGTGTAGATGAGCAGAGATCTCGGTATCCAGGTACATAGATCCTTGCCACCCACGTTGATAGGGTTGTTAAGAAGGCACACAGTGTGTTAGCTTTTATTGGTAGAGGGATTGAGTTTCGGAACCATGAGATCATGCTGCAGCTGTACAAAACTCTGGTGCCGTCACATTGGTAGTATTGCATACAGTTCTGGTCACCACATTGTAGGAAGGATGTGGAAGCTTTGGAAAAGGTTCAGAGGAAATTTACCAGGATGTTGCCTAGTATGGAGGGAAGGTCTTATGAGGAAATGCTGAGACTGTTTTCGTTAGAGAGAATGTTGAGAGGCAATTTAATTGAGACATATTAGATAATCAGATGGTTAGATAGGTTGGACATTGAGAGCCTTTTTCCTCAGATGTCAATGGCTATCACAAGGAAACATAGCTTTAAAATGAGGGGCAATAGATATTGGACAGAAGTCAGAAGTAGTTTCTTTACTCCGAGATTGGAACACACTGCTTCCAACAGTAGTAGACTTGCTAACTACAGGGGCATTTAAATTGTCATTGGACAGGTATATGGCCGAGAATGCAATAGTGTAGGTTAGATGGGCTTCAGATTGATTTCACAGGCTGGTGCAACATTGAAGGCCGAAGGCCCTATACTGCGCTGTATGTTCTATAAGATATTGGAGAGACTGGTAGTGTTGAGCAAGCAGGGAGACTGCAGAAGGACTTGGACAGGTTGGGAGAGTGGCCAAGTAAGTGACAGATGCAATACAATGTGGCGAAGTGTGAGGTTTTATGCACTTCAGTAGGAAGAAAAGAGGCACAGAGTATTTTGTAATGGCGAAAGGCTTTGGAATCCTGAAACACAAATGGACTAAGGAGTCTTAGTTCTGGATTCTGTTAAGGTTAACATGAAGACAAATGCAATTTCAGCCCTGTCAAAATTCATTTCCCCATGTCTAAGGATGTATGTGCTGGGGTTGGAAGGGGTCCAGAGGAGATTTATAAGAATGATCCTGGGAGGGAAGGGCTTTTCATATGAAGAGTGGTTAGGACTCTGGGTGTGTACGTAATGAGTTTGGAAGGAAAACGGAAGGATGTCATTCAAACTTACAGAATACTGACAGGCCTGGATGGAGTGGGTGTGGAGAAGATGTTTCCACTAATAGGAGAAACTAGGACCCCAGGGGCAGCCTCAAAGTGAGGGCACAACCCTTTAGAACTGAGATGAGGAATTTTTACAATCAGAGAGTGGTGAATCTCTGAAACATATAAGCCATGATCGAATGGATTCGATGGGCCAAATGGACTTTTTCAGCTTTTCTTTCTTATGATCTTATGAAGGTTGAAAGTGTCAACATTGCAGCCACTGTGCGTCGTGCCTTAATATGGTGCACCATGTCATAAAACCTTCAAATCAGTCCTTCTATTACATTGATGTTAAAAAGAAAAGAAAAACTATTATACCTTTCACGAGATCAGCAGGTTGCAAAATTCTTCACAGAATGAGGTACATTTGAAGCATGATTACAGTCATAATATAAGACACACAGCAACCAATTGTGAACACAACAAGTTCCCTTAAACAGCAATGTGAAAATGACTAGATAATCGGCTTCTGTGGAATTGGTTGAAGGATAAATATTGGCCCAGATACCTGGGAAAAGCTACCTGCTGCTGTTTGAAATAGTGCAGTGGGATCATTTATGTCCAGCTGAGAAGGTAGTCAGGGTCTTTGTTTAAAGTCACACCCAAAAAATATTACCTCAGAAAGGTAACCTTGATTAAGCACTCGGGTTCCTGCCATGAACCCATTGGGTGGAATCTTATAAGTGTCTGAGTGTTTGGACTATGCTGAGATCTGTGGCAGAATCAGATGAGAAACCAATAAGGCTGACCTTGATCTCCAGTTGGATACTCACCTTCAAGTATTGTTCTTTACTTCACTATCTGCAGCAGTATTTTTTCTATCCCAGGAGAGAACCTAGGAGTGCCTGTCTTCCCAATGCTTTTGGCAAATATTCAAAATAATAACCTCATTCACACATGTTAGATCAGGTTGCATGTCAAACCCTGTTCTCTTCACACTTAGCACTCACTCACCTGGAGACTATGTAGATGCTTACAGCATCCTGATGAAGTTCTCCTGCCCGAAATGTCGATTTTCCTGCTCCTCGGATGCTGCCTGACCTGCTGTGCATTTCCAGCGCCACTCTAATCTTGACTCTAATCTCCAGCATCTGCAGTACCTACTTTTGCTTGTAGCATCACTACCTTACCATATTTTAATGCTTTGTCCCTCAGTCAGGGCTACCAGGCTCACATATTTCTAAATTTCTTTGCTGTTTAATCACAGAATCAAAGCCAGGACGCTCGCTATAATTACCCACAGTTTTCAGTCACATCAACAAAGACAGCCTTCAGTCTGGGGTCTGTGATCTAGTGTCTGGGCATGAATTCTGGCAATTTAATGATGGGAATAATCGTGCACCAGTATGTGTTGAAATCTCTGATATGTTCACAGCAGATATCGGCTCCTCTGCAAACCACATAGTCAGAAGGTTACAATTTCTTTTCCTTCTGACATGGTTCAGTGTTAAATTATGTTTGGTGACATACTCATCATGTACCTTGATGCATTTTAATAAACCAAAAGTGCTCAATAAATGCAGGTTGTTGGGTATGAGGACAATTTTTGGAAAAGGGAATTTCATTGTCTGATGAAGGTTTATAACTCTTGTGAGAAAGAATTACCAAAAGTGGAGATGATGAATCGCAAATTCAAAATGGGGCATAAAAACTCACAACTGCACTGAAACCATTACTGACTAACAGTGAAATGGGGCAGAAATAGTTCTGTCAAGTAAAGAAAAGTGACTGTCTATGTGGAGTTTCCACGTTCTCCCCGTGTCTGCGTGGGTTTCCTCTGGGTACTCCAGTTTCCTCCCACAGTCCAAAGACATGCAGGTCAGGTGAATTGGCCGTGCTAAATTGCCCATATTTTTAGGTGCATTAGTCAGAGCGAAGTGGGTTACTCTTTGGAGGGGCGGTGTGGACCTGTTGGGCCGAAGGGAATCTTAAAAAAAAACTGATCAGTAACCTAATGCAGACCTGTAAATTCAGCATGTAAATAGGATTGGGACATTGCAAGTTGTTGGTGGTTACAAGGTTCAATTCATTGGGTCAAGAAATTATAAGAATTTAGCAGTAGTCATTTTGTAATCAAGTTTCAGGGCAACATAGGTTTCACTTGGGCTTCAGGATGTCTTCCACTGTCTATGTAGTGCATTAGGTTTCCTAACAGCTATCAAATACATAAAGTGTCGGCCATTTAAAAGCAAAGACAGTAAATATATTGAAGTTACAAGAATCTGCATTCTGTGCTGTTACATCATATTGAAGGACACCCTTTTTGTCCTCATGTTGTTTCCATCAAACGTTTCTTGTATCTACATGTACTGCTCTTGATTTATTTTCAGACATGCTTAACTTTCCACCTACTATCTTTGCTGCATTTCAAAACATTTCTCAAATCCAAACCACATCCATCCCTTCCTCATGTTGCCTTTACTCTCACCCCGCATTTCCAGTGTGCCTCTACAGTGTTTTTAGATATCTTTCACATTCCCAGGATAGGTCAAAATTCTCAAAGTGTAGCACCACAGATTCTCAGGGATGTGCCATGAATGCCAGTCTTAATGGCATCACCCACATCCCTGCAGACACTGACCAAACATAGATAAATGTGAAGCTAACACATGTCTAGACTCGCTGTTCATCTCCATTGATTTTTCTGGTGGATCTGGGGTGAGCATAGGTGGAAATCTGCTTCATTGTTTACTGTTCCACATTTCCACTTCATCATCTCTGAAATTCTCTGACATTTAAGTGCCATCCTTGTGATTTCAAACCTGCAGACCGCAATTCCACTGTTCCATAATCCAGCCACCCCTTTCACCGCATCCACTGCTCCTTAACAGGAACCTTCTCCCCCCTCCTGCACATATCCAAATACTCCTCCCACTACATCTTATGCTATAAAAGAACCTATTACCCGTGTCAACAAGCTCTGCAATTCACTTTACAATACTTCCAAATGCCAGTACTTCCTCTAAGTACTACCAGAAGCCACTTCCTAGAGGTCAGACCCACTTCCCAGTTTTCTAGTATGTGAACACCATAGGCTACCATCACCTGGAGCTTAATCCATCATTGCAAATCCTCACATAGTATTCCCAAGATTTAGCATCTTCTGTAGCCTAGCAAAAGGACTATAAGACATAGGAGCAGAAATTAGGCCTTTCAGCCCATCGGGTCTGCTCCACCATTCAGTTATAGCTGATAAGTTTCTCAAACCCATTCTCCCTGTAACCCTTGATCCCCTTGATACTCAAGAACCTATCTATCTCAATAATAAATATACTCAATGACTTGGACTCCACAAAGTTCTGTGGCAATGAATTCTATAGATTCATCACTGTCTGGCTAAGAGGTTTCTCCTTATCTCCATTCTAAAAGGTCTTTCCTTTACTGTAATGCTGTACCCTAGTCTCTCCTCCCAATGGAAACATCTTCCAAGCATCTACTCTGACCAGGCCATTCAGTTTTCTGTATATTTAAATTAGATCCCCCCTCATACTTCTAAACTTCATCAAATATAAACCCAGAGTCCTCAAACATACCTCATATGTTAAGGTTTGCATCCCTGGGACCATTCTCGTGAACCTCCTCTGAACACACTCCAGGGCCATACATGTTTCCTGAAATATGTGGGCCCCAGAACTGCGCACAATACTCGAAATGTGGTCTGACCAGAACCATAGCCACAGAAATACATCCCCGCTTATATATTCAAGTCCTCTCAAATAAATGCCATCATCGCATTTGCCTCCTAACTACTATCTCAACCTGCAAGTTTACCTTGAGAGAATCCTGGACTAGAACTCCCAAGTCTCTTTGCACTTCTGAATTTTCTCCCCATTTAGAAAATAGTCCATGCCTCTATTCTTCCTACCAAAGTGCATGACCTCACACTTTCTCACGTTGTACTCCATCTGCCACTTCTTTGCCCACTCTCCTAACCTGTCCAAATCCTTCTGCAGCCTCCCTGCCTCCTCAATGCAACCTGTCCTTCTACCTATCTTTGTACTGTCGACAAACTTAGCCAGAATTCCCTCAGTTCCTTCATTTAGATCATTAATGTGCAAAGTGAAAAGTTGTGGTCCCAACACAGCGCCTTGTGGAACACCATCTGTCACTGGCTGCCATCCCGAGAAGGACCCTTTTATCCCCACTCTCTGCTTTCTGAGAGACAGCCAAGCTTCTATCCATTCTAGCACCTTGTCTCTAACACCATGGGCCCTTATCGTACTCAATAGCCTCCTGTGCAACACCTTGTCAAAGGCCTTCTTGAAGTTCAAGTAGATAACAGCCATTGGCTCTCCTTGGTGTAATTTGCTCATTACTTCCTCAAAGAAGTTTAGCAGATTTGTCAGGCATGACCTCCCCTTCATGAAACCATGCTGATTTTGCCTATTTTACCATAAACTTTCAAGTATTCAGAGATCTCATTCTTCACAATGGATTCCAGGATCTTACCCACAATCAAGGTTAGGTGAATCATTTTTTAAATTTTCCGTCTTTTGCCTTGCTCCCTTTTCAAGCAGGGGTGTCATATTAATGATTTTCCAGTCCTCTGGGATCCTCCAGGATTCTAGCGATCACCACCAACGCCTCCACTATCTCTTCAGCTATCTCTCTTTGAACTCTAGAGTGTAGTCCATCTGGTCCAAGTGATTTATTCACCTTCGGGCCATTCAATATTTTTAGCACCTTCTACTTGATGATGGCCACCATATTTAGCTCTGCCCCCTCACTCTCTTCAATGTTTGGGATATTACTTGTGTCTTCTACCACGAAGACTAACATAAATTAATTGTTCAGTTCCTTTTTCCACCACTATCTCTCCAGCGTGATTTTCCAGCAGCCGTCCACGTTTGCCTCTCTTTTGCCCTTTGTATATCTGAAGAATCTCTTACAGTCTTCCTTTATATTAATGGCTAGCTTACCCTCATATTTAATCTTCTCCTTCCTCATTTTTTTGTTGCCCTCCATTGGTCTTGGTAAGCTTCCCAATCGTTTGGTTTCCCCCTGCCCTTTGCAACAATATATGCTTTCTCTTTTGCTTTTATGCTATCCCTGACCTCCCTAGTCAGCCATGGTTGCCTCATCCTCCCCGTACCATGCTTCTTTTCCCTCGGAATGAATTTTTGCTGTGTCTCCTGAAATACTCCCAGAAACTCCTGATGTTGCTGTTCCACTGTCTTTTCTGCTAGGCTCCTCTCCCGGTAATTCTATCAAGCTCCTCCCTCATAGCCAGCATTTTCATTTGCTATGTTCTCACATCCTAACATCCATCCATTCCATAAAACTGTTACAATGACTTGGATGTGAATGTAAAAGGTATAATTAGTAAGTGTGCAGATGACATGAAAATTGAGGGTGTTATTGGTAGTGAGGCAGATGGTCTTAGGCTACAATCTGGATTTTATCAGCTGGTATATTGGGCAGATGAAATTTAATCCTGGTCAGTGTGAGGTGTTGCACTTTGAGAGGTCTAATAAGGGAACGATTTATTCAATGAATGGTAGGTCCCTCGAGACGACTGCAGAACATAAGGATCTTTTTTACAAATCCTTAGATCCCTGAAGGTGTCAGCATCGGTAGATAGGGTGATGAAGAAATTTTGGGTTGCTTTCCTTAATTAGCCAAGATACACGGTATAGGAGCTCAGAAAAAGAATGTTTGTAACTTTATAAAACATTGCTTAAGCCACAAATGGAATACTGCGTGCAGTTTTGGTTGCCACACTATTGGAAGGATGTGATTGCACTGGAAAAGGCCTACAGGAGATTCACCAGGATGTTGCCTGGGATGGAAAGTCTGTTACAAGGGGAGACTGAACAAGCTGGGGTTGTTTTCCTTGGAACACTGGAAGCTGAGGAGGATCTCCAAGGGAGGTATAAAAAAATTATGAGAGCCAAAAAGAGGGTAGATAGTGAGAATGTTTTTCCCATGACAGACTTATCTAAGACCAGAGGGCATAAGTTTAAGGTGAGGAGTCAATGGTCTAGAAGGGGTCTCAGGAAAAAAAGGTTTCACCCAAAAGGTGGTAGAAATATGGAACCTGTTGCCTGAGAGGATGGTGGAGGCAGATTCTCTTGTAACATGTAAGAAGCATCAGGACGAGCACTTAAAATGCCTCTGGATCAAATGCAGGTAAATGGGGTTAGTGTAGGTTAGTGTTTGTTGGCACAGATATGGTGGGCCAAAGGACCTGTTTCTGTGCTGTATAACTTTAAAGCATCTTTCCTCTATTTCTTTCAAAACCCTTGGGCTTTTAACAAAACAATGACTTAAAATTGACTACATCAAAGAGACACTTAATGGTGGTCAAAACCACTGATTCACAATTCATGCACACATGCACATAAACACAGAAATCAGACTAAAAATATCACAGATGCATTCACAAGAGTGCTTGTTGATAATGGTATTGATTAATTTCTATTTCACAGACCTTTCTAAAACTTTGTACATTATATGGTAGATATTCCAGTTTCCTCGTCAGCTTTAACTCTTTCACAGCAGTCAGGAAGGTTCAAGTACCAATCCAGATTCACACAAATAACAAAATGGAGGAGTAAATTACTGCAGATGCTGGAATCTGTACTGAAAACAACAAATGCCAGAGATCACAGTGGCTCAGATGGCATCCGTGGGGAGAGAGCAAGCTAATGTTTTGAGTCTGAATGACTCTTCATCAAAGCTCATCAGCGCAAACATCAGTTTGCTCTCTCTCCATGGATGCTGCCTGACCTACAATGATCTCCAGCATTTGCTATTTTCTTGCAGATAACATAGTTCACACTCTGTTAAGTGCTTAAGTTGTGCTGCATTGCTGAGGTGTTGTTTGAAATGAAGGTTAAACTATAGCTCCATTGTTGGCAAGTAAATGTAAATTATTCTGTAGCCAATATTGGAAGAAGTAAGTTTCTCCCCAGTTCCCTGACCAGATTTATCCATCAACAACATGAATAAAACATTTCATTGCTTTATAAAATAATTATCTATTCATGGGACCTTGTGTAAAGACTGGCTCTGGTTTTCCAACATTGCAATAATGACTTTTTTTGCAGACTGCAAGGCACTTCAGAAGATTGTACAGTTGTGAAATGTGTTATCGAAATGTAGACACATATTTTGTTTATTTTGCTTCAAGCAAACACTGAGTATAACAAAACCTAGAGTCTACCTCTGTGTGCTGATTGTTCAGTATTCCTGAAGTTCATAAAAGAAATTTTGCACACATCTTGCACAAAACCTTCCTCACAGCACAACTTTGTTCATCTAAGTATTTGGTTTGCTTCCCTGCAGATACTGTCAGCATTAAACAATTTATTAATGTGAATATAACCATCTCCAGTTTTTGAGTTATAGTTTGTTGACCACTTGCATGTTTTGATACGCAAGTCTGAAATTAAAAGTCTTGAATGTGCATTGAAGAATTTCCAATCTTGGACAGTAAGACATTCCAATATGATTCTTGACGTAGTCCATAGAATTAACAACAGAAAATTGTTTCTCAGACTAATTAAAACCTGTCTGTCAAAAGTAAAAAATGAATATGAAATATACTTTCCAATATTAAATGATATTGAGTTTGTGTTTTAATAATACAATGCAGTATTTTACCTCATTCATGCAAAATTACAGTATATTATTGACATGTCATTTTAGAGAAAATGTTGTCTCCTCTGATCTAAATCCTTGTAAGTTTGCTGACAGCTGTGAGCTTCTGTGTTCCCTAATTAAGAGTAATTTTGAATAGTAGACACATCTATTCCCTCTGTCATTAAAATTTGTCCCTTTCAACACATTTGGCCTTGTTCCACTTGCTAGAAAATAAGCTACTGGTACTCAAGCGGTACTAGGGATAGACTGTTTCAATTTTCTGGAGTGTTTAGAGAAGCTGGGATTGTACTCCTTAGAACACAGAATGTTAAGTAGAGATTTAATAGGCATGTTCACAATGATAAAGTAGGTAAAGTGAAAGTTTTTACTTGCAGCAGGGTCAGTGACCAGAGTGAACATATTTAAGATAATTAACTAAAGAACAAGAGTGGAGCTGTGGCAAGTTGTTATAAATTGTACTTTAATACATGAAAGGGTGGTGAAAGCAGATTCAAAAAAGAGAAATAATGTCCACTTCAAGAGAGAAATAGTGTCATTATTGGAGGAGGATTAGTTTGACTAACTGGATTGCTCCTACAAAGTGTCAACATAGGCTAAGTGCCTTTCTCTTGTCCTCTATGTTTCTCTGTCCTGAGTGTGGTGAGGTTGTGTTTTTATTCTTCATGGGAATTTGTGATGAGTTCTGTTCCATCTCCATTCTACAGAGGCTCAGTTCTCTGAAGAGGTACTTTGATAACATTTGTTAATTAGCTTGAGGACTGTGACAGCCTGTAACCCTCTTTACTCCATATCAAAGTGGCCATCTTTAAACTTACATTTATATGTACAGTGGCTGCCCATTAAGGTTGGATCAAATTTTAAAATTAAGCGCTTCTTGCTCAACATATCACAACTTATTTTTGTAAACTCATTCATGGGATGAGTGTGTCACTGGCTTGGCCAGCATTGATTTCCCTTCCCTAGTTGCCCTTGAGATAGTGGAGGTGAGCTTCCTTCGTGAACCACTGCAGTCTATTTTCTGTAGGTAGATCCACAATGCCATGGGACGGGGGGAGCTTCCAGGATTTTACCCTAGCTACACTGAACTAATAGCAATCTATGCCTAAGTTTTGAAGGCAAGTGGTTTGGAGGGTAACTTGTAGATGGTGGTATTCCCAAATATCTGCTGTCTTTGTCCTTCTGGATAGAATGATTGTGTCCTTGGAAGGTGCTGACTAAGGAGTCACGATGAATTTCTGCAGTGCATCTCGTAGATGGTACACACTGCTGCTATTGTGTGTCAGTAGTGGAAGAAATTAATGTTGTGCATGTAGTACCAATCAAGAAGGTTGCTTGGTCCTGGCTGGTGAAAAGCTTGTTGAGTGTTGTTGGAGCTGCACTCACCCAGGCAAGTGGAGAGTATTCCATCACACTCCTGAATTTTCATTTACAGATGGTGACAAGCTTTGGGGAGTTAGGAAGTTATTTGCTTGGAGTATTCCTAGCTTCTGATCTGCGCTTGTAATCGCTGTGGTTATCTGGTGAGTCTGGTCAATGGTATTTCCCAGGATGTTGATAGTGGGATGTTCAGTAATGGTGATGCCATTAAATGTCAAGGGGTGATGATTAGGTTCTGTCTTGTTAAGTATGGCCATTGCCTGGCACTTGGGTGGTGCATATGCTACTTGCCAGTTGTTGGACCAAATCTGAATGTTGTTGCGATCTTGCTGCATTTGGAAATGGGCTGCTTCAGAATCTGAGGAGTTGCAAATGGTGCTGAATATTGGGCAATCATCAACAAACTTCCACCTCGATCTTATGATGGAGGGAAGATCATTGTTAAAGCAGCTGAAGATTATCAGGCATTAGACAATACCCCAAGGAAATTTATCACAGACTACCATAGTGTTAAAGGTTTAGATGGAGAGGAATTTCTTAAGTGTGTACAAGACAATTTTTTTGATTCAGTGTGTGGATCTACCTACTAGCGAAGGTGCAAAACTTGACCTACGCTTGGGAAATAAGGCTGGGCAGGTGACTGAGATGTCACTGGGGGAGAGCTTGGGGCCAGCGACCATAATTCTATTTGTTTTAAAATAGTGATGGAAAAGGATAGACCAGATCTAAAAGTTGAAGTTCTAAATTGGAGAAAGGCCAATTTTGACGGTATTAGGCATGAACTTTCGAAAGCTGATTGGAGGCAGATGTTCACAGGTAAA
>NC_057738.1:19740914-19742282 GCF_004010195.1 Chiloscyllium plagiosum
TTGGAATATTGTGTGCAATTCTGGTCTCCTTCCTATCGTAAAGATGTTGTGAAACTTGAAAGGGTTCAGAAAAGATTTACAAGGATGTTGCCAGGGTTGGAGGATCTGAGCTACAGGGAGAGGCTGAACAGGCTGGGGCTGTTTTCCCTGGAGTGTCGGAGGCTGAGGGGAGACATTGTAGAGGTTTACAAAATGATGAGGGGCATGGATAGGATAAATAGACAAAGTGTTTTCCCTGGGGTCAGGGAGTCCAGAACTAGAGGGCGTAGGTTTAGGGTGAGAGGGGAAAGATATAAAAGAGACCTAAGGGGCAACTTTTTCACGCAGAGGGTGGTATGTGTATGGAATGAGCTGCCAGAGGATGTGGTAGAGGCATGTACAGTTGCAACATTTAAGAGGCATTTGGATGGGTATATGAATATAGGAAGGGTTTGGAGAGATATGGGCCAGGTGCTGGCAGGTGGGACTAGATTGGGTTGGGATATCTGGTCGGCATGGACAGGTTGGACCGAAGGGTCTGTTTCCATGCTGTACATCTCTATGACTCTATGACACTATATCCTGGAATACCAACTTGGACCATAATTAGTTGGTGAAATAACAGTAATTAGTGCAGACACTTCAACTGTAAATGTCATTCCACAGCTTGTGATCTGTAAGAAATGCCCTCCAAGTTGCAGATTCCTGCTGGATGATTGGTACCACAAAGCTGCTAAACTCTCAAAAACAACAGACCACCTTCAAATTCCTCAAGGGTTTGAAGAAACATTGCATTTGCATTGCTGGAATTACCTCACAACAGAAAGTTAGAGCTAGCACTCAACAGCTTTTGATGAGAAGATTTCTGTTCCTGAAATACCATTTCACTTCTCCAGCCTGCTGTTGGTAAAATGTTCTTAGAGTTTTCTTCTATTTAATTTTTTATTTGAAAATGCTTTCAGGTTGACTGTTCACAAAATTTGGCTCATTGCCAACTTCAGGAAGGTTTATCAAGAGTTTCCCTCCATCGGGGAGCAACTTTTCTCATGCAATTTTCACCTCATTAAGTATACACCACACAATGCTGCTACCACACTATCTTCTGTTCAGCAATCGTGGAACTGCTTTCTCTGCTGGGACCTTATGATATCCATGCCACAGGTAGTATATTTCAAAGAGGTAAAAACAATGACTGCAGATGCTGGAAACCAGATTCTGGATCAGTGGTGCTGGAAGAGCACAGCAATTCAGGCAGCATCCGAGGACAGGCAAAATCGATGTTTCGGGCAATAGCCCTTCATCAGGAATAAAGGCAGAGAGCCTGAAGTGTGGAGAGATAAGCTAGAGGAGGGTGCGGGTGGGGAGATAGTAGCATAGTGTACAATAGGT
>NC_057738.1:19742820-19869376 GCF_004010195.1 Chiloscyllium plagiosum
CTTTCAATTTCCACTGTTACATTTATTATGCATCGTCACAGTATCCTACCTGAATGGACTCTCTTCCATTCTCTTAGCTTACCTCCCGATCGCATCTGCTCTAATGATGAGGCATATAGCGGGAGGTACCGGGGGAAAGGCGGTGCGTTATGCTCAGGAAAGTTTTGTTTTGGCAGTGAAGATTCCTGGCACCGTCAATGACAGGGCTCTCAGCAGGACCTTTACTTAAAACGATGAAAGGTTCACTGTTGTACTGAACTGAAAACCCAGTAGTCCTTGCATCTGCAAGTTCGTAAGGAAGCATAATCATCAGCCACAGGGTGGAATATAGGAGGAAGGAAGTATTGTTGCAGACTCTAAAGAAAGATATGGTTAGTCCACAGTCTGCGCGGGTCCAATCGCTACAAAATCGGCAGGGAACAATTGCACTGCAGAGATTGCAGAGAGGTTTCACGGGATGTTCCCTGAAGTGAGAGGTCTCAGCAAAAAGTTAACTTTTGTTTGGGGTCTGTGGAGCAGAAGAGGCTAAGGGGGCAATTGATGCAGACATAATGGTGAGTGATATAGACTGGGCCGATTGTGATAAATACTTCCGCGATGTAGGCATGTCTTAGACCAATTGAATTAAGGTTAAAGTGAAAAATGAAGCATTTCGCGAGGATCTGATGGAAAAGCAAATTACCCAGGGGATGGGTCAAATATGGAACATGTTGCCTGAGAGGGTAGCTTATCTCTCCACGCTTCAGGCTCTCTGCCTTTATTCCTGATGAAGGGCTTTTGCCCGAAACGTCGATTTTGCCTGTCCTCGGATGCTGCCTGAATTGCTGTGCTCTTCCAGCACCACTGATCCAGAACCTAGTATATTTCAAACCCAGCTCTGCATCATTTTGAATTCTGCCATCCTGGTCTGCAGTAATCACCTGGGTCAATGCAGCATCCACAATGAAGAGGTCTGCACAGCCATTTTGCAAGCGAGTCAATGTCCTTCCGAGCTCCATCATTTTCTGTCTGCTACTTCATGCCACTTCATCTCTGCAATTGCGTCCACCTTTCACCTTTCCTCTTTTCCCACAAAATAGAAACCTTTCCTGCTCCTTGTGCTTCTTACTCACTTACTCAGGAAACCTATCAATTTTGCAGACTGAAGGTAGAGGAATTCCCTGAATGACCACAGTCCCCCTTAGCTGGTCTAAGGACTGTTCCCCTTAGCTGTTTGATTGAAGTACCTGTAGTATGTGAGTTTGTCATGTAAGCGGCTGACACATGGTGTAGGTGTATCATTGACATAGAATGGTGTCATACACTGGCATGTTCACTCTCTTGACTGTTCATTGCTGGCAAATGTGAGCTTCCTGGCTTTCTGAATGAGTTAAAAATACAAACCAAGGCTAGGTAGAGATTATATGTGAGCATCTAATTAAGTACAAAGTGAGTGAGCACTAAGAAAGCAAGCTAAGAGTTGTATCCTGTGCTCATGCACGAGATGGGTCCCTGTCCCTGTTCGCAAAACAACCTGGTAACAGCATTACAATGTAAAATGTCGGTGATCTCCCAAGTGCAGTATTCAAGTGCTGAAGTGTACTTTAGTTAGTCAGAGATATGCCATGATGATGTGGTCAGGATGGTGCTGCTAACCGTCAGTGGAGAATGCAGTCAGTTGCAATGTATGGAGCATACCACGAAATTTTGGGAAAAGCTGGTCAAGGTAGGTGTCCTGAGAAGATGCTGGAGAGCTTTAGAATGCAACTTTTAAAAAGTTCTGGGATTTACATATGAAAGAACTGAAACCAACATGTCCATACTGAAAGATGGATAACAAACAATCCAGGTCTTTTTCAATATATAATTTCAATATATAATTATGTCACAACAGAAAGTTAGAGCTAGCACTTATATCACACTGTAAACTTTTGCTATAAATTCTGTGTCTTACGATCTTATACTGTATACAACTGATGAAGGAGCAGCGCTCCGAAAGCTGGTGTGCTTCCAAATAAACCTGTTGGACTGTAACCTGGTGTCGCGTGATATCTAATTTTATAATCACCAGGTTACCGGCTCAACATTCAAATGGAGAATTGGCGCTATCTAGTTTCTCTCCACTATCTGAGTAGATAGTAGACAGCATATTAATGAGACAAGATTCATTTCTCATTCATTCATTGAATGGCCAGCATTTGACAACCATCCCTAATTGGCCTGCGGGCAGTTCAAAGTCAATCACATTGCAGTGAGTCTGCGGTGGGCAGCAGATTTCCTTCTCTAAAGGACATTAATAAACCAGATGGGCTTTTCCTACAGTCATCAATGGTTTCATGGTTATAATTAGACTCTTATATCCAGATGATCATTGAATTCAAATTCCACTATCTGTCATGGTGAGATTCTAAACCAGGTCCCCAGATCATTACCTGGGTCTCTAGATTAATAATTGAGCCACGATACCACTCAACCATTATCTAAAATATTAAATGTTAATGTATGCAAGGTCTGCTTTAATGTGAATTTCATTAACGCGAATTGGCTTTAACGTGATGGAAGAATTTAAACCATTATTTGTGGAATGCAAACTTTCTTTACCTATATTGGCTATAGTGTGATTCTAGCTGGAAATGTGTTGCTGGAAAAGCGCAGCAGGTCAGGCAGCATCCAGGGAACAGGAGAATCGACGTTTCGGGCATAAGCCCGAAACGTCGATTCTCCTGTTCCCTGGATGCTGCCTGACCTGCTGCGCTTTTCCAGCAACACATTTCCAGCTCTGATCTCCAGCATCTGCAGACCTCACTTTCTCCTATAGTGTGATTCTAGGCCCATTAGTTCAAATGGTGTGGCTGTTGCGCAATTTTCTTGTAACATGAGATTACACAAGAATGGAACTCTCACGTTATATCAGAACTGACTGTAGACTCTTCACCACTCACTACTGATACTTTTATCTAGCCTCAAGTTGAAAATCAGACTTCTTTTCCTGTGCATGTATTGAGAATATATATTTTTCAGTCTCATCATATTTGCTGCTATTGTTTATATCATTCAGAAGCTTGGGGAATACAACTCTTGCTTTCTATCACTTTTGTTTACTTTCCCCGATTGCAGGTTTTGTTTCCATGTCTTTATTTCTCTTTTTTCATGAAATTTGACTCTCACTCACTGCTTTCCTTCTGTATGCCTCCACTTTCCAATTTGTCGTTTGCTGGATTTTTGATTTTGTCTTGCTGATCCAATCAGATGGAGGTTTTTACACCAGTTCCAGGTGCTTACACCACAATTTGATTGGAATGAGAGGGAATTTTTGTGGGGGGGGTGGGGGGTGGAATATTGGCCCATCCTCCCCATGTATGTCTTGTGTTCTGCCTTTTTTGTGGTTGCCCATAATACTCAAGCAATAGACCTCTGCCTCTGTTTCCTCTTGGAAACTAGCCGCCCCTGAACTCTGCAGAAAGGAATATCAGAAAATTAGTATCGAAACAGTCCAAGTGATGACTAACTCCTTACTTTTCCAAAATAAAGCTTTACCACAAGATGAAGCCTCTATACATTCTCCCCGGGTGCTCTGGTTTCCTCCCACAGTCCAAAGATGGGCAGGTTAGGGTTAATTGGCCATGCTAAATTGCCCATAGTATTAGGCGCATTAGTCAGAGGGAAATGAGTCTGGGTGGGTTACTCTTCAGAGGGTCGTTGTGGACTAGTAGGGCCGAAGGGCCTGTTTCCATACTGTAGGGAATCTAATCTAATTTAATCTATAGAAATTCACTTGAATGTGACCATCTTTCATTTTAGGTTAGCTGCAGTTTTTTACATTAGTTTATTACAATTTATTATTTATTTACCATTGATTTATTATTAAAACAACTCTTTTCAATACAATTAATGCCCCAATCATATTCAGTACAAATGCATTTTGCAGAATTAGTATTAACAAAAGTATTTCACACTTGAGTGCAGTTCAGTCACTTTGAGCTGTTTGTGATCAGGACTCATACGTGTTAAGGAGTGGAAAACAAAAAGGAAATCTAGTGATGAACAAAGACTGAGAAAGCTGCAGTTAATGTTACTTCTGAAAGTATTTCCCTTTTGTGCTCTCATTGTTTTTGTTGGATGAATGAACAGCTAGAAGTACCCCTTTGGGACTGATTTGTAAGATTGAAGAAATGGGCCACATTTTTAATCAAACAAAAGGAAAATATAGTGCTAGTCTTAAGGAAACAAGGAGTTGCTTACATTTTTTAGGAGTTGTTTATATTATGCCTGTCCTTTCTCCTTGCTTCGAGATGTACTGAATCTATGTATGCCTGTGTTTCTCCCATTTGCCTTCTGTAATTCTATATGATTACTGTTCTTCTGTGAGATTCCACAAGATATTTTTGGAAGGAAAAGATCTGTCATAATTCATCGATCTGTAAAGACCCTTCAATACACTCTTCAAAGCTGCATTTATTTATGTAAACCCTCAACTTCTTTCTTGGAGGAGCAAGACAATCAGTCAATGAGCTTGGACAACTGTATGTGTAAACCTTGTGACTTTCATTTGTCTGTCTACTACACTTATCGCTATTAGTGGGACTGTCTGTTTCACTTATGATCTCAAACTTTGAGGCTGCACCAACCACTTATAATGTTTCACCATTCTGTTTGAACCAGGGTTGAGCTGTTCACCAAATATTCCCTCTAGCATCGAAACCACTACTTCCACTCTCACAGTATAGCCTATCCCGACCAATGTGTCATCTCAACTGCTGCTGAAACAGTCAACCACGCTTTGTTACATTTCAGTCCATCTACCGCAATGCTCTCTTGGATGACTCACAACATTGCCCTCTTCACAAACTGAAATTTAACCCAAAACCCTTTGCTTAAGGAGATAGGGATTGTGGGAGTGTGGAAGAGATCATTTTGGATGGGAATCAGTATGGGGTTAGAGATCAGTAGAGAAGAGATATTGAGCAAAGGGGGATATAACAAAGAAATTGGGGTAGAAAATAAGGGAGCAGAGTGAACAGTTATGGAGGCATGCCCAGAGAGATTGTTTGGAGAGGGGAGTCTGAAAGATAGCTTCAAGGTGGTGTTACCTGAGAGACTGTTATAGGGCAAAAAACAGAAATTGCTAGAAAAGCTCAGTAGGTCTCACAGCATCTGTGGAGAGAAAGCAGAGTTAATGTTTCAGGTCCAGTGACTGTTTTACAGGATTGCTCATACATTGGAAATGGTTGATATATGTGCTCAAGATGGAGTGTGGGGGATAAGTAATCAATAGGTGAAGGTGGAATCCAGGGAGTGGGTTAAGCAGACAAAGGAATGGGTAAAGGTCATCCTGGGAGAATGAATAGTTGCTCATGGGGACGATTAGTATCTGACAATGGATTATTTGTGGTAGCAGCCCGTGTGATGACTGTTCTGGGCGTTATATTTGGGGAATGTCAAAGAGATCAACTGATGGGAGCATTGGAGGTATGGAAAGGGTTTATGTGGGTACAACAAGGAGCATTGAGAAAAGGATTGGCTGGGCTTGGAAGTGAGAGTGGCAATCAGGAAGGAGGTAGGGCACCTGCCAAAGGTTGGTCTCATTGAGGACAGTACAACAAGTCAGCTTCTTCATGGCATGTTAAACAATACTGGAAAGGCTCTTAACTTGATAGCAGTCATTTTTGGTTCCATTCTGCTGCTGGGTTTTAAGAGCCTGGGAAACCTAGCCTTCAGGCGATAAATCTGGAGCACAGATTTTTAAATCTTTACACATTACCTGTTCAACATGTTCAGATTTCAAAGGAATTCCAGATATAATAGCAAGTCATTTGACACCCTATTACAGACCACAATGATACACTAACAGAAGGTTGAGGGGAGCTAATTAGCCAGTCTTTTCCAATCTCAGTGGAATAGATGTACCCACTTTAGTTCACAATTCTAGAAAACAGTGAAAGAAAATCCTGCATTTGAATTCACTTTGAGGTTTGGAGTGTGGCCATTTTCAGCTCCTCCTTGTGTTGGCCATCCAAACCTATCTGTTGAATCAGCAATTTGCCCTTTTCCTGATGCATCAGTTGAGACCACATGCGCTGTACAGAGTGACAGCTTAGTTTGAAACTCCTGTTTAATTTAAATCCAAATTCTGTCTTCATTGCTTTTTTTCTCTCCATTATTATTCAGGGAGAATCACTCGAATAGGCCAATGAAATATGTACGCTGAATTCTGCAACATTGTTGGAATAAAAAAACACTGTAAAAACTATTAAATGTGATCATTCCCAGAACTTTGGTAGGCTAGAGTCAGTGCAGATTTTTGGAGTGAAAGTTATTGGTTGTATATTAATACTAATTATGATTTCTATATTTAAATGAGCATTGATCATATATGATTAGATTCCCTACAGTGTAGAAACAGGCCCTTCAGCCCAAACCAACCCACCAAGACCCATTTCCCTCTGACTAATGCATCTAACATGATTGGCAATTTAGCACGGCCAATTCACCTGACCTGCACATCTTTGGACTGTGGGAGGAAACCGGAGCACCCGGAGAAAACCCATGCAGACACAGGGAGAGTGTGCAAACTCCACACAGACAGTCACCCAAGGCTGAAATTGAACCTGGGACCCTGGTGTTGTGAGGCAGCAGTGCTAACCACTGAGCCACCATGACACCCATGTTGGAATTTGTTTCTGCCTCATTACTTGGTAGTTTTATTTTATTTCCTCTTTGAAAAGCTTTGCTCAAAAATATCTTACAGAATCAGTAATATATCAAGAGGAACTTTCCCTGAAGGTGTATTATTAGGTTTTTGTTTTGAAATAATTTGTTTTTAGATCAGCCGTGTCTCAGTGGTGACGGTCTTACTTCAGAATCAAAAAGCTCATAAGTAAAAGATCCACTCCAGAGTTTTAAGTAGGTAATTTTGGTAGTGCACATTTGGAAGTGCCTTTTTTGAATTTAAAACAAAATTAAAGCACAATCTCCTTTCTCAGAGTTGGATAAAAAGATCCCAAGGTGCTATTTTGAAGAAGGTCAGATTTCTTTCTGGTGTTCTGGCCAATCTTATCCCTCAACCAACATTGTGAAAAGAAACCCAAAAATCATCTGGTTATGACCACGGTAACGTCTGTTGATATTTGCTGTGTATAAACTGAAGTACACATTTTCTACATTAAGACAATTACTGCAGTTCAGAGGTACTTCATTGCTGGAAAGCACTTTGGCATTTTCTGATCCTCTGAAATGCCCTATAAAAAATGTAAGTCTTATTTAATATTTATTTCCATTTCTGGAACTTCTCAGTTGAACCTTTGTTCAGCAATTGGCATGACAGGGGATGAGATGTTTCCATTAGAGAGTTGTTTCAATGTTCAATGGTCCACAATTTTAGAATTTTGGCAGACAGGGTAATGAGATTTGTTTAATTTATTTTTGAGATGGCAACATCCCAGTTGCCCTTGAGACTGAATCATGAGCCATTTTATTCACTGGCTGCCTTCCATGTAGTGAAGGTGTGCAACTCTGTGAACGTGGGAGTTCCAGGATTTTGACCCAGGAAAGGATTGGTTTCATCATTCTATGTCAGGATGTTGTGTGACTTGGAGGGGAATTTGTAGATGGATGGGTATTTACATCTGTCTGCTTCCTTTGTTCTTCCAGCTGAGAGACACTGTGGGTTTGGAAAATGCTATTGGAAGAACTTTTGATTCTTGTGGTTGATACTGCTGCCACTGAAAGGACTAAAAGCACAAACTGATGATTAGGGTTCGAATCAAGCAATTCCTTTATTTTGGATGGTATCGAATGAGTGTTTTCGGAGCCGCTCTCATTCAGGCAACTGGGATGTATCCCGTCCGATTCCTGATTTGTACTTTGTAGATGGTGAACAGGCTTTGGGAAGTTAGCAGTTAAATCACTCAATTCCTAGCTTCTGATGCAGTCAAATAAGGTCCGGTCTGGTTACGTCATTGGAATCCTCAGGATGTTGATGGTGGGGTTCAGCAATGGTACTGTCACGATGGTTAGATTCTGTCTTGCTGCAGATGGTCGTGATCTGACACTTGTGAGGCAGGAATGTGACTTTCTACCTGACAGACCAAGGAAATCTCTTCCTTCTTTTGACAATCTAATCTCATCAGTATTCTCAAAGGAGAGAAATATAGTCATGGAATGATTACACTGAGCTGTGTTGTGTCTCACCTTAGGGCTTTAGCAGTTGAAACGGACAAAAAAGCAGGAGGCAGTGAAGCATTCTTATATCTGCAATGTTTAGGAAATGGTTTATTTCCCCCCCAAAGAAACTAAACACCTGGGACTCAGCTGTACTTTATATGTATCAATTTTTTTTCAAATATATCTAAAACTCCTGTGCAGAACCATGTAGAGTTTAAACATGTCTCCTTTGTTGACCTGTGCAGAAAGATGAAGAATTATTAGGTTGTGGAAGGGGATGCAAGCAGGCAGGAAGATTGTTTGACATCAATTGATAAGATTACACTTTAAAACAATGAATGAAAAGACTTGCTAATATTTAGTGTCAATAATGCTATTACATCATAAACTATAAAGTGGTAAAAAGAAATTGAATTCTCAGAACAAATTCAGCGTGAGGTACTGTGAATGGAGTGGACATTACCTACTTTGGAAATCTCAGAGCCACACTGTGGAAAAGGACGGATTATTTTGTTTTGCTGACACAAACTCACGAAAAGTTTTCTTGGAATCAGAAGTTTTTTTTACTGTTTACTCATTGAGATAATTACTTCGAAAAATATTTAAGATAATCCCTGAAAATAGTCAAATCCAAACCCATTATCTGTCTACTTTTGACAGCATACTGCTGAGCAGAAATTATCAAGAGCAGTATAGATTGACATGCAACCATGCCAAAGAAGTTGTGATGCAGATTGCTGTAGCTTTGGCAATAACATTTCTCCTTTGTGCTACCTGCCAACTTTTATGTCCAAATATTAGTTCCACTCACTATTATTTCAATGACTTTTACCTTGAGGCAAAAACCCATAGAAGATCCCAACAGACTCTGTACTTATGTATCTGAGTGACACAGCCTGCTTGTCCAACTTGAATTATCTGGAGGGTGCTTTTTGTGATGTTTAACTTCATGGTCATTAAGTAATAGGTGAAGATGCTACACAATACACAGGAACAATGTGGAATGAAACACGGATCACAATCTTCTGCTCTCACTGATGGAGAGCTTGGAGGCAGTGCAATAGTTTCCCTCAGTCCTGCTGCCTTCCAGTCTCCACTAGAAATACATTCTGAAACAGAAGGCTCATGGTGGGACTTCCCGCCCACCACTGATTGCAAACCTTGTCATAGAGATGTACAGCATGGACACAGACACTTTGGGCCAACTCATCCACGCTAACCAGATATCCCAACCTAATCTAGTGCCATTTGCCAGCACTTTGGCCATATCCCTCAAAACCTTCCTATTCATATACCCATCCAGATTCCTTTTAAATGTTATAATTGTACATGACTCCACTACTTCTCTGGTATCTCATGCCAGACATGCACCACCCTCTGCATGAAAAAGTTGCCCCTTAGGTCCTTTTTATATCTTTTCCCTCTCACCCTCAACCTATTCCCTCTAGTTCTGGACTCCCCCACCCCAGGGAAAAAGACCTTGTCTATTTACCCTATCCATGCCCCTCATGATTTTATAAACCTCTATAAGGTCACCCCCTCAGCCTCCGATGCTCCAGGAAAAACAGCCCCAGCCTATTCAACCTCTCCCTGTAGTTCAGATCCTCCAACTCTGGCAACATCCTTGTCAATCTTATCTGAACCCTTTCACGTTTCACAACATCTTTCCGATAGGAAGGTGACTAGAATTGCACACAATATTCCAAAAATGGCCTAACCAATATCTTGTACAGCCGCAACATAACCTCCCAATTCCTATATTCAATTCTCTGACCAATAAAGGAAAGCATACCAAATGCCTTCTTCACTATCCTATCGAGCTGAGATTCTACTTTCACGGAAATATGAACCTGCACTCCAAGGCCTGTTTGTCCAGCAACACTCCCCAGGACCTTCCCATTATGTGTATAAGTCCTGCTCTGATTTGCTTTTTCCAAAATGCAGCACCTCGCATTAATCTGAATTAAACTCCATCTGCCTCTCCTCGGCCCATTGGCCATCTGATCAAGATCCCTTTGTACTCTGAGGTAACTTCACTGTCCACTACATCACCAGTTTTGGTGTAATCTGCAAACTTACTAACTATACCTCCTATGCTCATATTCAAATCATTTATATAAATGATGAAAAGTAATGGACTCAGCACTGATTCTTGTGGCACTGCACTGGTCACAGGTCTCCAGTCTGAAAAGCAACCTACCATCACCACCCTGTCTTCTACCTTTGAGCCAGTTCTGTATCGAAATGGCACGTTCTCCCTGTATTCCATGAGATCTAACCTTGCTAACCAATCTCCCATGTAGAACCTTGTTGAATGCCTTACTGAAGTCCATATAGATCACGTCTACTGCTCTGCCCTCATCAATCCTCTTTGTTACTTCTTCAAAATTCTCAATCAAGTTGTCCTGCCCTTGCTTGGATTAATCTGGCTGATGATAGACCTGTCACCAGGCTGCAGTCATGAAAGGTGTAACTGTGCAGGGCACTTGTCATATTCAAAGGGGTGAGGTTCCCTCATTAAAAGCACTGGATATCTGGAAGTGGGGCAAGGGGTGACCCAGTGAGAGCCATTGACCTGCCCCTGCTACCGATACAGCAACTTCAAACATTGCAATAGACATTGTCAAAGCACAGAGTATAGAGATAGGACACAGGGCACAAAGCAACAGCATATATGGTAAAAAGGTGTTGGATTGAGGGAGCACAGAAACAGGTCATAAGGTATATGTTACTGATGGGTCACGAAATACAGACTGTACAATTATGGGACTCAGTGCAGTGATTAGTGTGTTATGTCTTATGGTCAGAATTTCAGTACAATATACCTTTAAGAGACGTGCTAATGATATCAGCACTTTAGATTAGCATGTGGCCTGAGGGTATGGAGGTTTCAGATGACATCTCAACTGGAATCACTTGAAACATGACATGCAACTAGAAGAATGTTCTTTGTCAATGGTAAAAGGCAATCTGGAATTCTTACAACCATCATATGTCCTAAAAAGACAGGTTGACACACCCTAAATGATAAAATTTTCATGGGAGTTAGTGCCTACGCATTACTGCTACGCATCCTGATAAACATGTACCTCAACATGCAGTGGTCTTTGATCCAGCCGACAAGAGACCATCTCATAGCATCTAATGGATCACTAATACTGTGCAATGGCAGAATCACACTGCAGTGCCAATACACAATCTCAGTTTGACTTCTGAAATTTTCTAGTTGGTAGATACTTACAGTCCAGCAGTGGCAGGGCTGTCACTATGCACAGAGCTCAGTATAGTCACAATTCATGAGATTCAAACTTCACCCCTTGTGGTAGAACGGGCCACATAACACACAATTGAATCTGCCAACGATCTCCACGTATATGGTTTTAAAGGGAGATGTAAGCCAAGTACCAGGAAGATTACACCTGACCTGATGAAAAGATTGCCCAACTCAGAAAAGCCAAGATCTTCTCCTGGATTTACATGTTGATGCTCCAAACTAGGAAGTTGAAGAGATTTTCAGGGTTGATCTTTGACTGGGACTAATGTGAGCAGTTGTGCGGCAGAACTGTTGAGTAAGACCAACTACAAACATTGTTGAATGTCATTCTCCAGGGATAACCTGATAACATTAACAAAGTTCTTGTGACAAAATTGACATATAGCAAGTCATTTTTAAAGCCAATAAAATCCTAGTACCAAAAATATTATGTCTAGACATTATTCATGCTCATGTTAAACCAGGACACGTGGATATCAAACACACAAAACAGCTAGCATATGAAGCTGTGTACCAGCCAGGGATGAATCAGAATGTTTAGTGAATCAAGAATGCATGTGAAGCAGTTCAAACATAACTGCCCCAGCAGCAGAGGGGGCATCTATACTAATGCCTTGTTCTATCCAAACCTTGACAAAAGTAGCAATAGGTTTATTTTAAGTGCATGGAGAAGATTAGAGTCTTGTGATAGATTACTTTTCCAAATTTCTTCCTGCTCAATCTCACAACAACACAAGGAGGACAACTACTGCTGACATAAACAGAACTATTTTCAGTTTATTCAGTATCTCAGAGCAGTTAGTGTCTGACAATGTATGCTGGCAAACTGTTTCAAGGTGAGTACTAAGTGGGGAATGACCCGTATTGTGTTATCACCCCGCTATCTATTCAAGCAGTACAACAGAGCATATGATACATACTATTAAATCAATGATCCCAACTTACAAGAAATAAACAAGATTTTCATACTGTGTTGCTGCAGTTTCATTCATTACCAAAGGAGAATGGATTACCATCCTTAACACAACTTAAAGTATGTGCAAACAACTTTGCCCAGGAACCCATTGTGGAACCATTCTGTGATACGGGTATTCTCCTTCAAAGATGAAAGAAAATAAATGCAATATTTGTAAAAAATGAATAAAAGAGATCAATACATGTCAAGGAAGCAGGTACAAAGCAGAACTACCAAAACTGCACTGGACAGAGAGTGAGTTAAAAATCCAAACATAAGACTTTGATAGCAGTTAGGGTGTCTAGATTACACAACAGGCCAGATCCTATAAAGTAATTACTGCTCATAATGCTACATCACAAAGGAACAGAAACGAGCTCAGAACAATGTATGACACACAAATTATTCATGAAGAGAGTGAGAAAGAATACTTCACTTTTATACTGTTGTTGAGTGACAGGAACCAGCAACAAAACAAGTAAGTTGTCAAACATGTGCAACAGAGAATATCACAAACCTCTCCAAATAGGGATATGATCACCAACTCTGTACGAGCTGACAGACAATCAAAAAATTACTTTGAAAATTGAATTGTTAATCTTGTAAACTCTGCTTTATCTGTTTGAATAATTATCAACTTTTGAACACTTGTTTATTTTGGACAAGTTTTATTCATGGAAAAAGGGAACTGTTGTGTTATATTTGTTAGGGTCTTAAAGGGAGATGCTCATGACATCATCACTGTACGTGAGCTGAACTAAAGTTTCGGATACCATGATAACTGGGATCACTTAAAACAGAACATACTGTCTGAATTATGCTTCTGTTTGTAACCTAAATAGAAACACAGAACATAGGAGCGGGAGTAGGCAATTCAAATCCTTGAGCCTGCTCTGCCATTCAATATAACTATGGCTGAATATCAAGCTCAATACCCTAACACTACCCTCCCCCTCCCACACCATCCTTTCATTCCTTTAGCCACCTTTTTGATGATAACATGTAATGTCTTGGCCTCAACCACTTTCTGTGCTAGTGATTTCCATGGACTCACGACTTTCTAATGATCTCAGCCCTAAATAGTTGACACCTTATCCTTAAACCTTGGCACAGATTGTGGACACCCATCAGGATCATCCTTCCTGCATCCAACCCTTCCTAATCCTGTTAGAATTTTACAGGTTTCTCTGTGACCTGCCCTCATTCTTCTAAACTCCAGTGAATACAATCCTTAGCCATCACAGGAATCAGTGTGATATACCTTCGCTGTACCCCATCGATCGCAAGAATATCCTTCCTCAAATAAGGAGACCCAAAACTGCACACAGTACTGAGGAGTGGTATCACTAAGGGCCTCTATAATTGCAGTAAGACATCCTTGTTGTTATCCTTGAATCCTCTCAATATGAAAGCCAGCATGCAGTTTGCTTTCTTTACTGACAATCCTGATGAAGGTCTTATGCCCGAAATGTCGAATCTCCTGCTCCTCAATCACTGCCTAACCTGTGCTTTATCAACACCACATTTTAATCAACTCTTCTTTGTACGTGCATGCTTTCTTTCTGTTACTGGTGCACAAGTACACCCAGACTATATCCGTCTGTCTCAATTCATTCATATAATAATTTGCCTTCCTCAGTTTGCTACCAAAGTAGATAACCTCACATTTATCCACATTAAACTGCATCTGCCATGCATTTGCCTACTCATTCAGCCTGTCCCAGTCACACTGCAACATCTCTGCATCCTCCTCACAGGTCACCCTTCCACCCAACTCTGTGTCATCTGCAAACTTTTGAGACATTACATTTAGTTTCTCATTAAAATCATTCCCATGTAGTGTGAATAGCTGGGGTCCTAGTTACAATTCCTGCAATGCCACACTAGTCACTGCCTGCCATTCAAACAAATACCCATTCTTTAATTCTCTTTGTTTTCTGTCTGCTAACTAATTTTCTATCCTTCTCAAGACACTACACCCAATCCCATGTCCTTTACTTTTATACATTAAAATCTCTTAAATGGAACTTTGTCAAAAGCCTTCTCAAAGTCAAATAAACTACATCCACTGGCTCCCCCTGAGCAACTCTGAAATTACATCCCCAAAGAATTCTGCTAAATTTATCAAGCAGGATTTCCCTTGTGAAAATCCATGTTGACTGTGTCTGATTTCACGTCTGTTTTCTAAGCGTTCTTTTATAAAATCCTTGATGGTGGATTCAAATCATCTTCCCCATGACTGACATCAGACTCACTGGTCTATAATTCCCTGTTTTCTCTCTATAGTGAGTTCTTATATAACACAATGGTCACGTTCTTGTGCAACTCTGCATTATAGAAAAATAGCGCTTTCGAAACAGCGCTTACAGTGTTGCCGCTATAATCGCAATACAGCCAACGCACATCTCAAAAGTTCATGCTGTAGAAACAGTATCCCTAATTTGTCAGTCGTGTTATAGGAAATTTGCGTTGACAAAACGCATGTTATAGCAGAACGACATATAGTTATGTTAGCTACCCTCCAACGTATAGGAATTCTTCCAGAATGGAAGGGCTCTTGGAAGATGCCCACCAATGCATTTGCTTTTTCTAGAGCCACTTCCTTAAGTACTCTGGGATGTAGATTATTAGGTCCTGAGAATTTATCTACTTTCAATCTCATCAATTTCTTCAGCGCCATTTCTCTACAAATAAAGATTTGTTTCAAGTCCTCCCTTTCACTAAATCCTATGTTCTCCATAATTTCTGCTGCATTATTTATGTCCTTCTTTGTAAAGACAGAAGTGAAAAATGAATTTAGTTTGTTAGCCTTTTCTTTCTTCCCCAATATCAATTCTCCCGTTCTCTGACTGTAAGTGCCCTATGTTAGTTTTCACCAATCTTTTCTTTCTCTTTACATACCTATAGAAACTTCCTCAGTCACTTTGTAAGTTCCACAGCTTGCCTAGTGTGAGCCCAAATGCTGAAGTATCTGTGAGTCATGACGTGGAGGTGCCGGTGTTGGACTGGGGTGGACAAAGTCAGAAGTCCCACAACACCAGATTATAGTCCAACAGCTTTATTTGAAATCACAAGCTTTTGGAGTGTCGCTTTTTTGCCATTTTGCCTGATGAAGGAGCAGCACACTGAAAGCTTGTCACAGAGTGAGAGAGATATACATTATGGAAACAAACCCTTTAGTCCAACTCGTTCATGCCAACCAGATATCCTAAATTAATCTAGTCCTGTTTGCCAGCACTTGACCATATTTCTCTAAACCCTTCCTATTCATTTACCTGTACAGATGCTTTTTAAATGTTGTAATCATACCAGCCTCCATCACTTCCTCTGGCAGTTCATTTCATACATGTACCACCCTCTGCGTGAAAAAGTTGCCCTTTAGGTCCCTTTTATATCTTTCTTCTCTCACTCTAAACCTATGCCCTCTAGTTTTTGACTCCCCCACCCTGGGGAAAAGACCTTGCCTATTTATCCTATCGATGCCCCTTATGATTTTATAAGTCTCTTTAAGGTCACCCCTCAGCTTACAATGCTCCAGGGAAAATAATCCCCAGCCTATCCAGCCTCTCCCAATAGCTTAAACCCTCCAACCCTGGCAACATCCTTATAAATCTTCTCTGAACCCTTTCAGATTTCACAACATCCTTTTGTATAGGAGGGGGAGCAGAACTGCATGCAATACTCCAAAAGTGGCCTAACCAATGTCCTGTACAGCTCTCAACTCCTATACTTAATGCACTGAGCATTAAAGGAAAGCAAACCAAATGCCTTCTCCACTATCCTGTCTATCTGCAACTCTACTTTCAAGGAAATATGAAACTGCACTCCAAGGTCTCTTTTAACAGCAACAGTCCCGAGGACCTTATCATTACGTGCATAAGTCCTGCTCTGATTTGCTTTTCCAAAATGCAGCACCTCGCATTTATCTAAATTAAACTGTATCTGCCTCTCCTCGGCCCATTGTCCCATCTGATCAAGATCCCATTGTACTCTGAGGTAACATTTTTCACTGTCCACTACACCTCCAAATTTGGTGTCATGTACAAAAGTATTAACTATACCTCTTATGCTCACATCCAAATCATTCATGTAAATGACAAAAAGCTGTGGAGTCAGCACTGATTTCTGGTGGCACACCACTGGTCACAGGTCTCTAATCTGAAAAGCAACCCTCCTCCACCACCCTCTGTTTTCTACCTTCGATCTAGTTCTGTATCAAAATGGCTAATTCTCTCTCTATTCCATATGATCTAACCTTGCTAACCAGTCTACCATGAGGAACCTTGTTGAACACCTTACTAAAGTCCATATAAATCACATCCACCACTCTGTTCTCATCAATTTAGTGGGCAGCACGGTGGCACAGTGGTTAGCACTGCTGCCTCACAGAATTGGCCATGCTAAATTTCCCATAGTGTTAGGTAGGGGGTAAATGTAGGGGTATGGGTGGGTTGCGCTTCGGCGGGTCGGTGTGGACTTGTTGGGCCGAAGGGCCTGTTTCCACACTGTAAGTAATCTAATGTAATCTAATCTAATCTAATCCTGTTTGTTACTCATTCAAAAAAACTCAGTCAAGTTAGTGAGACAATATTTCCCATGCACAAAGCCACGTTGATTATCCTGATTTCAAATACACACGTTAGATTACAACTTGGTGTTGTGTGTCCTGTACCTGTGATTGTAATATTTGTTTATATTACTGAACAGTAACAAATTACTGTATTATTCTTAAATGCCTTGCTTACATAAGAATGAGGAGCAGGAGTAGGCCATCTGGCCCCTTGAGCCTGCTCTACCATTCAATAAGATCATGGCTGATCTTTTCGCAGCCTCAGCTCCACTTACCCGCCCTCTCACCGTAACCCTTACTTCCTTTATTGTTCAAAAAATACCTATCTCGCTTTAAAAACATTTACTGAAGTAGCCTCAACTACTTCATGGGCAGGGAATTCCATAGGTTCACAACCTTCTGGGTGAAGACATTCCTTCTCAATTCAGTCCTAAATCTGCTCCCCCTAATTTTGAGGCTATGCCCTCTTATCCTAGTTCCACCTGCCGGTGGAAACATTCTCTCTACTTCAATCTTATCTATTCCCTTCATAATTTTATGTTTCTATAAGATCCCCCCCCCCCCCCCACTGTTATTCTAAATTCCAGTGAACATAATCCCAATCTACTCAGTGTCTCCTCATAAGCTAACTCTCTCAACTCCGAATCAACCTAGTGAACCTCCTCTGCACCCTTTCCAGTGCCAGTACATCCTTTCTCAAGTAAGGAGACCAAAACTGCACACAGTACTCCAAATGTGGCCTCATCAGCACCTTGTACAGCTGCAACATAACCTCCCTGCTTTTAAACTCAATCCTTTTAGCAATGAAGGTCAAAATTCCATTCACTTTCCTAGCTACCTGTTGTACCTGCAGACCAACTTTCTGTGATTCATGCACAAGGACACGCATGTCCCTCTGCACAACAGCATGCTACCTCTTCTGTTACAACAGATTGCCACATCAGGTAATAAATGCTCCTCAAGGAACCCCCCCCGCCCAGTACTTTTTGAACATGCATTGCAAAATAATACATATGAGCATGACTGTTGCAGTTCCTTCAAATTTGGCATTCTCAGGGCTATCGTTGTGGAGAATTGCCAACTTGCTAGAAGTTTGAGGTGAAAATGTGGGGTTGTGACCTCTTGCTTGATGTCCATCTAAGAGACCAGCTGTGGCCTGAGTTTTCAATGTTTCACTCAAAAGGTGCAACACTCCCACGGGACAAATGGTGTTGATGCAGGGAGGAGACTGGGTGTGAGGGAGAGACGCAGAGGTGAGGTGTGTTGGTGGGGACCTATGGTGGGGCGGGGAGGGGGGGGGGGGAACTCATGGAGTGTGGACCCTGGTGCGGGCTGGATGGGGAGGTGGCGGACTGGTGGTGGTGTTGCTGGAGAGCTTTGGGTTTGACGCTGTGGTGGATGCAGTTCAGGTCCCACATCGCAGGAATTTTAATTGAATAACTCTTAATGGTGACTGTGGCCAGGTGGGACTAGATTGGGTAGGGATATCTGGTCGGCATGGACGAGTTGGACCGAAGAGTCTGTTTCTGTGCTGTACGTCTCTATGACTCTATGAAGTCTCAGCGAGAAACTGACAATTTCCCTGCACTGTTACAATGAGTACCTTATTTCAGATAGATGAAGACAAGTATCAAAGACTACTGAAGAAGAGAAAATGTTTAAATAAGCAAAGGGACATACATTGTGAAAATAGATTTGGTCCAACAGCATAAGTCCTTTTAAAAACTGAACTTTGCCCAAAGAAGTAAACAACTTCAAGTACAACTTCCAAGGAAAATTAAGTTTTTCCAGGATATCATTGGTAATGGAGTTTAAATTTGGAGTGATCAATGTAATATCATTACATCCATTATTCAACACTGATGGACTCAAACTCCCACCTGACTTTCCCATTATAAAATTACAAAATATGGGTTATTAGCATGCAAGTGTTGCTGGCACATTTGCATAGTAATTCTTCATCAGGAAATTTAACAGAAGTGTTAACTCATTTATTTTACAAGTGAAGTGCTAACGTGTTTTCTGAAATCATACAATTGTACCCCACTGCCATCATGTTCCATTTAGCATTTGATCGCCTGTACTTATTTTAATCTCTGCAAACGTCAATCCCTTTAATGATCCAGCACAGTTTGCAGCTGGCACTAGTTCAGAGCACACAGTTGGGAAATGCTAGAATCTCATACATTATGTGAACAATGGAGAATACTATACAGCCATTTTGTATCACTTGAAGTTATAATCAGTCTTAGAAGCTGGGTTACCTATCTCATATGTGGAAATCTGATTATTATCTAAATGCATTGCTGTTGTCTGCCACTGTTTGTGTAAACCAGATTTTCAGAACAGAGAAGTTGTGATTATCAGGAAAGAATGAACCTGGTGGGGCTAGTAGAGATTTTAAAATTAGGAGGGAATTGAAAATGTAAACTTAGAGAAGATGTTTCCACAAGCTGGCAGTTTCAAAACTAGGGACCATATATGCAAAATATTCACTGTTAAGTCCAATAAAAAAAATCAAAAGAAATTATTTTAGCGTAGAGTGGTTTGCATAGTTGCCATTAAGAGAAGCTTCAATAATTTCAGAAAGAAGGAAACAGGAGGATGCAGAAATTTAGGGCTGAACAACACGAGCTGTGGTGAAAGTTGGGGAAAAATACCATGAGAAGTCTGGCAAGGCCTATCTCAATGTCAGGAGAAACTCACCGCATCTATTAACTAAATACAGAGGTCAAGGTGAGATTCTCACTCGGTAGCAGCAAGTTGCCTGGTATGGGCAAGGATTGCTAGTTAAAAACCTGAGTTAACTGCACATCTTGTTTCATTAACATGCAGTATTGTGCTAACTAAATGCTAATAATTCTCGACAGGGAGGTCAGAGCAGTTACTTAGCAACTTCAGCCCTGTGTTGGCTCCAAAGGGCTTGCATGTTGGACACCAGGCACCAGCATCTCAGGGCACACTTTATGGGCACTAGCTGCATGCATTACAGATCCAGCAGCATTTGTGTCTGATATGTGCTAGCCTGTAAGAACCATCATGGCACATATCCAAACCAGTTGGAGTACTCTTCACCACTTCAGTGTTACACCTTGGTACAACAACTATCTTTGTGATACTGTAGCAAGGACATTGTGAGCTCAGAGACACACATCCAGCTCTTGGACTGGGCCAGGCTGCATCTCCAGTCTGTTAATTTACTCTCTTGGTGCTGACTCACTTTGAGCTTACCTGGATGCTCATAGCATCCCTGACTAACTTTGCCATTTGGGCTCAAAGTACTGTTGAATTGCCTTGTCGGTTCATACAGACGCAAAGCCAGGAAGCTTATCATAACTGTCAGCAGTCCTCAGTCAAGTCATGGGGGAGAGCCTTCCATCAGGAGGTCCTGGCCCAGTAAGTCAAGGACAGTCTCTGACTCCAGTCCGGGGGCTTACGGCCAGTCAGCAGTTCAGGATGATGCCCACAGGACATGCAGGATTAGTGCTGTCGGGAGTTCGGCTGGGCAAAAACAACTGAGGGAAGATGAGATAAGCAACGGTGAGAGATAGTATGAGCATTGGTGGGAGGTGAGTACAGTAGCAAATCGAGAGTGAGCGTGAGGTATTGTAAAGGAAGTAGTGGCACTTACACTGGTGGAGTGGAGAACATCTTTGGCCTTACTGCTGCACTGGGCATTCCTCCAGAGGGCTGACACTGCAATGATTCAGGTGGCAACCTCAGATCAGGCTGGCATCATGGAATCATCGAGATGTACAGAACAGAAACAGACCCTTCGATCCAACTCGACCCAGTATCTGAAACTAATCTAGTGCCATTTGCCAGCACTTTGCCCATATCCCTCTTAAGCCCTCCCTATTCATGTACCCATCCAGATGCCTTTTAAGTGTTGTAATTGTACCAGCCTCCACCAATTCCTCTGGCAGCTCATTCCATAGATGCACTATCCTCTGCATGAAAAAGTTGCCCATTAGGTCCTTTTTAAATGTTTCCTCTCTCACCATAAAAATCTGCCCTCCAGTTCTGGATTCCCCCACCCCAAGGAAAAAGACCTTGTCTATTTACCCTATCTATGCCCCTCATGATTTCATAAACCTCTCATCTGTTGGCATGGCCTCCAGTTGTGGTCCTGAGGGAAGAGGATGTCCTGTGCCTACACCACCATGTCCACCAGAGTCTCCAGGGCCATGACCTTAAGGCAGGGTGCGTAAGGCAGGGTGCCAGTTTTATCTATCTGCCATGTCCTTGGCAAATATCAAGAATCGTAAATGACAGGTCCTTGTCTGTTTGTACAAAGGCCTTTTAAAGAGGGTGCCAGTACCAGTGATCACAGTCCATTCTGGGATATCCCAACAGATGTGAGTTGTTCTGAGTACAGCGAGTGGTTACCTTGGGCTATCACTGGGTACTAGGGGTATCCAGAGGGCTGGGGAAAGCAGTTAATGAAGTAAGTCTGGTAAGATATGAAGAGAGATCCCACTAGGCCTCACAGCAAAAAAATTAAATGAAACCAAAAGATTCAGTCCCTAAGATTAAATCTGAGATGGTGGGAGGAGGCTCATGTGGAACTTAAAGACTGGCACAGACCAAATGACTGGATCTTTTGCTGTCAATTCCACTTAAGGTATAATTGCCCTCCCTTCATCTTTCAAAACATTTGTCAACATGTTTCAAAGTTTTCCTTCATTTTGCAACACACAATGTTTTTCACTCATCAATGCTTGAACTTTGTTTTGGGCTGCTCTTGCGAGGATACTGTTTCTGGAAGAATTTTCTGCAGAGCCTCAATGAGATTAACAGTGGTGCTTCTCAAACTGAAAATGGGAATAGTTAACATGTTTCCATTGCAAAAGAGGATCCTTAATATGCAAAAGCCACTTGAATCCATATAATTGTTTTTTCATGTCAATACACGCCAAAGTACTTCAAAATGAATTGATTTCCGTCTTTGGAGTGCAGAGATGTTATCGAGGCTGTGGTTTGGAAAATCAAGAGGAAAGAGTTTTCAGTTCATGATTTTTGCATCAGTGCTTATTTAGCAGAACAGGCTGCAGGGGCTGAATGTTTTTTGTTCTGTTCCTATACTTGTCTGGATGGTGAAGAAGGTTTGAGCACTGCATACCTTATCCTGGTTCCATCCAAACCAGAGGCAGAATGTTATGATGTTTTGTGAAAGTATCATTTTCATTGAGTTTCATGAAGGGTTTCTCCCCAGGAAGCCCAGTAGGTTCTCTCGCGCACTTGCCCTAAAACCACCTCATTAATTACCAACTCCATCCTTGTGGCATCCTTCTCATCTGAAGTTAACCAGAGTATTCCACTCCCCCTAGTCTGAAGTACTCACCACTTCTAGGATATCTTGGAGTAGCCCTGACACGAGCACGATTTGGTACAAACATTGTGGCACATCCAACTGAGCGCTGGCATTTCAGATCTACTCTGCACAACTGCACATGTTTGTCTTGAATATAGCACGCAAGGACAAATTGGCACCCCATTTCACCGATAGGAACCTTGAGGTCCTAGTGCCTGTAATGATCCAGAGGAACGCCAGCCTCTTTCCTGAAGACTGCCAGAAGAGGCAAAGGCACAGCCTGCCTGGATCAAGCTCTCAATGTTCAGGAGAAACATCTAGCACTGCAGGTACTAGGTAAGTGACCATCTCTATTCTGGATCAGTGGTGCTGGAAGAGCACAGCAATTCAGGCAGCATCCGAGGACAGGCAAAATCGACGTTTCGGGCAAAAGCCCTTCATCATTCCTGATGAAGGGCTTTTGCCCGAAACGTCGATTTTGCCTGTCCTCGGATGCTGCCTGAATTGCTGTGCTCTTCCAGCACCACTGATCCAGAATCTGGTTTCCAGCATCTGCAGTCATTGTTTTTAACCTAAGTGACCATCTCTATTCCACCAGCATGAGTGCCGAAGGGTTTTTTTTTCTGAACAGTGTGAATCTATGACTCAGTGCAGTGTCCATATAATCCTCTTGCTGTGCTGATGGGACACTGTGGTTTCTGTTGGGAATGTCAGTAATCTTGGAGGAAAGCAATGCTGAAGTAAAGTATAGTCACATTAACTTGTACATTTGTGAATGCATATTGGTAAAGAATGATTATAGTAAGAAACTGGAGTAACATCCAAATATTCAAAAAAAAAATTCAAATATTTGATAAGCTTTATTGTATGACTGGTGTAAGTAAGTCCTTGGAAATATCCTGTCAACTTTTGTAACTCTGCATGTTTTCACAAACAAAGCAGACCATTTTTTGACTTGAGCAGAGATCTCTTCACAGAATATAAGTGGTTTTACTGACAGCGAATAGTTCACATTGCCGAGCCTGATGGACAGCTTTTTGTTTTGCCCATCAATATTCCGAGCGATGCTATGACATTTTTATCAAGCTATAACCTCCCACCTTCCCAACAACACTTTACTTCATGTCAGTGTGCCCAATCATGAACATATTTTTAATAAATCTGATTGAATCCTTGTGAGGGACTCTCTTCAGTTTTAACTTGGATTCATGTTATCGTCACTGTATAATCAGTTGTTTGACATTAAATGATTCTGACGCAATCATTATAGTAAATACCTTTTGTGATTTAGTTACAGGTGGTATGGCTATACACGACGTATATTGATTAATCTTAAGAACAGGTGCCATGGTGTTTGTGCTGAACAATCCGAGATAGTTTTTTCTTTAAATATTGCTTCTCAATACTTCTTTGTTCGTCATTGTGTTACGCATTACAAATAGATGATATCTCATCACTCGATCTTACAAACTGATCATTTCCATCAGTCATATTTAATGTGATCTGTAATCTATTTAAGCCATATAATTCAATGTAAACATGTTTAAAAGATCTCTTGTTAGCCGCGTAGTTGATAACACTACTTCAGTTTCTGAGTACAGCTTGATTCTGAAGAACCTCTGTAAAATATGAGATAAGATGAATATAGTTGTTGGCACAATCCCCCAAATAAATAAAGCATTGTGTTACCAAGGATTTGTAATAAAGCTGTGCAATTCATGGAGCATCATAGTTTGGCAAGCTGTGTATTTTCCTTCGGGCAGTTAAAAATGTTAGGTTAACACCCTGAATAGTGTCAGGATACAACAACTTCGAAGCCGACAGAAAATTGTGCATTTGGTGAAACAAAAAAAATCTTAAATGAACAGTTGATAACTGTTGATTTAATCATTGTTTGTTCTTTTTAAATTAACCAGGTGCTCCAGTTTCCTCCCACAGTCCCACAGTCCAAACAATGTGCAGGTTAGGTGTATTGGCCATGCTAAATCATTCATAGTGTTAAGTGAAGGGGTAAATGTAGGGGAATGGGTCTGGGTGGGTTGCTCTTCGGAGGGTCGGTGTGGAATTGTTGGGCCGAAGGGCCTGTTTCCTCCCTAAGATGCCATTTCTGACATCTTCAGTGGGATGCCACCACTAGACACATATTCCCCCTCCCCTCTCTTGTCAGCATTCTGCAGGGACCAATCCCTCTGACACTGTGGTCGACTGTTCCTTCACTCCCAATAACCTCCCCCCCCTCCCCCCACAGCCCCATGGCACTGCAGCTGTAGAATAGCACCTGCCCGTTCACTTCCTTCCACCTCAGTATCCAAGGACCCAAACACACCTTCCAGGCGAAGCAGCGCTTTACCCGCACTTCATTCAGTTCCATTCTCTGCTCACCATGTGGTCTCCTGTAATTGGAAAAGTGAAGCATAGACTGGGAAGAACACCCACATTCTGTCTACAAAAAAAGAGCCTGAGCTTCCAGTTGCCTACCACTTAAACACACTATCCCGTTCCCTGGTCCCAAACATATCTGTCTCTGTCTCAGTATTCTGGCAAAGCTCATTGCAAGCCGGAAGAACAGCACCTGACTTTCCACCTGGGAACAGCCTTCTGGACTCAATATCGAATTCAACAATTTTAGGTCTTGAGGCACCTTCTCCCATGTCCTTACCCCAAACCCCAGACACCAGACCTTGTTATCACATTGTCTGCTATTCAATACAACTGTGAGCGACTGATAGTCCCCATTAGTAGCTAATCATTCTCCTATGCAGATCATTATCCACTTCTTTGTCCAACTGTTACTCTCTCTCTTTGGGCTCTATGCCCACCTATTGCTTACTCCTTCTTCCCATTCCTCTCTCCCCCCCCCCGCCACTCACCTATCTTCTGCATAAAAAACAACTTTTTCCTCACCACCATCAGTTCTGAGGAAGACTTACTGGGCCCAAAACGTTAGCTGTGATTTCTCTCCAAAGATGTTGCCAGACCTGCTGAGCTTTTATAGCAATTTCAATTCTTGTTGTTAATGAGCATATATATACTTAGAGTTAATGTTTAAAAATAGGTTTTGACAGCAATTGAGTCTGGCCATTTCCCTATCGGAAACCAGGGCTAAGTGTAGGCTTCTCTGGTTTGTGTGTGGTTGGAAACTGTATCAGCATGATAGTTCTGTTCAGCAATTTCTGAGTACAGACTTTCTGGACTATCAGCCCAAACAGAATTCCATTATAAAAGAGGGTAACATTCTAACTTAATTATTGTCAAGGTTCATTGTCTACTTTGCCATAAGTATTGAGTCATGGCCTTTATATGTAAACGATAGGATTAAATCTAGTTAGTAGGTATTAAAATTCTGCATTTTGTTTTGTGTATGCGTAGGTGTGATCTGTCAAAATTCACCACATCTTAAATATACTTCAAATAGTGTCACCTTCTCAAAATTTTCTGGTCAAGTCAAACTCTACAGCCCTTTTATTGGTACCAAAGTTGTGTGGACTTTCCTCCTCTACATCCTTGAAACCCTCTTCCTAGTTCCTGGCTGCAGTTGGGAGGGACTGCAATAAGAAATGGAGCTAAATATTGGATGGCATGGAATCTTATAGGCGTCTGCACAATGTGGGCTATGGTAAGATTGTAGCAAAGTCAGATGAGAATCTGACAAGGCCTATCTCGATGTCAGGAACATCTCACCACATTGTGTTTTTCACAACCTTGTGCAAATGAAGGGAGGATTTTTTTTTAATTCAAAGAAAGGATTACAAAATACAAAGTTTCTCAGGCATTAGGAGTGTAACATGCTATTAAAATTTAAATGGAATGTTGAGGAGTAGAGGATAGTGGAAGAATCCTTGATTACTAATCCATTTGAAAAGGAGGCCTTCCGTCAGAAATGTTTGAGAATGACTCATGTAGAGCACTAGGTGAAAGCGAGGGCTGCAGATGCTGGAGATCAGAGTCAAGGTTAGAGTGGTGCTGGAAAAGTACAGCAGGTCAAGCAGCATCCGAGGAGCAGGACAATTGATGTTTCGGGCAATAGCCCTTCATCAGGAAACTGTAGAGCACTGCTATTTTGAAGGAAACCTGCAACTGTGATTATTGCAATATGCATCCAAGGAATGTGGACTTATAAGGAATATCTACATGGACAAAAGCCTCTCAAGTCCACAGGAACTCTTTGACAAGTAAATGCTTTAAATTCAGAGTTTTGAAGCATTGATCAGATATCAGTTATCATGAGGTTTCTTTCAGTAAGACTTGTTTTAAGCTGTAATCCATTTGACGTATACATTAGACTTTTGTCTTTGAGGCTGAGAAAATATTCACAGAGAATTATATGAAGGTGAATTGCATGTAGTGAATGAAAGGACTGAGCTTGTTGGGTTGAATGACACTTTCTCATTTCGCTAAACTAGCTAAGGCTAAGAAAATATACTTGAGCGTTGCAAGGTATTACAATGATCCATAAGTGGGAATGTGGCAATGTGGGTAACAAGCCTTAGATATTCCATATAATATTTAAAATTACTTGTATTTTTTTGCGTTTTGTTTGATTTACCTTTGTGTAAAGCTGGAGAAACTTTATGCTGAATTGAGGCGGGGGGGGTGATTTAATGGGTCAACTGGCAGGAATTTAAGTTTGATTCCTTTCTGCAAATGTCATTATTAGATTAGATTAGATTACTTACAGTGTGGAAACAGGTCCTTCAGCCCAACAAGTCCACACCGACCCGCCAAAGCGCAACCCACCCAGACCCATTCCCCTACATTTACCCCTTCATCTAACACTATGTGCACATTTTTTTGGATTGTGGAAGGAAACCGGAGCACCCGGAAGGAACCCACGCAGACACGGGGAGAATGTGCAAACTCCACACAGAGAGTCGCCTGAGGCGGGAATTGAACCTGGGTCTCTGGCGCTGTGAGGCAGTGGTGCTAACTACCGTGCCGCCATAGATTAGATTAGATTACTTAGTGTGGAAACAGGCCCTCCGGCCCAACAAGTCCACACTGACCGTCCGAAGAGCAACCCACCCGGACCCATTCCCCTACATTTACCCCTTCACCTAACACTAGCAATTTAGCATGGCCAATTCACCCAACCTGCACATTTTTGGACTGTGGGAGGAAACCGGAGCACCCGGAGGAAACCCATGCAGGCACAGGGAGAATGTGCAAAACTCCACAGAGACAGTTGCCTGAGGCGGGAATTGAACCCGGATCTCTGGTGTTATGATTAGATTAGATTAGATTATTTACAGTGTGGAAACAGGCCCTTCGGCCCAACAAGTCCACACCGCCCCGCCGAAGCGCAACCCACCCATACCCCTACATTTACCCCTTACCTAACACTACGGGCAATTTAGCATGGCCAATTCACCTGACCTGCACATCTTTTTGGACTGTGGGAGGAAACCGGAGCACCCGGAGAAAACCCACGCAGACACGGGGAGAATGTGCAAACTCCACACAGTTAGTCGCCTGAGTCGGGAATTGAACCCGGATCTCTGGCGCTGTGAGGCAACAGTGCTAACCACTGTGCCACCGTGCCGCCCATGATCGAATCCTTTCACGATCTTCCTAAACCTAATCTCTGTTAGCCTTAAAACCTGTGAGATCACTGAGCTCCTGCTCTTCTAGGTTATTGCCTTGCTCTGATTTTCATCACCTGATCATTGTTTGCTGGGCTGTACCTGCAGCGATCTAGACATGAAGTTCTGGTCTTCCCTCGCTAAACCTTATACACCTCCCCTCCATTAAGTCATTCCTTAAAACCTGCCATTTCCATGAAGTGAAAGCAAATCTGCGTGTATTGATTTATATAATTTTAATTCTGAAATCAATCTGTATGTTTTAAAATCTTCATCTTTAAAATGCAGAAGAAAGCTACTAAACATCTTCCCTCATTAATTACTGCCTATTCAGAATTTGGTTCTAATTTGGTTTCCAGCCTTTTTTCAATTCAAGTCCGTACATTTCCAGTTTGATAATGTCTTCTCTTTCTTGTCAAATCCTGTTTGCTATCTGTTTAATAAGTCACTGTGATGCAGATATACTTTGTATTGTCAATCCTCTTGTCATTTCAGATCACATACATGTCAGGCAATACAATTTGACACTTGCGTGAGAAGATTTCGGTCCTTGATTATGGCATTGTCCAGGCCTGTTGTATATTATTATTGGTTCTGAGGAATTCTTAGCCATTCACATTCAAGTGATACATCTGATGTTTGAGAAACCTATCAATTTTTCACAATTAGCTGTCAGTGCTTTAGAATGAAGTATTGTATGGAGTCAGCTTCCTCCTGAGCAAACAACATCCAAGTCAATGTGTCAATTGTCTGCAAAGGAATTGTGTCCTATTTATACTGAAAATAAATGGAAATGCATTAAAGTCATTTGATGCATTATTAACAAGGAGTACTTAACATACTGTATTAAATGGCTTTATTAAGATAGTGGACTTGGGAATTTCATTTCAATCTATTAACATATTCATGAGTAATATTGCTTTATGTGATTTAAATGCTGAAGGGTTAATAAAACTGCAGCAATAAGCACCACATACAGACTTCTGTTTTAAAAGTTTCTTACTGCAGCATAAAGGCACTATGTGAAGTGTGTAAACTTGAAATGTCTGCTTGTTGGAATACAATTTGTGCTTGTACATTTATCTCTATTGACCAGTTTATCAAATGCAATGACATTTCAATAAATCTGGTAATCAGCACCAGAAACGTAGCCGCAAAAGTAACTGGATTATTGTAAAAACCTGACTGGTTCAACAATACCAATCAATGCAGGTTTCTTCCATCATTAACCCAATGTGGCCTACATGCAACCCTCATCCAACTTTGCATGATTGCCTCTAAATTATGTATATTTACATGGAATCTATAGAACAAGGAAGACAATTCAACCCAACTCATCCAAGATGGCATTAACATTCTATTTAAGCACCCATCCATTGAGAATACTGCACTAACAAAAAATCAATGTATGTATGAAATAATCTATGACAATTAACTTCAGTTTGAAGCCTCTTCCAATAATAATTCTGGTAGTGCATAGATATAGTTTTCAATCTAAATGGTTTTAATAATTCTCAGTATGTGATAGTATACCATATTGAAAGTATCAGCAACAGCATCTTCCACCATTTTAGTTATTTCTTGGGTGATTATAGTGATATTAAGTCAGTACCCAGTGTTGGATTTGTCCGACTGTCTAAAGGTACGATATCACAGTTTGACCTCCATGCAAATCAGTATAGTGAACCAATTGATTTATACAGATACCTATGAGTCTACTCCTCCCCAGGCTAGCAGGATTTTAAATTGTCTGAGTAATCTTCTTCTTTCTCAGGAACAATTAGAGATCAAATTGAAGTTGTTGGTTGTGATATCTTGAATTATCTGTGCGAGTATGAGGCTTTGTTCAGTGGGTCACTTGATCGTAGGTCGTTATTTCTTTTTCCTGGACTGATGGACTGGCACACTGGCACTTTTCTTTGTTTACTGACTTTTATTATATCCCCTTTAGGTCTTTTGTCTCTGAAGTGTTTTTGGTACTTGCTTCAGAATACACGTTCATGTTCAATACTTTATTCAATCTTTGGGCTTTTTATACAGAATATAGAATGGGCCCTTCGGCTTATAATGCCATGCTGAATATAATGCCAAATTAAACTAATCCCATCTTCCTGCCCCTGGTCCATATCTCTCCATTCCTTGCATACTCATGTGCTTACCTAAAAGTCCCTTAAATGCCCTTGTCATAACTGCCTCCACCACCACCCTTGGCAGTGTATTCCAGACACTGACCACTCTCTTTGTGGAAAAAAAAACTTGCCCCTCACATCTCCTTTGAACTTTCTTTTTCTTACCTTAAGTGCATACCCCTAGTATTAGACATTTCAATTCTGGGAAAAAGATTCTGACCATCAGCCCTGTCTCATCATTTTAAAGACTTCTATCAAGTCTCCTCTCAGCCTCCACCACTCCAAGAAACTCCAACTCTGTTTTTTCCAGCCTCTCCTTATAGCTCATACCTGCTAATCCAGGCAGTATCCTGGTAAACCTCTTCGGCCCCCTCTCCAAAGCCTCCACATCATTCCTGCAAGGTGGTAACCAGAATAGAATGCAATATTCTTAAGTGCGGTGTGCAAAAGTCTTATAAAGCTGCAACATGACACCTTGATTCTTGTACTCAATGCCTGGACCAATAAAGGTAAGCATGTCATATGCCTTCATTACCACCCTATCTACTGATGTGACAACTTTCAGGGAGTTATGGAATTTAACCCCAAGATCTCTCGGTATATTAATGCTTTTCAGGGTCCTGCCATTAACTGAAGATGTTTTATTAATGTTTGATCCTCCAAAGTGCAGCACATCACACTTGCCCAGATTAAACTCCATCTGTCATTTCTCCACTGATGACTGCAATTGATCTATATCCCGCTGTATCCTTTGACAATATTCTACACTATCCACACCTCCACCAATATTTGTGTCATCTGCAAACATACTAACCTATCCATCTACATTTTTATCCAAGTCATTTATGTATATTATAAACTGGAGAGGCCCCAGAATGGATCCCTGCAGAGCACCATTCGTCACAGACTTCCAGCGAAGAAAACGCCCTTCCACCACTACTCTCTGGCTTCTATGGGCGACCTAATCTTGAATCCAAGCTGCCAAGTCACTGTGGATCACATGCATTGCAATCTTCTGGATGAGCCTACCATGAGGGATCTTGTCAAAAGCCTTCCTGAAATCCATACAGACAACAGCCACTGCTCTACCCTTATCAATCAGCTTAGTTATCTCCTCAAAAAATTCTATCCAGTTAGTAAGACATGACCTGTCACACATTTATGTTCCAAACATTCACAAAGAATGATGTTGGTAATCTGTTGGAGGATTAAAGTTGTCTTTTTCATACATTTCTGTCCCTACAAATCTCGTAAATTGTTCTCGGAGACTATTTTCCCTTCATTGTTGCCTGCATTGTATACTGTGTCTATTAACAAATATCATATGGCTTATTAATAAAAAAGAATTCTGATATTTAGATAAAACATTTCACTACTTTAGGACGTTACTGCCAGTGAGATACTATTTGAAGTGCCATCACTATTGTCATGTGGGAAATGGCTCTGAAGATGTTAATTACAATAATTTAATATTTACTTGTCATCGATAAATTATGTTCCTGGAATATTGACAAGACCAAATTGACAGATTAATGGAAAATGAATACTTATTTATGTGCAAGCCCTGCCAAAAACAGTTTGTAACCTGCATATGGTGATTTTTCGCCAAATTAAGAACAGGAGAGCAGCTGCAATTCAATTGCCCAGAAAAGAGTGCCAAAGAGTTAACCATCCAGCAATCAGGCATGTCACTGGGAATGACTGAATTGATTGCACATGTACACTGGCTCTCAAAGGAAAAAAAAAGTTATACCACAACATCGTGAATGGTACATCTGTTCAGACACTTGGAAAAGTGGTTTCCAAATGACAGGACAAACAATGGTTTCTTTCCTGTTACTTTAAACGTTCAGCTCATCCTGGATCTTTTATGTCCATCTTAGCACCCATAGAGGAGGAAAACGTATAATTTTGGCATTGACATAAAAGGCCACAGTGACAGTCGTACTCCTCCCAGCTTTCAAGAAACCATTGAAAAATGACAGCCTTACCATTAGCCTGCCTTGCCAAGTTTAGCTCAGCTATACCTCTGTCAGCCTTAAGGCCTATACATTTCTTTTGTAGCAAGCACATTACGTATAGGGATAGTGAGATGGGACAAGTTGGCAGAGTGCAAGAACTTTTACTTACAACCTCTACATCTCCCAGCACCAATTAAATATTTTCAGAGGGAAGTCACTGTTGCATTGCCGGGATATGTGACATCTGTTAGCTGCACAGCAAGATTCCACAAATAGCAATGTAACGATGACTAGATCATTTGTTTCAGTGAGGTTGAGTTGAGAAGTAAACTTTTGCCAGACTACGAGTTAAAATCCCCTTGGTTTGGTTCAAAAAATAATCTTTCACATCTGTCTCAAGGAGAGAGTTGGAGACCTTGGCTTAACATCTCATCCAAAAGACAGTGTCGCAGTTTGGAGTGTCAGGTAGGATTTGTGCTGAAGCCACTTGGATGGATTAGAATTGAACCCACAGTCATGTGATATAGCAACAAGACAGCAAAAAATTGAACTTACTTGACCTCATCATGGAGGGTTGTCAACTCTTCCAAACTGTCTTGAAGTCTCCAAGAACATGCGATTGTACAATGAACGAGAGTAGGCCACTCAGCCCTTTGAACCTGCTTGATATTCAATAAAATCATGTCTGGTCTGATTTTAACTTAAACTTTACATTTCTGCATATTTCAGTGATCTTTTATGCTTTAATAATCAAGAATCTATCTACCTCTGCCTTAAAGAAAGATTTTGTATCCACTGCATTTTGAGGAAGGAGATTTTAAAGATTCTTAGTTTTCTGAGAGAAAAGTTTCCTCATCTTTGTTTTAAATGGGCACCCCTTTACTTTTAAACTGTGACCCCCTAATTCTAGATTTTCTCCCAAGACAAATTGACAATCTCATGAACACTACTATAAGCACCCAGGAGAAATTTATTTTTTCCAGTTTGAACTCATTGTTTTATTAACAGTATAAATATTGGGGATTGGAGTCAGAAAACATAAACATTTGAATTGCCTGCTCTCCCACATAGCAGGATTGGAGACAGGACAGAATTTATTTTGCATCACTGCCAATGTAAGGGTCTCATTCCAGTGTCACTGGTATGAATCTAGCAGTAGGGTAGGGGCTTACCATGGGGGGAAAATAATAATCAGACCCTTAAAGGTATTTTGTAGGCCCATAAAGGTGAGGTATATCGAAGGCAGGTTGCTGAAAGCAAATGTTTGTTCTTACTGCTGACTCTCTCCCTTGACTCCCTTCTGTGATCCCCTCCCAGCATTACTTACCAGTGGCCTGGCATCCAACACTGATCACAGGCCTCGGGGTGGAGGCGAGTTGAGGGGGGCAGTGGGGGCTGTCATTCACAGATTTTCCAACTTCTGGCCGGCAGCTTTCAGCAGATAGACTCCCATGCCCTGGGGTCCTTGATCCCAGGAAAAGGCCTGCTGTCTGGCTTGTTAAATGCCTGAGATGCACATTACGTGGTGAAACATCCTGAAAAGAGTTACTATGAGGCATTGCCTAATCTCGCTCTCCCCCAGCAGTCAATATCTCTGTCACCTCCATTAGCTTCTGGCGAATGTAATAGTTAAGAATCATCCACTCAGCTCAGTAAGGAGCAGTTTGCTTTCCAATTAACGTGGAATTCTGGTGCAATGTAACAAAAGGCATGTGTCAGGCAACCAAAATTGAGAGCAAGGGAGTAATGCAGGTCTTGTGGTTGAACTTCCAAGAATCCAACAAATCAGAAATGGTAACTCTGGCTTTTTTTCCATAGTGGGTTACATTTTTCCAGCCATCATGTTTGAAAGATGGATAGAAATTGTTCACACTGGAAGTTTTCTACTGACAGACCGGCTTGCAGTCGGTAATGTTTTACCCCAGAGCTTCCTTGCTTGTTGATCAGTGGTTACACATTGATGCCAAATGAAAAAACAAGAAAGCAATTGCCTTTGAGTGCTGAATTTTATTTGCAGTTATAACGCATGCTTTGGTGACAACAGGCCTATAATTTTAGAACTGCACAATAATTCTTTTGTAATAGTCACATGATACACAAGGGAATTCTTCGTGCAGCGTTACCATTGCAATAGCCAGTCTGCCTTCATCCATAATAATTTCAGTTTTTCATTGTTAATATACTGTTAATGCAGTTGTGTCTATGGCATGCATTAAATTGACTTTGAACACGTGAAAGCATATAATCTGTCAGTGAGAGCCATCTCAGCTTCTGATCTGTGACTTCAAAGGAGAGCAGAGCAATTCAATCTCTCTGGCTGAAAGTCACATGAGTTAAAGTATTCTTCCTTTGAGGTTCAGTGAGTTTATTAATGATTTTTTTCCCTGTTAACCCTGAAGGAAGGATGTTTCTTACAATAAGTTGTGATAAGTGAATAGTGACCTCATTCTTGCGTCAAGATGGCATAGGGTCAGGTTCAACTGCAGAATCCTCAATCTTCTAGATACTGAAGCGTTGCACTGAGGCATCCTTGTCTTTCAGATACAATGTGAAACCAAGGCCATGTTTGCCCTCTGGAATGGATGAAACCTATCACAAATCATTAATTTGAGGAGCAGTGGACTACTTCCCAGTATTTTGCCCAAATTTTATACCACAACTTGCATCACTGAAACGAATTGCCTAGCCATTTATTTCATTCTGTCTGTGGGATTTTGTCATACTCAAATTGATAGTCATGTTTTCCAGATTACAATTTTGACTGTTTTACAAGACACTTTGTATGCAAAAAGGTTAATTGAGGTTAGATGATAAGATCCATCTATCAGGATATAAAGCAATAATCCTGGTAGGAGCTGACCAGAGTCGTGAACAATGCACTAGGATTCATCCATGAGTTCACCAAGGTTGCAGAGAGCTCCCAAGTAATGTTCTTTGTGTTAACAACGTGTACCTAAAGTTGTAGTGTAGATTTACTCTTAAATTACATCTGATGTCTCACAAGACAATAATCATATATCTTGGATGTAATTTAACTAACTACTAAAAATTATGAAATCAGCCTTTACTGCTCAGTTAAGTCAAGCCCTATCTCTGCTGAAGGAATTCTGTGGGTATCCTTCCCCATTTGGTGCGAAGTACCTCAACTAATATCAGCAAGAAGAATTGGTACCTATGAAACTGGGAGAAAGTGAGGACTGCAGATGCTGGAGATCAGAGTCGAGAGTGTGGTGCTGGAAAAGCACAGCAGGTCAGGTAGCACCTGAGGAGCAGGAGATTCGGAATTTCATCAGGAATGTCAACTCTCCTGCTCCTCAGCTGCTGCCTGACCTGCTGTGCTTTTCCAGCACCACACTCTCAACCCATGAAACTACACAAAGTGTTCTAGATTGTTCTGGTAGATACCAACATTTACAATATACCAGCAGCAAAAGCATTCAACATTTGAAAGAGATTGCATTTATTGAATAGAAAACACTTTTGGACATCTTGTGATCTTGAATGTTGCTGGATAAATATATGTACTTATTAAAGTAAGTATTTATTAATTCATGAAGTAGCCTGATCAGTCTCCTATACAAATGGTGATTTTTTAAAAAATAATTATTCCTAAATTTGAGAAATGTGAATAAAAGGGTGCATGATTTCAGCCTTGTGTATGCCACATCAACACCAAACAGTCTACCTGATAACATTTTCAAAAAATATATCTGGAGAATAGGGGAAAAGAATGAAAAGACTACACTGCCTCACCCGATCTGTTTTGTACCATTCTTTCTTAAGTGTCTTACTGAATGGTATGCCACTTCAGTTGATCTCCAGTGCATAGGAACAGCAGTAAGCCATTAAACCCCTTAAACATGTTCAGTTATTCGATTTGATCAGTTAATTTGTATCTTAATTCCATCTGCCTGCCCTTGCTTTATATTCCTTCACAGCCCTGCCCTGTGAAATCTATTTATCTCCATTTTAAAATTTTCAGTTGATTTATTATCAATACCTGTTTACGGAAAGGCTTCCAAAATCCTTCTTTTTCTGTGCAGATGTGCTTCCTTCAAATGGCCTGATTTTAGGTTGTGGTTGTGTTCCGCTGTTCATCAGTGGAAATAGTTTACATCTAATTAATCCAATCCTTTAACCATCTAAAACCTGCTCGGATCACCCCTTTCCTTTCACTGTCCTGTGTCTACTTCCTAGTTTACAGCCGTCAAATTGCACCTCATTTCCTTTCCCAGGTCAATAATGATTATCGTTACTGAAGATCAATAAGACTTCATCTCCATCAGTCTCTTGTAGTATGAATGAAAATGAAAAGCACTCTGTTAGTCATCATCTTGCTGTATTAGTGATATAAAATTTCCATTTGCATCAGGAAGACAACCAGCTCCTAAAAGCTGACGATGATGTAGGTTAAAAGGAATAAAGGACAATTTTAATCTTCAACAGAAATCAACTGGGGAAAAAAAGCTACAGTGCCTTGCCTACTCCAAACCCACTGCGTCTCCACGAATGAAATTTTTAACCTACTCCATTAAGTTTGTCAAGACACCCACCTGAAGGCAATGCAATCATTCTGTGAGTATGCAGAGCACAGTGTAATGAGCTTGACTGGAAATTTTATCGAAGGCCTTTGCAGGGAAGCCATTGTTAACAAGATTGGAGCTGGCACCAAAGTTGGCTCATCAAAGCTGGGTGAAGGCCATCGTGAATGCTCCTCTGGATCCCACCCAAAGCTTTGACCCTCTTCAACCATAAGCTTTCCCTGCACCCCCTGTGATACTCTTTCGTGCTCCATCCCAAACTCTTTTCTGATTGCCAGGGACTGTGCCTCTGAAATCCTGCTGCTGTCCAGGTATGAGTGAAAGATCAGTTGTCCTCATTTAGCTGCAGAGTGGAAGTGTTCAAGTGAAAGTGGAAAGCTAGAATATTTTCCTTCCCTTCCTATGACAACACTCAGCTTCTGACATGGGTTAAAATTAGCCCTGGAAAGACAGTTTAGGAAAGTACACTGTCTGCAGAGCCAATGCAGGAGACATACTTCTGTCAAGATTCTGAATACCGATGTAAGCATGAATATTCTGTAAGGTTAGGTGAAAAGGAAAACCCGTTGGTTACCAAACATTTTATATTGGCCTCACCTTCAATGCGATCAATGTGGATGACCTTCTAGAGACTGAACAGTAAATACAAGCAAAGTATTGTGGATATCGGAGAACTGAAATACCAATGTAAAATGCGAGGGAAACTCAGCAGATCTGGCAGCGTTTGTGGAGAGAAACTGAGTTAATGCTCTGTTTCCAATATGTCACTTCTTTGGAACTGAAAGGCACTGAAAAAGTAATGGGTTTTATTCCATAGGAAAAGGGGGCAGCAAAAGCAAGTGGAACAGGTGATATGGGAGCCCAGAGCAAAAGGCAAATGAGGTACTTATGGTAATAGATAATACATCTCGGTGAAGTGTTAGTCATAATGTCAAGTGTTTCTGACAGATAGTAGGTCAGCTGAGGGCAAAGCCATGCAACAAGACAATGGGGGAATGGGCCAGAGAAGTGGAGGTGATCAAAATGGAGGAGAGAGATCATGGTCTGAAGTTTTTAAACTCAATGTTGAGATCTGAAGGCTGCAAAGTGCTTAAGCAGACAATGAGATACAGTTCATCCTCAATGCATTGGGGATTGCTGGACTGTGCAGCAGACCTTGCACAGAAGTGTCAGCATGAAAGCAATCAAGGTCCAACCTCCACCGCTACCACCCACCATGGTTGACAGGGTCATGCCTGATCCATTTGCCATAATTATGCCATAACCTTGCCTCTCAACTCCTGGGTGCCAAATAGTTGACATACAGTGGGGGAGAGAATGAGCACTTTCTACTGAAGTGTTAGAAGAAATGCAAGTTTACATGGCTTCAGTGATAGAGAATGCAGTCTGGTGAATTTTCTACATTACAGAGGTTACTGTACTGCAAAAGTATTTAATTAACTTGGGAATGTCCTGAGGTCATGAAAGGCACTACATAAATACAAGTCTTTGATTTCTTTCATGTCCCTAATGTTTGATGCTATGTAGTTGAGAGTGCGGTGCTGGGAAAGCACAGCAGGTCAGGCAGCATCCGAGAAGCAGGAGAATCGATGTTCCGGGCATAAGCCTTTCATCAGGAATTGATGCTATGTAATCACTCTCTGGTCCACTTCTATAAAGTGGACGAGTATGACAGATAAGAATAAACCATTATTGCTTTATCCTATTGTAATTCCAGCTGCTATCAGAAGCTTTAAAAAGATGTTCAAACAGAAGAATATGTCAAATATGCAAACAAACAGCCTGACACATACTGTCTCAGCTCTGGAAACCTTTTTACTTTTCAAATCTTTCTTCAGGGCTTTGAAAGATGATGTCACAGTTTGATAAGCTGATCTTTTTTTCTTGTTGGTAAAATTTGTTTATAAGCCTTCTTGAATTTTCCATCTCTCTCCATTTTGACTTGTTATACTCATCATTTAAGATCTGTCTTGTGAAACCAGTGAGCTACACAATAGTGATGAAAGGCTGTCCCTTCAACTGAGCTCCAAAGCCAGTAAGGTAGAGGGAACAACAATGGATGCTAGAAATCTGAAAAAGAACATGCTACAAGTGTGCAGTGAGCATCCACAAAGGGCAGGTTGGCTAGAGAATACCTCAGCCAGCTATTATTGCTTTTACAATTTTGCAGGTTGTAATCTTTGCAAACATTTTTTGATTCCCTCAATTTCTTGCTGCCAAATCGCTCTCTGGAGTGGTTTCCTGTCACATAAATCTAATGGCTATGGGGTAGCTATTCCTCTGAGACTTCAAAGCCCCTGATAAAAGGAAAGTAGGGACTTACATTTATATAGCACCTTCCATTACCTTAGCAACAACACAAAGTACTTTTCATGCACATCAGTTTTTTTCAAAAATTACTGTCATTTGGAGTTTGGAGATGTGGCAGTCAGAAACATTTGCGGCACTATTCTCAGGTGATGGCTGAGGAATGAATATGGGCTTGAAGAGAACTTTCCTTTGAATAGTACCTTTTACATCCATCTGGGAGGGCTGATGAGTTCTCAGTTTGACATCTCACGTGAAAGATATCCCTGCTAACACTCAAGTCTCTGGAGTTGAAGCAACAACCTTTTGACTCAGACAATTGTGCTATCAATACTGAATTGCAGCTGACGGGTCCTGCCCTTGCAGAGGGAAAAGCCAGATCATTTTCTGGTAGTACCTCATTGTATGAAGCTTGTTCATTTTCTCCACAAACAAATTTTTGAGTAGTGAATTGTGGTAAATAAAGACATCTAAAATGAAGGAGTCTAAAAACTATGGAATGAATCTGCAAAAGTTCTAACAAGGAACTTTGTCCAACTTACTTATTGAACACGTTTAGTTTTTAGTAATATTTTTCTCCCATAAATCATCACCTAGTAACAGGTTGTTGGTTATTTCTTTTTAAAAAAGAAAAATGTTCTTTCAACACTGATGATAATAAAATCTCCATCCAGTCCACACGCAGGTCAGTCGTGCACTTAACTGGATTATGGGGCATTACAGTGTGCATCGCTTTGAAAATGAGACCCAATGAAAGGGTTTACCTCAAGCAAGGATATCATAGAAAATTACATCTCTCCGCAATATACTTGAGATACATGAGTTACTGACACTGGCGTCAGGAAGACTAAGATTTAAAGAGATTTTTTTTAAATAGTGAAGGATTTTGATTGGGGATAGCAAAGACAACTTTCTTCACATTTTTGGAATACTGCATTCAATTCTGGTCTCCCTGCTGTAGGGCAGACTGGTACAACTGAAGGGTTCAGAGGGATATGGACCAAATGCTGGCAAATGGGACTAGATTAATTTTGGATACCTAGTTGGTCAGAATGGGTTAGACCCAAGGGATTTTTTTCCATTTCTATGACAATGACATCATGACAAGATGTTACCAATTTAAAATATCTTTATATAGGTTTTTTTTGGAGTGTAGAATACTTAGCCACACAGCGTTATTCACTACTGCATCTTTTCAAGGAAAATTGTACATATATTTGAATCTAGGAACATATAGGTTGTGAAGGGATGGGACCATGGGATGAATTTTGAATTGTTCAAACAAAAAAGCCAAACACAAACATTGGGCGAAATGCTTCCCTTGTGCATTGTAAACCACTATGGTCTAAAGGATTTCAATTTCTGATTACTGACAAAACAAAATGAAGAAAAAAAGAAGTTGCATTTCTTTGGGATCTTTCCTGATCATCTAATGTTCCAAAGTGGTTTGCAGTCAATGATGTGGTGGCACAGTGGCTCAGTGGTCAGCACTGCTGCCTTACAGAGCCAGGGACCCAGGTTTGATTCTACCCCTGGGTGACTGTCCATGTGGAGTTTGCACGTTCTCTATGTGTCTGTGTGGGGTTCCTCTGGGTACACCAGTTTCCTCCCAAAGCCCAAAGATGTGCTGATTAAGTGGATTGACCATGCTAAATTGTCCATAGTGTTCAGAGATGTGTGGGATATGTGGATTAGCCATGGGAAATGCAGCATTACTGGAATAAGGCAGGCGTATAAGTCTGGGTGGGATGCTTTTTGGAGGGTCAGTGTAGACTTAATGGGCTGAATGGCCTACTTCAACACTGTAGGGATTCTATGATTCTGTGTTCTTCTTAAATAATGTAATAGTTGACAGCAAAATCTCACAATGTCACCATGGCTAGATGACAGCTTTTGTGTCGTGGGATAAACATAGGGATGCCTCCTCTTATTTTATTCAAATACAGCCATGAGCATTTGTGCATCCACCTGAGAGGATGGGCATGGTATTGGTTTAGTTTCTCATATGAATGATGCACTCTCACAATGCAGCATTCCATCAATAGTCTACTGCAGTATCAACTGGATTTATAATTCTGGATACAACTTGAATCCTCTGACTCAGAAGTGAGACTGTTACCATCTGAACTCAAGACTGGCACTGTAAATAAGTCAGGATCTATTCTGCCAAAACATTGGTTGAAACGTATTCTTCCTTCTCTTCAGTTGAGTTGGACTTTACCTGAAAAATGTGAAACAGAATTACTGATCTGCTGGTTGACACAGCCAAGGTTATTAAGTAAAGATATATGATACACGCCTCAACTCATTTTCCTTCTGGAATATTGATTTTTTTGCTACTAACACTCATCACAGGTTTTTGGAGTCCATTGAAATGCAGAAGATACGATAAGTATTAATTAGTGATGAGCCTTATTTAAGAGCTGGAACTGGAGCCAGTTAAATATTTTTCTGAAATATTTATGGCATAAATACTGACTCAAAAGCACTAAGGTGAATTTGTTATTTTTCACTTGATATGAGTTGACGGTAGACCTGACTACATTTTTTCTTACTGCAAATGCAATCTCCAGATGGCAGAGAAGATGTTACCTAAAAGACACTGTCAGATTTAAAATAAAGTTATCTAAATGGATTTCTCTCTTGTTCTACACTGACCAGAAGGAGCTATTCTGATTCTTGGCAAATGTTGCTTATCCTTTTGCCAATGGGGCATGTAAGCATCACAGCTGTCATGCCAACACTGTCGCTGCCATTCCAAGGTGAGAATTGTGATACCTCCTTTTCAATTAGAATCTGCTGTTTTTCAGAGGTGTTCTGGATTCAAACAATCAGTTTAAGCAATGGCGAGTTCCAACGGTTATCAAGCTTGATTGGACATAATCCTGGCTGTTTCATCCCTTGGCTGCCTGCCTCTACCCACCTCACTCTTAAAACCTCACCATTAATGGCCTGATATATTCATCCTTGTGCTTTATAGACTTTCCGCACTAAACAAAGAGCAACTGGATCAACCATTCTTAATTCTTGATTGTTGTGAAAACTCTACATTCTTTTTCCCCAAACACCCAACCCAAATGTTCAACTTCACTTATTTTTAAAGGAGAATCACTGGATTGTATCACACATTTCCCGTATCCTGGCAGCCATTAGTCTCAAAAGCTCCTCATTCACAACAAGTTCCAACAACATATCAGCAGCACCCATTCAGCCTCCTATAAACTGTGGCAGTGGGTGTTTGACAAAGCCTATGTAAATCAACAAACGTTTCTGTATACAAGAGCTGTTGTCATTATCACACTCCTGGCTTTAATATTAATGACACATTTGAGCCCTACAGAAATTCTGGCAACAATGCAGACTCAGGTGGAGGGCTATCAAACAACACACATGTCTTTTTTGTAACCAGCTCCACAAACATTCAGGTAAAACTGATGAAAAAAGTATCCTTTGACGAATAAGGTACTATCTGAATGGTTGAAAGAAATCTCCAGTTCACGTTTTTTCAATTCTCAAGTGGCCAATGTTACAGAGGAGAACAAAGAAAGCACTTCAAAGAGACTCTGAAGTTTTTCTTGAAGCATGGCAGCATTGACATTAATGTCTTGGAGGAACTAGTTACCGATCCTTCAAATTATCCATCAGGCTGCATCATACTTTGACTCCAAATATTGTTGACGCACAGCAGCAGCACAGAAACAAAGAACAGAAAATGAATCCCACATTCCAGATCCCTCATGATACAACCCATGTGCCCAAATATCCTTGGGTCTACAATTGAGTCAGTCACTCAAAGGCCCATGGCAAAGAAACACAATCCTGAGGTGGTCTTTCTCAAACTGGGGGATAACCAATGGTAATTGTAATCCATATTTTTGTAAAGATTTCAAAGAATTTTTCTGCAAAGCACAATTTTTAAACCCTAGGTGTTGGACGTGGATCCAATCTTTATACCTGCTGTCCTTTAAGCAATGGAACCTCCAAAATTCTTCTGCCATTTTGACAAATTCCTACAGCAACTATGCCCAAACCCACTGGCATAACGATAAACCAGCCTTCTCTGAAGAAGCCTAGCCCTTCCTTTCTATTGGACACAGTCGGATTATAAAGCAGATTCACCTAGACGTTATTTACTTCTGAACCATACCTACCAAATTTAGTCATTGCATCATCTGGGTTATGAGGATTCATTTAGGTTCTAAGGGAGTCCCTGCATGAATAGGCTTACATCTGCTCCTGATAATCATTTCATCAGAAGAGTTAATTTCATGATATTTGGCTTAAATTAACCCTCATCATTGATGTAGTAGGGCACTGTTCTGATAGTGTATTGCGAAGGCATCTCAGGCATGTGTGTTCTAATGCATTGTTTTTCCATTTACATGAACTGAAACCTCATTAACATTTTAAAGAATGCACACTCAAATTGCAATTACTTAAGGAAAGTATGATGAATTCTCTTTTTTATTTTATCTCATGCGTAACTAACTTCTCAAATAGAATCTTTGAGACATGTAATTTTGTAAATGTCTCCATGCATAGAAAAATAAGAACAGGAGTTGGCTGTTCAGCCCTTCACACCTGTTCCAACATTCAAGTAAATAATAACTAATTTGTATGTTAATTTCATTTACTTGGCTTGGTTTCATAAACTTCAATATCGCCTAACAATAATTTATCATTTTCAAATTGCCTTGCCTCAGTAGTTTTACTTTATGGAAATATTCCTGATTTTAGTTGTTAGCCAGTTGATAGTTATCGTAAGAGAAGTTTTTTGACCCTTCTTTGGTGTAAGGGAAATCTCAATGAATGGTGGGTTAACGAAGGCATTTATCAAGTCTCCAATTAACTCTCACTAACTCAGCAGCTTCAGTGTACATGTGGGGTATTTATGGAATGTGTAGGTTGTCCCACGGTGTGCCAAAGTCTGTATCAGATCAAAAATTAAATTCTTGTCAACAGTTTGAGTGGCAACATGTAAGATGAACCAGGTATGCCAGAAATATCTCCAGTATGAGACTTGATTCATCCTGTGTCAGTAAGGATGGTCAGACTTTCTCTTTCCACCCCCAGCTAGGGAGAGAGAAATTTCTTTTCAAACATTCAGTGGGTCACTGCTACAGGAAGTGTAATGTTAAAAGAATAAATTGGAATAACTCTCTGAACATTAATGTAATAAAGAATTAAACTGCACTGAATGAACATTCTGGAAGTGTTTGGGGACAACATTCATGCAAGAATGCGAATGACTCCAACACCCACTTAGACAGTCATTTGCTACCACTCCACCTACTATTATCAAATCAAACTATGATTCAATCTCTTCCATTCAGAAGTGCTTTCCAGACATTCCCTGAAACCAGGTATATCACACCTACATTGTCTTGGGGAATCACTGAGTCAGGAAATAGTCTGCATAACAATTCCTCAGGATTAAGGGGCATTTACACTTGCATTATCTCCAAGGATGATCTCATTTTACCATTGTACTTGGGGTCACACGTGACTGTGTGGGAGTGGCTGGGGGTGTTGTCTTGAGTGGCATGTGATTGTGGGGGAGTGGCCGGAGTTTCTGTGAGCATGGCCAACTGATCTGTATAAAGGGGATATGGTTCATCTGTTCAGGGCCTCACTTTGACTCGACCTCGCATGCCTGTGAAGAGTGACAAAGGAGACCACCTAGCATGTACAAGCTTTAATAAACATTAACTGTTTGCAGAAGTTGGTGTGTGAAAATTGCATTGCATGTGTGAAACCTCAGGAAAAGAACCCAAGAGAAGGACTACATTGGTTTCCACTTTGTGGCTTTCTTTTGCGTTGCACTATCCACCACCATTCCCCTCACTACTGATTGGAGAAATAAAAGTAATCTTGTTATGAATATCCCGAGTGAGAGTCCCCAATTCCTTATGATTCCAGACCGGATACTCTCAATAGGTGTGCTCCCAGGCCAGCAAGGATGAACTGATAATCATTCTTAATTCATCCCTTCTCTTGGTTGGTCATGACAAGGTTCATTTAAAAAGGATGCCTTCCTTGTGGATATATCTTCCTAATCCAACATTCTTTGCATTTTAAAGGGGACAAGTTACCGGGCTGTCTTAAATTGAAGAAAGGGTGAGCCTATTAGCCACTAAGCATGAGGAAAGATAATAAAATGTAACGTGCATGTATACAAATTAGAAATGTGAATGGAGTAAAAGAAAACAGTTAAAAAGACATAGAAATTAATCTTTGGGTTCCATGAAGAGGTGGATGGATGATACCAGTAGTGCTAACATTGGTAGTGAAGCAGTTGATTTCAAGATTCTTTGCTTCATAAGTTAGCTGGTAGGCTTTAATCCTATTTTGTATTCAGTGGGGACTTCAGTGGCTTGTGTGGCTTTGGCACTCAGAGAAAGAGAAGGTTTTTCTTTACCTCCTTGTAGAAGGATCTTTTTTTTGTCCTCAAGCTATGGCCTTGACAACACACTTGTCTACATTAGTGTTTCAGCCCATTAACACACACACAGACTGAGAGTTGAAGTTGATTTTTAATCTCTTTTTTTGTAAAGTCTTGGAAGGACAAAACAAACATATCTGCTCTTTTTTGTTGCATCTCTCCCTTTAAAGGGTTTCTGTCTGAAGTTCCCTCTATACATTGATGACAGTAAAATATAGGGTACGTAGATTAGTTTGATCTTAGATAGGATAAAAGATCAGCACAACATCAATGGCCAAAGGGCCTGTACTGTTCTATGTTCTACAACTTTTCTGCAGTGATATTCCATAGTTACTGTGAGGGCTTTGTCTTTCAGTCACTGAAATTATATCTGCAGTCATCTTTTCACCATATGTCTTCCTCTAAAAATATTTTGAAATTAAAAGTTTCAGGTGCATAAGTAACTTGGGGTCATAACCCCTTGACATAACAATTTTGTAAGTTCATGTGTGAAGAATGGGATCTTGGACGGGATACACGAGGGTGCAGTCTTGGCACACATAATCTCTGTATGTGTCAATAATGTCTGCAGAAACCAAGAGAAAACTGGCCTCTTCATAAAGAAAAGAAGACTGAAAGAGAGCCTCTGTAAAGTAATTTTCATTACTTCAGCATGTCCCAATATGCTTTGCTGTCAAAGAGTTACTTCTGTTTTAGGTACACTTGTATTGTAAGAAATGTAATGGCCAGTTTGCACACATTGATTTTGGTTGCAGTGTAAGTATTGGCCTGGACACTCCCTTCTTTCAGTAGTGAAGCTGGAATTTCCTGACTACTAAAAGCTCATTCTGTCCCATTTTTCAATTTGTCATTCTTCACATTCCATGTGATGCGTCCATTATCAGAAATGTCAGTGGTTATAGGGAGAGCACATGATGTATATCAATGTTATAAAGTGTCCCCAAAAGGAAATTGTTTAATGGTTTATTGATATTTTCACATCCATCTAAGAGAAGACAATGTGGATTGTATTAAGTGGAAATTGGAAAAACAGGCTGATGTCTGATTTATTGCAATATTTTTCCATAATCTACTCCAGCACAACAAAGTAGAAATACTTTATTGTTTAGATAAAGTTATATGGTACATAATAATTTGGTGAGACCTGCAGTCTTTTATCTTACTGTTTTAAAGCATTCGAGGCAGAAATCAGTACGCGGGAAGTACAAATCATAAAATTTGAGTTTCTTGGGAAGAAGATCATGAAATATAGGTTTCACTAAGAAACACTAAAATAGGATATGTCAAAGTTAAGGGAGCTGCATCTTGTTTTAATACCATCAAATTTCCTATAACATTGGTCATGGTGAGTTACAGATACCACTGTTTTATCATATGGAAGGTGCAGCAGCTCTCTCCCTCTCTCAATCCCAGCATAACCAGAGGCATATATTCCTATAACTAGATTTTTTCCTCACTGTTTCCTTCTCTACCAAATGCACCACATTCTTACCCCACTATTGAGCTTGTCTGGAACATCCCCGAAATTTTTCCATTTGTGACTCGTCACCTCTAACTGACTAAACACAGCCCTTTCCATTATTCTCTCACCCTTTTTGCTGTAAGATGAAGTCTACACTCTAAGTAGAGACTATACCGAAGGGATGATAAAAGAGGACAAGTTCTGGAACGCTACAGACTCAGGCTCCAATTCTAAGGCTACTGTCAAAATGACTGTCAAGACCTTTGCATTTTAGAATATGGCACCTCCCTGCTGTGAAAAGGAGGCATGTTTTGCCTTCTTCCGACAGTTCTGAATTGTGAATACTTTGTCAAGATGGAAGTATGGCTTAATATTTCGAGCGAGACCTAAACATCATCTCCTTTCAGAATTGTGGAGCATGCTTCTTTTGTTAAAAAAAACAGTGGCCAACAGTGTGAGTTTGCCACATCTCTGAAAATCCGAACCTGTGTGTTTAGAAACAGAATGATGCTTTTTCTAAATTGTTTCAATCATTGCAGTTTTAAGGGATCATTGCTTCCCAAAATCATTAAAGCCATTCAATTTTCCGCACATGCAGCCTCACGTTGGTTTGAATTTAGGCTTTTCAAGGCATGAGGAGTGGTGTTGAAACTAGGTAAAGAACCTACTGCAACAGAAACTGGGTCCACTAATCCTAACCAACATTATTGGTTTTTGATCGGTCAATTGCACTTGTCCACAAGCACCTTTATTTTCTCGCCATCACTTCAGTTTTCAGAAATACACCTGTTTGTCTACTGAACTCCTCTATATCATCTTCTTCAAAGATTCTCTGCAAAGTTCCTTGATATGAAACATTTTTTCTCAACTTACAAATCAGGGAGCTGAATAAAACTATTTAAAAAAAAGGAACTTTTGAACTAGAACTAATTCACATCCAGTTCTCAAAGATAAAGAGAGTGTTTATTAACCAACTGCTTCACTTGGTTCATGCCACCAATCAACCCCCAACCCCACTCTCCTGACAAATAACATGGCATTCTGGATGATAATGGTATATCTGCAATTCCTAAGTCAACAAAAAATAATTCACAGGAACGTTTCTTAATTAGATTACACAGACAGCAGTAATGCATTTTTTTAGAAGTCACTGTCTATTTTAATCCGCCTTCAGATCACACAATTAAGGGCAAGAAGCACTTCAATAAATTTAGCATCATAATGCTGTGACATATTCACTGCTAGTATGTATAAATTAACAGCGAACTGTCTCACAAAAGGGAGTGCTCTAACTATTCAACATTCTTCTCTTTTTGCATCTTCGTCTTTGAGTCAGCTCTGAAATCTTTCGTATGGAATGAAGTTGATATCTCACAGCATGATTTTTCTATGAATTCATTTTAAAAGAAAATCAAAGACATTATCTTTTTCAAATCTTCCGTACGTCATACCAGATTAATTAACACTAGCACTGCCTGTAGTATCAACTCTATTAAATTGATTCCATGCAATCAGCTTTGACAGTAACCAATCTACAATCCGCTACAGAAGATTGTTTGGCACAAAATAAATTTTCACTTCATAATTCACGTTTTTTAGGATGTGATGCAAACTGTATAAGTTGGGAAGACAATTTCATAGGACCAATGTTCCATTCCTTTCCCTTGAGGTGCTGGCCACTTATCTAGTCAGCACACTCTTCGGAAACAAATCATGTACTAAAAGACCTCACGCGGATATCCTCTGTCCATTTATCACCTGAGAGTTTGAGCTGACAACCTACTTTCAGGCTCTTGTCAATGCCACTTAGTGATATTGAGGGAAATATTAATGCTGACTGTAAGTGTGTGGTGGTAGTAGAGCAGAGAAAAGCTTTTACACAAAGGGATGTATGACAGTAGAATACATGATTGAGGCAGAGATTGTAACCAGAGGTTGTAACACAGCTGCTCCTGCTGTATTATCAGGGGTGTGAAAAATCCTTTTCACATCTTAACTTGTAATAGAAGTATATACAATTCAGGGTGAAGAAAGATTTTACTTTGGTTGCTGCACGAAAGTAGAACCTTAGGAGAAAGATTCAGGCCATTAATATTTGGACTGCGATCAGCACATTGTTCCTCTCACTATGACACCCTTTGCTAAAAGGATACAAGAATTGAAGCTTTGCAGCATGCACTCTTCAGAACTTGAATGCAAGGAGTAGACTTGAAAATAGGGACACCATTTTATCAAGCATGAGAAGAGGCTGTTGATTGGTTGGACGATCATTGCTAGCGAGATGCAGCAAGAACAGTTAACTGTTAATATTCATTCTCAAACCAGGTGAGTAGATTCTGATTGGTCAGGCTTTTGCCATGTGAATGCAGTGGAGATTGGCCACCTTCATGACTCAATTTTTTAAATGAAAAAGATGCAACATGTGTATAAATTTCTTTTGCTTACCTAAAACAGAGTCCTGAGTCAAAAAATTGGTGCTAGGAAAGCATAGCAGGTTAGGCAGCATCCGAGGAGCAAGAGAATCAAAGTTTTGGGCATAAGCCCTTCATCACATTCCTGATGAAGTATTTATGCCCAAAACAGCGATTCTCCTGCTCCCCAGATGCTGCCTAACCTGCTTTGCTTTTCCAATGCCACACTCTTTGACTCTGATCTCCAGTATCTGCAGTCCTCACTTTCTCCTAAAACAGAGTCCTGCCTGAATAATGACATTAAACTGGTTTCTGGATTACTTAATGAATCATTTCCAGGAGCAGAAGCACATCTAATGGTGGATATATCTTTCTTAGGTTGGCAAGTTTGGGCTGGTTGAGCACAATTGACATATTGCCCACTACGAAAAGTCAATAGAACATGTTGTTTGATGTGTCCATTGCACTGCCAGTAATTATTTGATTAACAGCTATTATTTGTACAGCAGTTTCAATATAGTAAGATGCTCAGAAATGCTTCAGAGAAATATTTCTTGACAGTTATGTATTAGAACTGGAAAGCTTGGTCAAAGAGGTAAATTTTAAGGTGCATTTTAAAGAAGCAGGCATAGAGATGCTTTTGGAGGGAGCGCAAGAGCTTCAACTAAAGGCAAGCTGGCCATAGGCCAAGCTGGCCATAGGCTCGGTCGCCAAGGTGAAGTGGAGAAAATAAGGAATGAATCAGATTGAAGGACAGAGTGACCACAAAGAGTCACGGGAGATTTAGAGGTAAGAAGAAGCAAAACCAGAAAGCAGGGCTCAGTTTACAGCACACTACCCTCAGTGAGCCATAACAGTTCGGAGTTATCAGGATCTGTGCAGAATATTGTGATCAACAAGTAAAGTAGTACCGGCTTCAATAATGTAGGCAAACTCATGCAATTGTTTGAAAAACCAAAGGGGTGCTACAATGGCGTGATGTTAGGATGCCTTTGGATGGATGATACAATACAAATCGCAGTGTAAGCTATAGTTTAATGTCAAGGTGAATGATCCATTCAATGGCTTCAGTTGGTGCAGTGTCAATGTTTATGATACCATCAGGAATGGATTGCTAAGCAGAGCAGTTCAATTTTTGTTTCTTCTTTAATGAAATGTGGGCATTATTGGTTGGGTCAGAATTTATTTTTCATGAACTTAGTGACCTGTCAGGCCATTTCATCGACCAGTTGAAAGCTTATGGATATGGAGTCACATCTTGGCCAATTTTCTTTCATAAAAGGCATTAGTGAACCAAATTGGATTTTTACGACAATCAATAATGGGCACCATTAGGTAATTCCAGATTTTTAAACATTGAACTCAAATTCTGCCATCTGCCCTGGCATTCCAAAACATTAGTCTGTCATTCTGGATTATTAGCCCAGTGACATTACCAATCTACCACTGGACAGAGGTCCAAATTGGATGGCTAGCCCAACAATTTGAGCTGTTCCTCTGAGATCAAACAACCACATCTCCCCTGGTCTATCCCCTGAGCTTGAGAGTTGTCCAAACCTTCTGTAAAATCTTGAAACCTGAAAATTCACCACTCTGGTCATTTAGCAAGTTGTGGTTGGTGATATTTGCAGTCAGACAGTGGGAGCACCATTGAACTTATACTGTGATGGATACTGTTGGGGGAGATGGCCTCTCTGGTGAAAGCAGCAATAGCCAAGTATGAGGTACCACTGGCTGTGCTGCATAGTAGGGGAGGAAAAAGACTCTGAGAGCTTTAGTGATGGAGACTCAGCTGTAAGGGAAATGTACGGACAGTTCTGTGGCCACAAAGGAGAATCTCAAATGGTATGTTGTCTCCTTGTGCCAGGGTCAGGGATGTCTCAGAGAGCTGCAGGACATTCTGAAGGGTGAGGGTGATCAGCCAACACTTGTGGTACATGTTGGTACCAACAATATGGGTTACAAAAAGAAATGAGGTCCTACAACAAGAATTTAGAGAGTTAGATAGTAGGTTAAAGACAAGGATTGCTAACTTTGTAATCTCCTGATTACTTCCTGTGCCAAACGCTACTGAGTATGGAAATAGGAAGATAGGTCAGATGAATGTGAGGCTAAAGGAATGGGGTAGGAGGGAGTGCTTCAGTTTATGGATCATTGGGGCAGTTTTTGAGGTAGATGAAACCTGTACAAGCTGGATGAGTTACACCTGAACTGGAATGGGTCAAATATCCTTGCTGGGAGGTTGGGTCAAGCTGTTGGGGAGCTTTTAAAATAATGTGGGGGGGTTTGGGGCACAGAGTAGATGTCAAATCTGGAGCAAGGTTCAGTCAGATCTGAAAATAATGCCAGGAGAAACCAGTAGGCGGAGAAATCATGGGCATGATAAAACACATGGGAAGACTGATAAGATAAACTGTATATATTTTAACTCAAGGAGCTTGACCGGTAAGGTGGATGAACTTAGAATGTTGATCAACACATGGGAATATGATATTGTTGTAATCACAAAAAACATGGTTGAAGGACTGTCAGCTCAGCATTCCAGGGTATAGAGATTTCAAGCCTGGTGCAAGGGAGATGTAAGAGATGTCAACATTGTCTTAGTGATAAAAGAGACCATCCCTACAGTAATGAAGTAGAATGTCTTAGAAGTATCTTCAAAAATGGTCATCTGAGTAGAGATTAGAAGGAAAAAAAGACAATCATTTTGTTGGGATTATACTAAAGGCCTCCCAACAGTCAGAGGGCGATAAAGGAGCAAATAATGTAAGTAAACTATGAAGAGATGTGAGAGGACTAGGGTTATAGTTGCTGGGGATTTCAACTTTGCTAACATTAACTGGGATCACCTGAATGTGAAAGAATTAGATAGGGTGGAATTTTTAAAGTATACCAAGGGGAACACTTTGAGCCAGTACATAGATAGTCTTACTAGAGACGGGGCAGTGCTAAACTTAATCCTGGAGAATAAAGTTGATCAAATGGTTGAAATTTCAGTGGATTTTGGGGATAGTGACCATAACTCTCAAAGTTTCAAAGCCATAGTGGAAAGGGATATGGACAGCTTGGAAATTAAATTTGGGGAAGGCCAATCTCAATATCATTCGACAGGATCTGCTAAACATAGACTGGGAGCAGCTCCTTGCAAGTAAATCTACATTTGGAAAGTGGAAGTCTTTTTAAAAGTAGTATAGTGAGAGTTCAGAGCCAGGGCGTTCCTTTAAGAGTGATGGGCAAGAGCAGCAAGTCCTGGAATATCAAGGGATATCAAGACTTCGAAACAGAAAAAGAAGGAAGCATATGTTAGGTATGGACTATCAAAAACAAGGGAGGTCATTCAGGAGTACAGAGAGTATGGAGGTGCTTAAAAAATGAACTAGTAGGGCAAAGAAGGACCTTGAAATATCTTTGGCAGATAGGATTAAGGAAAACATCAAGGCACTTTATAAGTATATTAAGAACAAGAGGATTTCAGAGAAAGAGTGGGGCCTATTGGAGACCAAAGGAGTAAACTGTGTGTGGAACCAGACGACATGGGTGTAAAATGTATATTTTTCATCTGCATTCACAAAGGAGGAAGACAGTATAGCTGGAGGTTTTGGTTGGGATGATGAGGTTATATTGCATAGTAAGATTAATAAGGAGGAGGTATTAAATGTTTTAACAAGTATAAAGGTGACCTTGGAGTGCAGGTTCATAGCTCCTTGAAAGTGGAGTCGCAGGTAGATAGGATAGTGAAGAAGGCGTTTGGTATGCTTTCCTTTATTGGTCAGAGTACTGAGTAGAGGTTTGCAAAATTATGAGGGGCATGGATAGGATAAATAGACGAAGTCTTTTCCCTGGGATCAGGGAGGCCAGAACTAGAGGGCATAGGTTTAGGGTGAGAGGGGAAAGATATAAAAGAGACCTAAGGGGCAACCTTTTCACGCAGAGGGTGGTACGTGTATGGAATGAGCTGCCAGAGGATGTGGTGGAGGCTGGTACAATTGCGACATTTAAGAGGCATTTGGATGGGTATATGAATAGGAAGGGTTTGGAGGGATATGGGCCGGGTGCTGGCAGATGGGACTAGATTGAGTTGGGATATCTGGTCGGCATGGACAGGTTGGACTGAAGGCTCTGTTTCCATGCTGTACATCTCTATGACTCTATAAATCTTCAGGGTCTGATGAGATATATCCCGGGCTGTTACAGGAGGCAAGGGAAGAGATTCTTGGGACCCTGGTGAATATATTTAATACCTCACTGGCCACTAATTAAGTGCCAGATGACTGGAGGATAGCTAATGTGGTTCCTTTGTTCAAGAAGGACAGCAAGGTTAGGTCAGGTAATTACAGACCAGTTAGTCTGACATCAGTGATAGGGAAATTATTGGATAAAAATGTTGGGGACATGATTAATCAACAGGCATCAATTGATCAAGAGTAGTCAGCATGGATTTGTAAGAGGGAGACCTGTCTGAGTAATTTAAGTTTTTTTTGAAAAGGTGACTAAATATTATTGATAAGGGTAGTGTAGTTGATGTGCTTTCCATGGACTTCAGAAAGGCCTTTGACAAGGTCCCACATGGAAGTCTGGTTCAAAAATGCCCGTGGGATCCAAGGCAGATTGGCAAGCTGAATCCAAAGGTGGCTTACACATAAAAGGCAAAGGGCAATGGTGGAAGATTGTTTTTGTGATTGGAAGCCCATCACCGTCAGTGTACCACAGGATTCAGTGCTGGGACCTTTGCTGTTTGTTATGTACCTTAACAACTTGGATGTGAATGCAGAAGGTATAATTAGTAAGTTTGCAGATAATACAAAAATTGGTGGGTATTGAAGATAGTGATGAGGATGGTCCTACTTTACAGTCTGATCTTGATCAGCTAGTAAATTAGGCACAGCAATGACAGATGGAATTTAATCCTGATAAGTGTGAGGTAATGTATTTAGGGAGGTCTAATAAGAGTGGGATTTACACAATTAAAGGTAGGACCCTAGGGAGTACTGAGGAACATAGAGACCTTGATGTATAAGTCCATATTACAAGTCATCAGAGCTATATAGGGTGGTGAAGAATGCATATGGGATGGTTGCCTTCATTAGCTGACACATAGAATATAGGAGTAAGGAAGTCTTATTGCACGTTTACACAGCATTAGGTCAGCCATAAATGTAATACTGTGTGCAGTACTGGTCGCCACACTCACAGAAAGACATGATTGCACCAAAGAAGTTACAGAGGAGATTCACCAGGATATTGCCTGGGACAGAAAGCCTCAGTTATGAGAAGCAACTGGATAAACTGGGTTTGTTTTCCTTGGAAGAGAAGGGGCTAGTGGGTAAGGATTTGGTTCTGATTGAGGTAGATAAAATTCTGAGAGGGTTACGCAGGGTAGATCACGAGAATATTTTCCCCGTGCAAAAGTGTACAAGATTAAAGTGAGGAGTAAGTGTTTCAAAAGGGAATCTGAAGTAAAGGTTTTTCACATAGAGCGTGATGAAAATATGGAATACACTGTCTGGTGAAAGGAGCTACAAGAATTAATAAGCATCTGGATGAACACTTAAACTGCCAGGACATACTAAGCTATGGTCCAAGATAAATAAGATTAAAATAGTTTGGTGTTAGTTGATTGGCCTAGACATGGTGGGCCAAAGGCCCTGCTTTTATGCTGGGACTACTATTCTATGACTCTAACATGTGGGTCTATTATCAGTTTGTAACGTGTAAAGTATGTTCAAGTAGGGGCTAAGGGATTCCAGACAAGAGCTTGGGCTTATTTTTGAGGTTCTATGTCAGTGGAAACATAGAAGCAGAACAAATAAGAGCAGGAATAGGCCATTTAGCCCTTCAAGCTTGCTCTACCATTCCTTATGATCACAGATGTGCCAACTAAATAGCTTGTCCCACTTTTCCCCATATTCTTTGGTCCCTTTAGCTCTAAGTGCTCTATCTAACTCCTTAGAGTTGTAGAGTTATAGAGTTATACAGCATGGAAACAGACCTTTTGGTCCAACTCATCCATGCCAACTAGATGTCCTAAACTGATCTAGTCTCATTTGCCAGCATTTGGCCCATAACCCTCTAAACACTTTCAATTGTCCTTGACTGCTTTCTGTGGTAGCAAATTCCCCAGGCTTACTACTCTCTTGATTAATAAATTCCTACTCATCTCAGTCATAAATGGTTTACTTCATATCCTTAGACTGTGACCTCTCGCCATCAGGAGCATCCTTCCTGCATCTATCATGTCTGTTAGGATTTACAGGTTTCTATGAGATCACTTCTCATTCTTCTGAACTCCAACAAATATAATCCTATTTGATTCACCCTCGCTTCAAATATTAGTTGTGTCACCCACAGGTCAGGTGAGTAAACATTTGCTGCACTCCACCTATCGGAAGAGTATCCTTCCTCAAATAAGGAGAGCAAAACTGCACACAATATTCCAAGTGTGGTCTTGCCAAGGCCTTGTGTAATTGCAGCAAGAGAGGTTTGTTAGGTGTTAGTTGGTGGTTATCTTTGAGGAAGATGATTGCCCTCTAGACATCAAGAGATCCAATGTTTGTAAGCACAGGAAGCCATATGAGTTACATAGTCTCCACCATCTAAAAATAATCTTCATAACTTTCCAGTAGTGGATGGGAAGACATACTGAATGTTTTTCCACATTTATAATCATCTGTGATTTTATATGCAGCTACATCCATAACCAACACAGACTCTCTGTTCAATCAAGTTACAAAAAATGAATTCAAGCTGTGTCTTAACTGCTAGCTCACCACCAGTTTGTTTATACTCTGTGTAATTGCTTTTGTGTATGTTTGAGGTCCTTATATTGTTCCATTTTGGAAGTATTCAGACTGATTTTGTCTGTCTTGTGTGGTACTGGATTTATACACTCGATTGTACGCAGTGTGAGAATTTGAAAAAGAGAAGGGCTAAGGCGAAGGTAGCTCAAAAATATCAGCAAGTCCATCAAGAGACTATGTCCTCTGTGACTGCTGAGAGGCAGTTTCACTGCTTGCTAGGATACAGAGCCACAGAGAAAGTAACGTCTGGCAAACATTCTGGAAACCAGAAACATTTTACATAGGGAGCCATGGGAGATAACTAAGTGGATTCAAATCAGTGCTGAACATACTGATGATCTCAATGTTTCTAACCGACGCAGTGCATAAGTAAGCCAAGAAAGATCTAGATCATGAGTGAGTGATGACTATATTCCCCTTGAAGCACTCAATATGCATCAGATCAAGGAAGAATATGGTTTCAAAGAAGCACTGGCAACCAGTAACTCTATGCAGAAATTATTGCTGCTGAGGCATTCTATTCAGGATAAGAATGACTTGTCTATTACTCTTGTCATTATTTTATGAAAATTCTTTACATTCTTCTATCCTTTAAAACCTTTATGATGGATTGGAAAATACACTAGCCAACTTATCCTTTCTGTCTTCATAGTTTAGTTTGTTCAGATTTAAGACCCTAGTTTTAGAATAAACTATGTCATATTCAAATTTCACATAAAATTCTACTTTATTGTCACTGTTTTCCAAAGGTTTATTTACAGCAAGATTAATAATTGTTCCTTTTTCATTACAAAACATCAAATCCAAAGTAATCCATCCCTAGTTGGCTTCTTAATAGGATGTTCCAGAAACCCACGGTAGGATTCACAATAACAATGACTTTGGTTGACCTAATAGCCGACTTACAACTCTCTACCCTATACTGCCATCCATTTACACCTAAATATACTGTCTATGTGTGGAAGCCATTTTGTCACATACTCAGTGTGTGGAAACCATTTTGTCACATATTCAGTGTCTATCCTGAAAAAAATCTTGTTTTCCTGTTCCTGCTTGGCCTTGCAGCTGTGCCTGCTCAATAATAAACAAATTCTTCTCTTTGCATGAGAGTTATTGGAAACTAACACCTGCTTATCAGCTACTAACCATTGCAATCCAAATGCTATGTGACTGGAGCTAAAGTTGGGCAAGTTGCCCTGTGCCTGCCTATTATCCTATAGCTAACGGTCAACTAATAGTATACTATAAAGTCCCGCGAATGTCTAACCTGTCGGAGTGATTTGGCACCATTCATTCGAGGTGGTCTCCCTCTCTCTCCCCATGGTACATCATGAAATAAACTGGCACCACTAGGATCCTCCATGCTGGCACCATTCTTTGACTTTTTGAATCTGTATAAGCACCATTAGTGCAGAGCTGGGCAGCACAGTTCCCCATATTTGCTCTGGACATGTTAGTTAAGAGAAAGTTGATGTCTCTCTCCTGGTAGATGGGGTGATGCAAAGATGAGAAATCCATAAGGACCATCAGTGGAGGTTACAACACTAGACCATGCCAACCTGATCTCAGGTTGTCACCTGGTTCAGTGTAGTCTCTGCTGTCTGGAGGAATGCACAACAATATAGGGAGAAGGTCACTTCCCTTCTCCAGTTTGCCAATGTAACAATTACCATCTTCTCTCGGAAACCTTGCACTTGATCTCTACAACTGCACTCCTATCCCACTGAGACTTGTGCTCTATCATTCTCACTATTGCCTGAATCATCCTCCCTCACTCACTGTCACCCATGACAACTGTGGATATCACCAACCCTGCATACCCTCAGAACTACTAATCACTGACTGTGTCTATTTACGTATGATTGAATGACCTGGAGCAAGAGTTTCATACAATGGAAACATATGACTAAGAATCCAGGCATCTGAATGATTTCTCCTTATTAATTCTGGAAATCAATGCTTAGTCCCAAAATGACCGTCCAGAATACCTGGTGTATGTTCCCATCAGGAGAAGCCTGTGTTCAGAGTATTAGTTCAGAGATATTAACTTTATACTGCTCCTATTTATTCTTGTGAATCAAAGGCATAGGCTTAATCATCAAAATAATAAAATACTACCTTAGATAAATAGCACCATTACAGTCAGATCTCCTACTTATTGCCTTGTAATGTAATAGAAAATGATTGACGTACAATGTGATTTTAGTTAGGTCTCGTTTCAGCACCAACCCAAGGCACAGGTCCAGTCACAATTCCTACTGAAACTGTGATCTAAAATGTTATTTATCTGGTGCTTACCTGTAGTATGATTCTGGCCCTGCTTTGCTCCTGCTGTATGAAAATTTGGTGGCAATCATCATCACTCCCAAACACCCCACAGCTCCAGAATGTACAGTTCTAGGAGCTGCCAAGGTAGGGCCTAGCTTCTGAGACTTTACTACTCAACATATAAACAGCAAGAGTGTAGTCTTGTAGGGGCATGAATAATGTGGGCTATCATGGGAAATGCAGCCAAATCACACAAGTAGTCTACCTCGACATCAGGAGCAACTTACAGCATTTTTTAACTAATTTTTGCGTTGAGGCAAACGTCTTGGTAGGGAGTGGCGAATTGCCGATGAAGTAGGGCTATTGCTTACTAACAACCTTATTAATAGCACATCTCACCTCATTAATATGCAGCTTCATAGAATCCTCATAGAATCCCTACACTGCAGAAGTCGTCCATTCGGCCCATTAGGTCCACATCAACCCTCTGGACAGCATCCCATCCAACCCCACCCCTCATAACCCTGCATTTCCAATGGCTAACCCACCTGATTGCACATCCCTGGATACTTGGGCAATTTAACATGGCCAATCCACTTAACCTGCACAAGTTTGGACTGTAGGAGGAAACTGGAGCATCTGGATGTAACCCACGCAGACACAGGGAGAATGTGCAAACTCCTCACTATCCCGAGAAAAATCCAAAAGCCAAAAATTGCTGAAGGGAGGTTAGAGTGGGTACCTAGCAGTTTCAGCTTATTACTTGTCCCAAAGGATCTCCATGCTGGATGGCATGCTCAATGAGCACCAGTCACATGCACCCCACATCCACACATGTTGGCATCTGACATATGCCACCCTCTAAGAACCCTCAAGAACATCTCCAATTCATGAATGGCATACGTCTATGCCGCATCTCTGGCTGCAATGGCAACTCTCATTGTCACACTGCAGCAAGGATACTGTGAGCTCAGAGATATGCATTCAGCTCATGACTGGACCAGGTTGTATCTCCAGCCTGTTCATTTGCTTTCTTAGAGCACACTCACTTTAACACTACAGCATCACTATCTTATCTTGAGGTTTTTGTTTTGCACCTTGCCCTTCAGCCAGGCTCACATTATAATTTAGCAGTTAGTGCGAACATCAAGCCAGGAAGCTTGTCATAGTTGTTAGCAGTCTTCAGTCAATTCAAGCGATGTAACTTTCTATCGGGGCTGCCTGGCAGAGTAAGTCAAGGGCAGCCTCCAACACCAATCCAGGAGCTTGGGAATGGTCAATCAAGCGCTCAAGGTGGTCAGAGTCAGGATCCATTCCACACAACGAACGAAGATCGAATATTGAGCAGTCTACCAACTATCTCAACTCTTTCTGCTCTATTGTAGGCTAATTTCTTCTAGGAATAAGCGTGAGGAAGGTATCAAGGGAGATGAAAGCAAGTGGCACATTGTGAACCCCTTCAGTATAGTCCTTGAGCTCAAAACCAGAACAAAGTGTATTGTGGAGATCTTGGAAGAGGTTACAAAACTCTGATTGGACAAGACCTGGAGTATGCATTTAGTTCCAGACACTACAAATCAGAAGGCCTCTGAGAGGGTAAATTCCGATTACTATAAGAACTAATGGCAATTAAATTTATGACAAGAGGGTTTAAAAACTGGGCCTATGATCTGTCAAGTGTAGAAGATTATGGTTTGTTATATTTGAAATGTTTATGGTGGTTCATGGATTTGATAGGTTATATTGAGAAAAAAAACTATTTCCTCTGGTGAGGATACAGAACAGGGAAAATAACCTTGAATGAGCAAGCTTATTCAGAGGTAATCTAGAGAAGCACTGCTTCAACCAGAAGTGGGGGAGGGATCTTTTGGTCATATTATTCTGAGGCTATTAATCCAGAAACTCAGCCACTGGTTCAAAACCCAAACTGGGTTATATGGCAGATAATTGAATTTGAATTCAACTCAAAAAAAAATCTGGCTCACTGATATCCATCAGGGAAGTAAATCAACCATCCTTACTTGGTCTGGCCTACATGTGAATGTGACATGGGGGATGTTGTGAGGGTAAGGAAGGAGCTTCTAGGAGACACATCTCAGACTAATGTTCTCTTAGTGGTCTCTAGTAATGTTAATTATATTTTTCTAATCTGTAAGTACTTACAGATATGTGACAAGCTTCATGTTTTTGCTCAACAGTGAGACCAGAAATTTGGATATCCCAATCTATACTAGACCACTTTGGGCTTGAAGGGACTCACAAACAACACAACTACAAGTGTCAAAGAGAATGAGAGAGAGTGTACAGGGTCAAGAGTACAGTGAAGTACGTAGATGAAAGTAAGAGGTTTTTGAGTTGGCCTCTGGTTAGTGAAATACCATTCTTTATTTGAGATCTCATATTAGCAAAAAGAAATCCATTTAAAAGTTTCCCATTACCTTTGCTTCACTACACAAACTTGCTATCAGCCTTTGACTGCAACTGGCAATCTCTAATTCTTGAAGCTGACAGTGGTTTAATGTAACAAGAGGAGAAAATGGAACATCTCTGAACAGATTTCTTGTTCCTGACAAAGGGTTCAAAGTCTGAACTTTGTCATAACAAGACATCAGCTTAATTACATTCACTTGTCCCCATTTCTTTCTTTGCATCAGGTATAGTGCAATGTCTTTAACCTTTTACTATCATCAACAGTATAAGCCACAAGGTAAACTCTATCATTGAGGGTTAGATGGGATTCTGTATTTGATGCTTAGCTGAAGTATCTGCTTCTGCTTTTCTGTGTCTTAATCAATGACTCTGATTTTGAGAACCTTGTACAATCAGAATCACAATTAATCCAGATGACAGTGGGAAGCCAGTCAAAAGGCCACTCCTTAAATATGGCCTGCTGATCTAGGAACCAACCTTGCAATTAAGTGGCTGGTAATGAGCTTTCCTTGGGATCAAGGGACCCAGGGACAGAAACTCCTCAAGAGCTGCTCTGTCAATCAGACGCATTGACGTTTATCACAGACCGTGCCACTGGGAAACTGGTGGTAGTTGCCACCAATGCGCCTACTGGAGCCCCAAGATCAGTGAGGGATCCAAGTGACAAATCAGTGAGTACTGGATGGAGATTGTGGAAGACTAAAGGGGAGGAGGTTGGTGTACATGTCGTGGCTCTCAGTGTGGGCGACCCATCCTCCCAATACCAGATTCCCTTAATCTGAACGTATGTCAGTAAAGCCCACTCCAGAAATCCATAACCAAGCATATCCAGGCTTTGCTTTTCGGAGCCAGCAATGCCCTGCCTGATGTTGGTTGAATGCCACTGATGGTGGGATGAGGCCTTTAAAGTGAGCATTAACTGCACACTTAAACATCTCAATTGGCAGAAAGATGGACAGGTCATCCACCATCTTCCTGCCTCAGACTTCATTGAGGTACATGGGAGAAGGTGGCAGGTTCCCCAGCTGGCAACTACCACCAGATCAAAGGTCCCCCATCTCCAATTTGCCTTGGGAGAACATATTAAATTCTGCCTTATGTTCAACTCCAAATCAAATCCATTTGCTTCTATGTTAAATCTATTTTTAATTCTTTCCTCCCACTCCCTTGTGAATTCTCCATTCAGCTCCTTAATTTATATCACTGTGTGCTGTCCTCAAACTCTGAGTCAGATTGGGAAGTTTAAGTAAATGGAGTTGAGATACAGCACTAGCTGAATAGTCAAACAGGTTTGAGAGCCAACATAACTAATCCTGCTCGGTGCAAAAAGAAAAATATTGTGGAATAAGAGCAGGAAAAGTTCTGGAAAAATTCTGCAGTTCAGGCAGAGATATAGGGAGTTAACATTTCAGGTCAATGACCTTTAAGGCTGATGATGATACATCATTGTGCTGAAATGTTAGTTCTGTTTCTCTTCACAGAACTGGTTGACCTGCTGAATTTTGTCTAGCTTTTATGTTCTTCCGCTCCTGTGTTCCCACCTGTAATTATCTATGTACTTTGATGCATCATTTCTGTACTTCCATCCCCCCTTATTTGCCACTCTCTTTATTTCTCTCTTTATTCCCTCACATCACTCCCTTTTTTTTTCTTTTATGTATTTTGCCTTTCTTATGTTTCTATTTTTCTTCTATCTTCATTTGTTTTTATGAGTTTGAGCAGAATGAGGCATTTGGACTGAGATAGATTACCTTTCAGGTTTGGCTGGGCTGATAAGAATGCTGAAACAATTTAAGAAATAATCCTGAGTTTTTGTTTTCTGAAGAGCTTCCCATTATGTAGCACTTCAGATGCAGTAACATGAACCAAGCATTGCCAGAATGGTGCCTATCTGAGATAAGTTTGGATGCTGCGATCGGTCATGCATAAAAATACAAATGTTTCTGTTATGGTGAAAAGCAGCTGTTTTGAAATTCCTGACTATTTGCAAAGCTGATCATATTCAGCAAAGAGGTGGCATTCTTTGGGCATGTTTCTTTTACACGGAGTATCACGAATGAAGGTTTGCCTCACAAAATTCAGAGGCAATAGGACATTCATACTGGCATGGAAACGTGCGAAAGGAAGTGCAGTCCCAATTTTAACAAGCTACAAAATTACGGACTTGGATACAAAAGTTAGATTCCTTGCAGGAACATTTGGTTTCACAGGCAGGTTTACCAAGTGCAAAACTGCGCTCAACTATGAAAATTGCTGCTTGCGACTAGAAGCAAGTCATCCTGATTTGGGCCCTTATTTTTCATTTTTGTTGATTTTGTCCTTGGCTCAGAATGTGTGCTGTGTCGGCAATTGACTAGTGCAGCCCATTGGTACTCTGTGATAGAGTGGTTCAGAATGGGACAAATGTAAACTGAAAACGTGCAGGGGAATAGAAATGTTAACAGTATGGGTGCGCCCTTCACAGCCTGAGAAATTGTTGGCTGTGCCATTTGAAGGTGCCATTTGAAGATCCGTGAGAATTCAACCAACAAAGTGCAGAGACGGTGAACGGACATAAAGGAATGGCGGACTTTAAAGATGAACAATGTCCTAGAGAAAGATGGACAATGCTGTTAGAATCTAATATTCCTATTAGATACAGATGTCTCAAGGGTGTGCTTTTGATCCTGCTTACAATGCCAAACATTGACTGAGAAAATATTCCACTTCAAACTGTATGTTTTTCTTTTGCTTTAGTTTCAATGCAGAGTTCAGAAAATGGTATAGCAGCCATAAGCATAAGGTGGGATGAGAAGCATTTCAGCTTCATGTTTAAAAGATCATAAACCCTCTGAGCTTGACCGTATTAAGTCTGTAACAGAATTAGAAAAGTGGTAACAAAGTCCTGATATCATGTGACGTTTGTAGTTGACACGAATTATTCTCCCATTATCGTCCCCATACCTCCATTGACCACCCACACAATTTCTCCATATCTTTCCTTTAGATTCCCTGCTTTCTACAGATTATATGGAAATTATAGCAATAACTTTAACTCATTGACATGCATCTTGCCTTCGATCAAAAAGTTGAGATTTCAGTCCCTACTCCAGAAAGCACAAGCTCTACACTGACACTATACTGATACTGAGGGAATACTGTACTGAAGGATTGCTGCATTGCCAAACATGCCACCTTTCAGATATACTATTGCATTGAGTTCTAAGTTGCGCTCATAGCAGAGATACAAATTGCCATAGCGCTGGCAGAGCAGTGGTATTTTCTCTAATGTGATGGCTGAAATGTATCCCTCACCCAACATTAGTAAAACAAATTGGCCTAGATTTAGTTGGTCTGACAATGGACTCACCCACTGGTCAGGACCCCTTATTTTGTTTAGAATCAAGTCTGGATGAGATGTAGGAGCCAGAGTAGACTGTCAGCCTATCGGGTCTGCCCAACCATTAATGGGATCATGGCTGATTCAATAATCCTCCACTCCACTTTTCTGACTTCTCCCTATAAATTTTGATTCTCTTCCTGATTAAAAATATGTCTGTCTCAGCCTTGAATATACTTAATGATCTGGCCTCGACTGCCTTCTGCAGTAAAAGATTCCACAGATTCACCGCCATCTGAGACAAGAAATTACTTATCATTTCTCCCTTAAAACATGCCCAACTATTCTCAGATCATGTCCTCTGGTTCTCACAAAGGGAAACAATGTTGCTTTCCTGTCAAGTCCCTGAAGAATCTGGTATGCTTTAATAAGGTCATCTCTTATTCTTCCAAATTCCAATGATTACTGGGCCAACGTTTTCCACATCTCCTCAGAAGATAGTCTCCCCATACCTGGGATCATCTTAGTGATCTTTCTCTGGTGTGCTAGCATATCTTTCCTTAGATAAGGGACACAGAACTGTTCACAGTAATTCAATTATGCTCTGACTAATGCCTTGTATCCCCCTACATTTATGCTCATAGAGTCAGATGGCATAGAAACAGACCCTTCAGTGTAACTTGTCCATGCCGACCAGACACCCCATTCTGATCGAGTCCCATTTGCTAGCATTTTGCCCATACCCTTCCTAATTTTCCTATTCATAGACCTATTTAAATGTCTTTTAAATGTTGCAATTGTACCCTCCCCCACCACTTTCTCTGCAGCTCATTCCATACACTCATCACCGTCTGTGTGAAAAAATTACCCCTCAAGTCCTTTTTTAAATATTTCCCCTCTCACGTTAAATCTATGCCCTCTAGTTTTGAACTCCCCTACCCTTGGAAAAAGATCTTGCCTATTCATCCTATCCATGCCACTCATGATTTTATAAGCCTCTATAAGGTGATCCCTTAGCTTCCAACGCTCCAGTGAGAAAAGCCCAACCTATTCAGCCTCTCCCTATAGCTCAAACCCTTTAGTCCCAGCAACATCCTTGTAAATCTTTTCAGCACCCTTTCACATGTAACAACATCCTTCTTATAGAAGGACAACTAGAATTGTACGCAATATTTTGGAAGTGGCTTCACTAATGTCCTGCGCAGCGGCAACATGATGTTCCAACTCCTATACTCAGTGTTCTGATGAATTAAGGCAAGTGTGCCAAATGCCTTCTTTACCACCTTGTCTCCCTGCAACTCTGCTTTCAAGGAACAATGTACCTGCACCCCAGGTCTCTGTTTGCCAACACTCCCCAGGGCTCCACCATAAACTAGAGCAGGACTTATACAGTTAATCTTAACAAAATGCAGCACCTCACATTCATCTAAATTATCTCCATCTGCCACTCCTTGGCCCATTGGCCCATCTGATCAAGATCCCATTGTACTCTGAGATAAAATTCTTCACTGTCCACTGCACCACCTACTTTGGTATCATCTACAAACTTGCTAACCATGCCTCCTATATTCATATCCAAATCATTCATATAAATGATGAAAAGTGGTGGACCCAGCACTGATCCTTGTGGCACACCACTGGTCACAGGCCTCCAGTCCAAAAAGCCAACCTCTACCACCATCCTCTGTCTCCTACCTTCAAGCCAATTTTGTATACCATTGGCTACATCCCCCAAGATCGCATGTGATCTAACCTGACTAACCAGTCTACCATGCAGAATCTCATTGAAAGCTTTGCTAAACTCCATAGAGACAACAGCTACTCTTCTCCTTTCATCAATCTTTGTCAACTTTTCAAAAATCAGTTTGTGAGATATGATTTTCCCGTGCACAAAGCCATGTTGATATCCCTGATCAGTCTAAGCCTTTCCAAATGCATGTAATACTGTCCCTTAGAATCCCTTCCAACAACTTACCCACCACTGGCGCAAAGCTCACTGGTCTATCATTCCCTGGCTTTTTCTTACCACCTTTCTTAAATAATGGCACCACATTAGCCATTCTCCAGTCTTCGGGTACCTCACCTGTGCTGTTGATGATTCAAATATATCAACAAAGGGCCCAACAATCACTTCCCTAGCTTCCCAAAAGTTCTAGGAAACACCTGATCAGGTCCTGGCATTCCTTTGAAATAAAGGCCAGCATTCCATTTGCTTCCCTATTATCCAATTAATTTGGATGCTATCTTTTGGAGATTCAGGGACAAGGACTCTCAAAGTCCTGTGTTTTGGAGCTTTCTGCAGTTGTTTTTCATTTAAATAATTTTCAGTTCCTCTATTCATCCTACCAAACAGTGTAACCTCACATTTTACCATATAATATTCTATCTGCTAAATTTTTGCCTACTCGCTTTAACCTGTCTGCACATGCTTTGTGTTGTGTCAGCATCACCACTTGCCTTCCAATCTATTTTGTGTCATCCACAAACTTGCTTAAAGTACATTCACTTTCCTCATCCAAGTCATTAATAAATATGTTACGAATAAATATTTCACGTAATTGTATGCCATCAGGCTATGCTTGAGGTTGTTGGTCATGGAAGTTCCACCCTCTGAAAGCTGCCAGCCAATTGACTGCTGCCAACACTACACCAACCTGAGATCAAAGGTCATGGAGGGGCACTAGACCACATGCCAGTAAAGTTGGGATGGGGATCATGGGGAGGTGGTTGCATGAAAGGGGTGAGGGGAGGCAGAGACAAGCACAGGGAAGTGACTTCCAATAGCTAATTGCCTGCCTTGATTGGGCAGAGAGTGGAGAATAATGAGGGAAAGCCGACATACACATTGGTAGGCCTTACAAATTTTCCTGGGCAGCCAGCTGATACAACAGGAGACTCATACAGCCTCCATTTAATCCCGGAGCCACCACTGAATTGCAGGAGGTTCATGGATAGTGGAGCGAGTGTCAATTGCTCTATCAATGAACCTAAGTGATATTCTGGCATTGCCAGTGGGAATCCTGCATCAGTCCCCTCTGCCCTTAGACCCAGTTGAGGATTAGAAGGGTGAGAGATGTTTCCAGCCACTGGGAAAATATTATTGGGCCTCTCCCATGAGGAAGTGGGCTTGGCAACCATGGGTCCTGCTGCAATAAATCCATTCCATTACCTCATAATTATTGTACTAGTTGTTTATGGGATCCAGCTGTATACAAATTTCCTGTCAAATTACAAACATTGCAACAGCAATTACACTTTGAGAAAAGATCACGGGCTGTGAAGTGACGTGGAGCTTGTAAAAAGTGCTACACAAGTGCAATTCCTTCTTTCCCACCGTAAAATAATAAAATCCTCCCAAGTGGTTATTTTCTGAAATTTAAAATATTAAATACAACTCAATAATCCCAGAGCATGAGCAATTGATAGAATAGTAACCAAATCAAAATAATGGCCTTTAATTGTGCTTTGTAAAGGAGGTTAAATCCTCTGCATATTGTTGCTATGCATAAATTGGAAGAAGACCAATAAAACCCCATTCATTTTACTTTAGTTAATTCACAAAACCTTTGAAAAATAATAATGTGGCAGAAATCTGAAACCTTCTATCAATTCTTTATGACCTGCTTTAAAAGGAAAGAGAAAGTCATCTGTTCGTAGCTGATGTCTATGATTGAAATAAAATTGCATACATTGAGAGCTGGGTAGAATGTTCAGCAATCAAAGAACTAAAATTCTAACAGTTTGAATCTTCTTGCAGCAGAACCTCAAAGCGCTAATTCACCAGGGTAACTTTAGGAGACCTTTATTATGAGAATGTCTGGTATCAGCTTTGGCAATCTAAAGAGATTTCATAAATTATTTTTAACCTTACTACATCTACGATCAGACTGCTGCATAGCAGGAATCTCTGCAGCAGTTGGCAAATTTAATTCACTATTCAGTTACATCAGCCTTGACTACAGTGTAAAAATGCAAATCTCTCTCTTGGGCTTTGTACCTGAATGCTCTTGTTCCAACGTTTACAGTCCCCTTTGATGTTAAGTGATTGTCTCTTTGAGATATTGACAATAGATGCATCCATTCCATGGGTATGTCGAAAGAGTTCTTTGATGTTTATTCTGTAGGTAGTGTAACGAGCATCATTATTGCACTTAAAATAATCAGAATACTTTAATGACCTTTCTGCATCCATCATCAGACCATAGAATGATGTATTTCCACTGAACTTCCTTAATATTGATTGACACTGTATTATTGGGATGTTCTGCTGACAGCAACAGTTTTCCCAGCTCCTGCCCAAGCTAAATTTCCTCCCAATATCCAAATAGCAGAAGGGTCTCCATACAAGATTATGCGAACTGGTGAGAAACCAAAGTGTGAAGAGAAGCAAATCAGCAATTTGTTCACGCCGTTGGGTACTTTCCATTGAAGACTGCAGAGCAATGCAGAAATATCAGGTGAGGTTACAGAATGTTCCTGATTTCAGTGAATGGGAGAATAGGCTTGAGGAGCAGAATGACCTGCCCTGTTCCTATGTTTGTCAAAATGACTTGCAAATCAGTAAGAGTTTCTGAACTCAGCCTGGTTGATTGTTAACCTTGGGGGAGGTTGCAAGCAGCAAAGTTGTAAATGATTTGGTATTTTGGAGTAGTTTGGGTATTGAGGATGAAGTTCTAAAATGTATGAGAAAGATATTAGAAAATTCAAGTCTGTTAGGAACAAAGACATGAATCAATTTGTGATGTTGAAATGGCAATTGGTAATGGTATGGAAACAGAAGCAAAAGGTCTTGCAGAGTAGCTGGATATGGTTCTTCAGGTTCACCCTTCATAGCTGCAAGACAATGCTGCTGGATTTCCCAGGGGTAGTATCCTCAGTACAACCACCTTCTGATGCTTCATCATTTACTTCTTTCCTACATAATTTCAGAAGTAGGAAAGTTTAATTAATGCAATGTTGAAATTCTTCAGAAACTGAAGCAGTCTGTGTCTGAGTGCAGTAAGACTTAGACAATGTTCAGGCCCAGGCTAACAAATGTCAAGTAAATCTCATGCAACATAAGTACCAGGCAATGGTCATCTCCAACAATGTCGCTATCTCCATCAACATTCAATGACATTACAATTTATAATCCTATACCATCAATGTCCTGGGAGTTACCATTCACCAAAAACTGAGTTGGACCAACCATGTAAATACTTTGGTTACAAGACCATGGCAGATCCTCGGAATTCAGTAACTCCTTACTCCCTATAGCATCTACAAAGCACAAGTCACGAGAGTGATAGAATATTTTCTAGTTCTTTTAAGGGTATACCTATGTAATTCTCAAGGATCTCAACAACATCCAGGACCAAATGACCCATTTGGTCAGCTCTCAATCCACCATTGTAAGCATTAATTCCCTTCACTGGCTAAGTAGCAAAAGTGTACACTTTTAAATTATGCACTTTAGTGACACACTGAGGCATTTTGGCTCCTTTTACTATTTGGAAGAACAAAGAGAGCAGACTTTTGGAAACATCATCAACTACAAATTCCCCTCCAAGACTCATATTTCTGCATTGTAGCTGGATCAAAATCCTAAAACCAATAGCACTGTGGCACCCGCATCACAAAATCTCCAACAATTCAAGAAGGCAGCTCGCCAGTACTTTTCTCAAAGACAATTATGAATGTGAATAAATTCTGGCCTTGCTTATGATTAAGTATTAAAGAAAAATGGTTCAGTGAAACTGGAAAGGGAATGGGATCAGAAAATAAGATTTTGAATTTGATGATAATTGAACAATGAGCCATAATCATAAACAATAGTTGTACACAAAGTTGACTCTGTTAGTCTGGCCATACCGAATTGGGAAAAACCTGAAGGGGTTAAACATCCAAATAGAGCCGTGTAATTAAGAACGCTGATGCTGTATGTGGGTTATTATAAATGTTTCCTGTGCTATAAAGTTTGCTAGTAAACTGTCGTGTAATGATTTTATGCTAAATGAACAAGATGACTCAGTGTATTGAAAGTGCCTGGGATAGCTCGATACTTAATGACATGGAATGATGGGACTTTTACATTTGTTGAGTGATTCTATACCAGCTGAATTGAAGGTAACTTAGAGAATCATCCGTTCTGTTAAATTGCTATTCTTAATGAGATTGCTCATTTCCATTGAATAGTGAGGTCATATCCATAAGAGTCTAAGTTGTATCGGCATAGTTTCACAAAAGGCGTAGAGAGGAGACCTTCATCGCAACAGCATGGCCTGGATTCAAACTCATCTCCTGGAAGCTAAAGCACAGTGTGCTTTTCAGTCGTCTCAAAAGATTTATTGTCATTATGGTACAGAGGAGGTCATTTGACCCATGTGGCTCTGGAGAGCAAGCCAGTCATTCCCATTCAACTGTTTCATCATTGAGGCCCTGCAAGTTTAGTTCTTTCAAGTACCCAGCTGTTTCAGTTGCATTTCCACCATCCTTGTCAGTTCCACAGAATAGTTGTGTTGCTCTTTGTTTCCTCTTATTTCTTTTCCCTTACCTCCAGGGGGTGGTAAGAGGCAGTCATAGACCTTTGATCCCTCAACTACATGTTAGTTTTGCAAATGGTTTGTAACCCAGTCATTAGAAATTTACTTCTTTCCCCTCTTTCTCACTGTGTGGAATCAACTTCCTAAAGAAGTGGTGAATCTGGGCACAATCACAACATTTAAAAGACATTTGGATAATTGCATGAAAAGGAAAGGTTTGGAGGGAGCAAGCAGGCGGAACCAGTTTAATTTGGGATTATGTTTGGCTTGGACCATTTGGACCAAAGGGTTTGTTTCCATGCTCAATGCCCGAAGTGCCATTCCTCTCTGTTCACCACCAATTGTTACTGCTGACTCCCTCGATCATGAGCTGCTTTGTCCAAAGATTAATCTCTCTACTGCATTCTGTGTACAGCAATTCCTGGTCTCGCACAATTACCATTTAGTCAGTAATTTGACTTCCCAGTATCTGATAGATTATGATTTCTGAACAACACAGCAGTATCCATGGTTGAAGGGTGGCCTTAATTGCATGGGAGATTTACAAGTGTACACTTTGGATTTAATACCTTTGTCGTCCCATTTGGGTTTTCCACACTGCCTGTGTAGGTCAGCAGTTGATTTTGATCAGCTTTGTAGTGATAATTTGTCAGCAGTGGCTTGTAGTACAGATGCTGAGTGCCAGTGCACTGCTGAATTAATGCAGGATGACATCCAAATGGAGTTTCCTGAAATCACTAAGTTGATCAAGTTTAAATCAAGAGTTGAATTCCAGTAAGTAGATATTGTACAGTAATAATGAGAAGAAGAGAGAAAATTGGAAATAATGGACTAATGGCAATCGATGTTGATGGCTGATGTTACTCCCTTGACATATTATCCACCTATTAGCCTTTTAGGGCGTTGGACTCGATTGTTCTCAGCATTGGTCAGCAATGGTGTGAGGCTGATGATCATGATCTATCTTAATATCTATTATATTCCTGAGGAAAAAAATGTTACTGATAATTACAAAATAAACTATATTTTGCTCTGGGGTGTTCTAACATATGCGTGCATCAGCTGAATTTATAGTCAAATTGCCAAGCAGAAAGCCATCTGGGTTAAGGTACTCTAGGGGATAATTATTGATCTTGCTAGATTTTTATTATGTGCACAGTTGCACACTTTAGCTACCCATACCACCACTGTCCCTATCTCTCTCACCCTCATATGTCTTTGCATTTTATTGTTTGCTGTAGCTGGGATGAAGATATAAATGCCCATCCTTAACCTCCCTTTAGGAAGGTGATGGTGTTGTCCTTGTCAGGCAGGTGGAAGGGTGTTTGCTGTCATAGGTGAAACATCAAGCTGGCATCCTCCCATCCCTCGCAAATACTTTCAAAACTGCCTGCTTTTAGCTGGTCCCACACACAGCTGCTAAATATAAAACTGCCAATCTCATGTATAATTGCATGGCTTGCCCTGCACCAGCTCCCATTCCAGTCTCAGGCTGCTTCTCAACCTCTGTAGGCAGCACCACGTTCCCTCATCCTCAGCACTGTTTGGATTTGCAAACAGTGGTCCACCTAAAATGTTTCTTCTTTGACTTTTCATAGTGATTTGATGCAATTGAGTCTCTTGTTAGCCCATTTCAGATGACAGTTAGGAGTCAACCCTGTGTTGCTGTGCTAAACACATGTAAGCTAGAGCAGCTGAAATTGTGTTGGAGGAGGGGTTATGAGGTGGTGATGGCTATGAACAATTATCCACAGAACTGAGCTGATTGATTGCAGTGTAAATATTGGGCAGGAAGCCACAGAGAAATCCTCCATTGGTCTTCCTTTATATCCACCTGATCGGTAAGTCAAAGCCCTGGTTTAATGTCTCAACTGAAAGAGCCACTTCAACAGCACACCACTGCCTCAGTATTAAAGTGGAGTGTCAGCCTAGATCTATGCTCTAGTCTTTGCGGTTGTAGTTGAACCTCACAACTTTGATTCACAGACTGCAGTACTACCCCAAGTCACATAGAATTGTGACTCTCTTGTTTCAGATGTTATGATGTTGTGCAAGTTATACTTGGTCCCTGAACTAGTATTACACAAGGAGAGGGCTGGAATAGGGACAAGGGGATGAGATATGTCTTTTGTACATAGAAATTTGCCAAAAAAAAGGTGATGGCACAGTGACTCAATGGTTAGCACTGCTGCCTCACAGCACTAGGAACCCAGGCTCAATTCCAGCCTTGGGTGATTGTCTGTGCTGATTCTGCCTGTGTCTGCGTGGGTATTCTCAAGGAGCTCCAGTTTCCCCCCACAGTCCAAAGATGTGTAGGTTAGGTGGATTTGCCATGCTAAATTGCCAATAGTGTCCAGGGACATGTAAATTAGGTGGATTAGCCAAAGGGAATGCAAGATTACAGGGTTAGGGTGTGGTCTGGATGGGATGTTGTCCGGAGGGCAACCAAATGGCCTGTTTCCACACTGTCAGAATTCTATGATGAGTGATACTCCTGAGTTTTAATCGAGAACTCCTTCTGAATTTCTGAGAATTCACTGTTTGTAGTTGGAAATTGAACAAAGAAGAACAAAAAGCAAAGAAAGTTTACAGCCGAGGAACAAGCCATTCGCCCCTCCAAGACTGAGCCAATCCAAATCCACTCGCTAAACCGGTCACCCAATTCCTAAGCATCTGTATCTCTCTGCTTCCCACCTGCTCATGCATCTGTCCAGACGCATCTTAAATGAATCTACCGTGCCTACCTCTGCTGGCAACGCGTTCCAAACGCCTACCACCCTTTTTGAAATTGAATCAGGAAGAGGAAGAATTCAGTTGATTCAGGTCCTGTTTACAAATATATAAATTGCAAATATGGAATAAACTAGATTCCACAGCAGTTGAGGAGTTTAAAATTACTTGACTAAATGAATTCAATTGAAATAAATCTGGAATAACATAATAGTAACAAGTAAAAAGTGAACAGATTGCCATAAATACCCAACTAGTTCACCAATACCATTGTAGAAACAAAACAAGCATGTTTTTTCTGAAATGGTCAGAAAATTACTTCAAAAATCGCTATTTACGCCTATCCTCTACCTGGTCATGACTGTTCTAAAAGACAGCTCACCAACATCTTCTCAACAGCAGTTAGAGACAAAGGACAAATGCTACCCTTACTAGAAACACCCACATTTTTTGAATGAATGAAAAAGGCAAAGCTTGAGTGAGATTTCTGTGTCAGGATGGGCAATTAGAGGTCCAGCTCCTTTACAACTTCCAAAATGTAGCATATAATTGTGTGTGTGAGAGAGAGAGAGGGAGAGGGAGAAGGAAAGAGAGATGGATTGCAGAACCACATTCTTAATCACCTATAAAAATACATTAATCTGTTTGGATGCTCTAGATCAATGTGATGGTCATCAATGTGGGCAGCACGGTGGCACAGTGGTTAGCACTCCTGCCTCACAGCGCCAGAGACCTGGGTTCAATTCCCGCCTCAGGGTGCTCCGGTTTCCTCCCACAGTCCAAAGATGTGCAGGTCAGGTGAATTGGCCATGCTAAATTGCCCATAGTGTTAAGTAAGGGGTAAATGTAAGGGTATGGGTGCGTCGCGCTTCGGTGGGTCGGTGTGGACTTGTTGGGCCGAAGGGCCTGTTTCCACACTGTAATGTAATGTAATCTAAACATCTTAAAGTTTTAAAGTTTTAGTAATAAGTGACAAATTCAAAAAGTATTAACTTGTCAAGTGTGGAAAAGATTACAATTGGTGACATAATTAGTACATAACATTTACACAGAATTATTGGTTTAGTAAGTAAGGTTACGAAAGGCACAAATTTTTGTTGTGAAGTCTGGAGCTCAACTGTTGCAATAATATTCCTGCATCTGTTCAGTTTCCATGGTGACTGGTATATTTGAAGTCTTTTTTTAAAGGGAAGTCTGTGATGTAGACATTTTTAGTTGTTCATGTTCTCATTATTTTTCTTTCTGGATTTTATAGATAAGATCATTATTTTGCTTTCTGGATTTTATAGATAAGACTTGGTTCTTTTATACTTATATAATTAGCTGAAAATATGTTGCTGGAAAAGCGCAGCAGGTCAGGCAGCATTCAAGGAGCAAGAGAATCGACGTTTCGGGCATGAGCCCTTCTTCAGGAATGGGCTTCAGATTCCTGAAGAAGGACTCATGCCCGAAACGTCGATTTTCCTGCTCCTTGGATGCTGCCTGACCTGCTGCGCTTTTCCAGCAACACATTTTCAGCTTTGATCTCCAGCATCTGCAGTCCTCACTTTCTCCTACTTATATAATTAAACTACTTTATAGAAGGCCATATATTTTATGATGAAACACTTAGTTCAGTGATGCTGCTGAATTTTGTGAAAGAAAATAATGAGTAAAATCAATGAGAATAGTCATAGATTGAAAATGATGGAAAAAAAGACAAAGAACAACTCTTTTGGCTGTTGAATAGTGACAAAGTTAGGTTTCTATTTTACTCTGACTTTAGCTTCGTTGTGATAGATTAGTGTTTACCATTATTAAAATGTTGACTTGACTTCTATAAATGCAGTTTAAGTAGAATTTGCTTTTTGGTTTCCTGAGCCTGGAGCTTTGTCTACACATGACATTGTAATTTGGGTAGTTATTTCTGTAGAGCTGCTATTTGGACATCCCATAGGCTGGGATTTGATTTGTTGTTGCAGAGCTAAAATTCAATCTGTTGATATTTGTTTGCAGAAAGAGATCATGTGACAGCTTAATGCATAGTCCACTAGAGGAAGGCTTTCAACTCATGCCCCATCTTATAAACAAGATGCGCTGAAAGCTGTGAAATCATTTTTTAATGTTTGCAGAAATTTGAAAAAATTGCCATGAAAAATGATTAAACATGACATAAGATGGTTCAGAAAGTTATGAAACTGCATCATTTAACATTCCAGATTCAATCCACAGTTTTAGATTAGATTCCCCACAGTGTGGAAACAGACCCTTCTATTTCACTATCCTGACTACCTAGGACTCCACTTTCAAGCAATTATGAACCTGCAGTCCATGGTCTCTTTGTTTAGCAACACTCCCCAGGACCTTACCATTAAGTATATAAGTCCAGTACTGATTTGCTTTTCCAAAATGCAGCATATCTAAATTAAACTCCATCAGCCATTCTTTGGTCCATTGGCCAATCTGATCAAGGTCCCATTGTACTCTGAGGTAATTTTAGATTAGGTTAGATTCCCTACAGTGTGGAAACAGGCCCTTCAGCCCAACAAGTCCACACACGACCCTCCGAAGGGTAACCCACCCAGACCCATTTCCCTCTGACTAACGTACCTAACATATGGGCAATTTAGCATGGCCAATTCACCTGACCTGCACATCTTTGGACTGTGGGAGGAAATCTACACAGACACAGGAAGAATATGCAAGCTCCACACAGGCAGTCACCCGAGGCTGGGATTGAACCTGGGACCCTGGTGCTGTGGGGCAGCAGTGCTAGCCACCGTGCCGCCCACAATTGTGATTGAGTGATTTGATTGATTTCTTTTTGCATCGTTATCTTTGCTTCTTTTTATTTAATTTGTTCTTTGTCCTTGTGTTATTGGTTTATGAATACAAAGCTTAAGTCAGTGAGATAGCTTATTGTTGTGCCTCACCAGGGTAGCAGGTTGGAAAGCAGACTCCAGTATTTCTGTAGTCATCACAGAAAAAAAAGTTAAACAAAGCACTCAAAGCCCCCAGTTTACCTGTCTGATAGGCTAGTTTTCTCTACTTAACAAGAACTGCTATTTATTACAAGTAAATAGATTCAAATGACAGTATACAACAATGAACTGTCAGTGAACAATAAGTTTCAGTAACTTGCTTTTAAAATGTACAGCAATTCCTTCCTCAGTCCTTTGTATTCAAATAGTGCTTTATCCATTTCAGTTCACAATCGAAATGCAGAAAATAAAATGATACGGTCTTTACAATATCAGTTGAAAAGTGTGTCAGTGAAGCATGGCACTTGAAGTATGTTGTAGAAGTTACTTTTAAATAAACAGCCATCAGAATAGCCATGATATTGCTCCCTAGGAGTTTGAGAATACAATGGGATATCATGGAGGGGCAAGACCCTGAGGTTTGGTAGAACTGAGGAAGGTGAAGATCTTAATGTTTGATCAAACTGTTTAACAATAACCAGAGGGGAATTCAGCAACTTGGTAATATGAATTAGGTAGCATAGCTGTCTAATTAATTCTTTGAACTAATAATTATTCTGAAATTCTAAGTACAAGTGCAAGAGCCGCAGTTGATCTATATTTCCATTTATTCAAAGCTTTTGATCTGAAAAAAACTTCTTAAATTAATTTCCGGCCTATTTAATAAACACTTAGATAAAGAAGTTCATGTTTTATTACAAACTGAGAATTCACTTCACACAAAGAACTCAATTTGATATTAATCTTTGAAAAATTTCCCTTTGCCATCATTGTTTATGAAGAGCAGATTATGTGATGATGGAACCTCACATTAGATTCTTTCTGAACCCAGCTCTCTTTCTAGTATAGAAATTCATCATATGATTATCAAAACAAATAAAACTGTACCTGATTGCTTCAAATTCATCCCCTAGTTTGTTTTGAAATCACTTTAGTTAATAAAGGAAAGGTTCTGTAATCCTACTTGCAAAGAGAGATGGGCACAAAAAATTAATTTCATGATCTTTGCATCTTACAAATTATAGACATTGATTTCATACATAACTCCAAGATCAAAGTATTAATATGAATGCAGACAGATACTCTTATAGGTAAGTTCCTTTAATGTGGAGGTGTTGTTTGAGTGTCTGAGGATGGCGGATTGTCAACAACATTTTCAGATACTGAAGCCATCTATATCCTTATGAAACTAGCTTTGGAAACCCATTCAGGCATGGACTGAAAAATGGTGAGTAACAATCAAACCACACACATACCAACAAGAGAAAATTGACCTAGCTAACCTAGATATTCAATGACATTGCCATCACTGAATCCCTAAAATCACCATCTTGGGTGTTGCCGTTAACCAGAAACAGAATTGAATCAGCACATAAATATTGTGGCTCTGAAAGCGTATAAGGAATTCTGATGATGAATAATTCACCTCTTGACTCCCCATCAGCCATCCATATCCAATGCGCAAATCAGGAATGTGCTGGTATTCTCCCCACTTGCCTCGATGGGTGCAACTCCAACAACACTAAAGAAGCTTGACACCATCCAGGATAAAGCAGCTTGCTTGATTGGTACCACATTCACCACTTTAAACATACAGTTACTCCTCCACCATCAATTCTCAGTGACAGCAATGGACAGGATGCACTGCAGCTTCTTGCAAAGCTTCCTTGGGCACAACACCTTTGCAACATTGAGCACCTGAAAGGGCAAGGGCACCAGGTGCATGGGGGAACAGCATCACCTTCATGCTATACTCCAAGCCACACACCGTCCTGACTTGGAATTGCTTTGCTATTCCTTCATTGTGTTGGGTCAAACTTGGCACCACCTTCTCAAAGGTAATTAGGGATGGTCAACAAATGTTTGTGATGCCTACATCCGACAAGAGGTAAAAGAAAATTATGCTGGCTGATTGTGTCAACAAGCATGAGGTCCATAATCAAAACTTTGAGACCTATTTCAGGACTCTGATGCTAACTTAGTCAAAAATGAGGCTGAGCATGTGCAGTGATTATAATCAGGTCTGAGTTGGCCTCAGCAAAGGGCTGCTAGGGCCATTTACTGCAAGCAAGTTCCTTGACATTCTTGAGGAGAAAGAACAATCTCAGAGCCACGCTGTTGACTGCCACCAGTCCTCACTCAAAGTCTCACTTCTCATTTGTACCAGGCTGGATTTAACTTAGATTGAGGCAAACAGCTTTTGGAATATTCAGTTACATTGGTTGAACCTTTGTCATTTGTTCCTCCATAATATGGGAAAGCAGCGAGGCCCAATTCAATGGCAGTCCATAAGTTGCCACCTTCAAACACTGTTGGTTACTAGTTACTTATTGAAAAAAATATGATAGATTTCTTCCCCTACCTCTTATCTGTCAGCTATTGCTTTTTTTGATTGGCTGGAATAAAAAGAATGAGTTATCAACTGATCAGCCAAAAATTCAATCATTGTAATCCACTCCGACCCCTTTCTGGCCACAAACACTAACCAATCACATGAATCGAAGTTATATGACTCAGTCGTTTTGACACACTTTGTTCCCATTCAGGAATTGCATGCCAGCTTCATTGTGATCTATGACATTGCCGCTCCACCCCAACCCACCACACCCCTAAGTCTGACATGCCAGATGTTCAACTTTGTATTTACAGAAGCAATGGCCATCAAAATATTTAAAATACCTGTTTACACAAAATCCCTCACCCTTGAAGCCAAGTTTTTTAAAATTATAAGTCAGTAATGAAAATGATTGTATTCGCCCATTATTTGACATATTAGAATTACAAAGGTTCTGTATACTTGAAATAAGCACACTTCGTACAAATGCTCTTGACCTTTGTCACTCTTATTCTGAGAGAAAATCGTAGCTCAGCTCTTCCACTTAACTATGTAGTCAGCTAATCAATAAAATTATCAGCCTCTGCTTTTACAATGCAGATCTCTGATTTATTTGGATAGTCTTGCTGTTTTGGATAACATATATTTTGTGAACTGATTTTGTTTTAAGTGAACTGCTATGTTGAGGAAATGAGCTTAATTTACAGATGATTTTTGCTGATAATCAGACTTGCCTGATCTGGTGGATAGCTTTAATTGACCAATTCTTGTCAATGTTCTCTTGTGTTCTGCTAAATATCAGAGTGTGGCTTGGACAATGTAAAACCAGTTAAAAGGAAAGAAGGAAAGGATCTGGGGATGGTTGTACATCTAGTATTTGAAACATTAAATCATGGTGAACCAACAATAAGTAAAATGAAGTCAATGTGTAATTATGTCAGCGAGTATTGCTGGACAAAGAGACCTTGGAGTACACGTTCATAGCTCCTTGAAAGTAGATAGGATAGTGAAGAAGGCATTTGGTATGCCTTGATTTGAGATAAAGGGAAAGGTTGAACAGGCTGGGACTGTTTTCCCTGGAGTGTCAGGCTGAGGGGTGACCTTATAAAGGTTTATAAAATTATGAGGGGCATGGATGGGATAAATAGAGGGGCGGGGAAGTCCAGAACTAGAGGGCATAGGTTTGGGGTGAGAGGGGAAAGATATAAAAGAGACCTAAGGGGCAACTTTTTCATGTGTGTATAGAATGAGCTCCCATAGGAAGTGGTGGAAACTGGTACAATTGTAACATTTAAAAGGCATCTGGATGAGTATATGAATAGGAAGGGTTTGGAGGGATATGGGCCGGGTGCTGGCAGGTGGGACTAGATTGGTTGGGATATCTGGTCGGCATGGATGGGTTGGACCAAAGGGTCTGTTTCCATGTTGTACATCTCTATCACTTTATGTACCGCAAACTTTTAGATGTAAGTTACAGGTTACATTTTAAGAAACAAAAGCAGAAATTGTTGCAAAGAGTTGTCAGGTCTGGCAGCAACTATGGAGAGAAATCAGAGTTAACATTTTGTGTCCAATGACCCTTCTTCAAAACTGATGGTAGCTAAGCTAGGGAAAGGATGTATTTATGCAGAAGATGGTGGGGTCGGTGGGTGGGGGAGATGGAATAGAGTAAGAGATAGAGCCCAAACATTGAGAAAAACAGGACAGACAAAAGACTGGGTCTTAGGAATCATGTTCAGTTTCAGCAACATGTTCCCAGGTTTCTTCATAGGTCCAACGTTAGATATTGTTTGGATACCAAGCCACACTGGGTACATCATAAGAGAACTCCATCAGGTTCTATCAAATAGTTAACATGATGCCTTCTAGCAGGATTCACTAGATAGGGATCAAGAGTAGGAACACTTGTATTTTCTTTCACTATTTTTAATTCAGGGTACCTGAGGCTAATTGTAAAACATTTAAAATGTCCCTAGGCTGCTCACAGCAATGTTACCAGATAAACTTCAAAACTGAGTCAGACAAGAGACATTGGGCTTCATAAGCTGGCTTTGCAACCTCAGGTGTACAAGAAGAAAAAAAACCAACTTACATAAGACAGGCTGCACAGCAGGTTCCTGTCTCTGTGCATGTATCTCAAAGATAGAAGCCCAACAGTGAGTGCTACCCTCCTGGCAGCGGCTGGTAGCCAATTAAGGCATCCACTAAGGCAGTTAACCCCTATTACCGCAATGAATTGAAATTTTACCAACTGCACACAAGATCCCCACTGTAAAGGAGTGTGGAAAGTGAATGGAGCCAGCCTCACAACGGCTGATGCGAGCTATGAGACCATTTATTAAGTTGCTGGCATTAAATCACAGTGCTCAGGACTAGTAAAACTGAAGATGTATCACTGCAGCCACTAATGGAAGCTGATATCTCCACTAATATGTTGTCATTGCCATCCTGTTGCAAGCAGTTCCATCCCACTACTGATGGTCCTGCTACTAGTACCTCACACTGTGAAGGCACCACTCATGCACCATGCCAAATATATCTCCCAATACAGGAATCTGTTTGCCCTTCCCAACTGGATATATGTCATAGAAGCTGCTCCTAAATTAGTCACTTCTAGGAAGATTGCATATGAGCTTCTGCTAAACAGGGTTCTGTGGACCCTGTGCTGCTGTCCCTACCTCTGGGCCCAAAGATCCAGTTTCAAGTCCCATGTCAGGATGTGTTGACCAGAGGGATGTGTCATACCCTGTCCAGATTGGCTGATAAACAAACAAATTCTTAGGTTCTTCAATGGCCAGTTCAAATTCCCAACCCAGAATAGAGGCTGGTGTCAGAACTATGACCCACTCTCAGAAATTCAATGTCTTGGACCAGGTGACTGAAAGTTTAAAGAGATGGTTAAGGAAGGAATGAGAGGTAGTAAAGTTTGAGAGAAAACTTCAGAGTTTAGGACTGAAGCAGCTAATAGTACAACTGCCCATGTAGCAATAAGAATACAGTATGCACAAAAGGTCCATATTATAAAACATGGACAAACTAAAGACCTTGAACTGGGGAGATTATGGGGGGAGGGGTGGTTATGCTCAAAGGTGGACTTAGAAACAAGGCTAATAAAACTTAAAACTTTGAATTAATTACAGAGACTGCTGGCATGAACTTAGGGTATGTTAAGTGGCTTCTATGCTTCTTGTCATAGAATACCTTAGCACAGACAGAGCATTCAGTTCATTCAATCCATGCACGATCAGTGTTTTCCTTCACATCAATAATTCTTCTCTTGGCTCCAAATCTTTTAAAATTTTCCTTTTCAGGTGATATATTAATTCAATTCTGAAAAAGATATATGGATTCTGCTTTAATCAGTTTGTGACTGACAGATCCACATTTGAATTAATATTTTTGTAAAGAATTTTGTTTCCAGACACCCTTTTAATTTTTCTCATTATTGTCTTCTTTTTATGTCATCACACTAACCAACAGAAATAAACTCTGTTGCATATTCTTTGACTGGTTTTCCTATTTAAAGTGACAGATAATTGGTAGTGCCCATTCGTAAAAAGTTTGCAAGGAATAAAAGAAAGCATCTTATTCCATTGAGTGCCAGCTGGTGGCAGCAGTGTATGTTCCACATTTGACAGTGTCTGAACCCTGCTTTTAATTTGCTGGAAAATAATCAACAACAGTGGCCAGCATATTATTGTTTCTCCTCCCGGCCAACTGTGTGACTCTGACCCAATCTATCTTCACCACTCTTGTGTTTTGTGTTGCCCTTTATATTCCTGCTATCCCATCTGGCCATATTTGACCATAACCTTGTATTTTCCTTGTGCCTTTCAGTGCCCTGTATCGCCTCTTTCTGCCATTGAATGGTCCTTCCTTTTCTCTACTCCCACCCCTGCAGTGAGAGGAATTCCTCTGTGAGGCTATCGTAGACTCTCTTATGTTCTAAACCAGGCTTGTTGCTGTCTCAGCAGAATCATTCCAAACACAGATGCAATATTTTATGAGTTTTGGGGAAATAGTTCTTTCTAAATAAATAAGGCTCAATGGAAATAACTGAACAGTAACTGCAAGTGTGTGCTCAGAGCTAAAAGGCTTGTGATAATAGGCTTTTTTTATTATTTCAAAAATATACTTTATTCATAAAATAATTTGATAGTCTGTACAGTTGGTCATGCCATACATATGTAAACATTTACTTACAGAGATCAGAATTTATCATTTGTATATACAGGTCTGTACATTTATCAATCATATGTCCATATATTTAGCTGAGGCGTCAGCAGAGCCCAAATGACTGCGTGGACCCCCTGTTCTTCTTAGGCAGGCAGACTTTACACAGTGGTCTTTACCCCCCGCGCCTTGGCGGCAACTGCCCTAAGCTTCAGCGTGTCCCTCAACACGTAGTCCTGGACCTTGGAATGTGCCAGTCTGCAACACTCAGTCGGGGTCAACTCCTTCAGCTGGAAGATCAACAGGTTTCGGACCACCCAGAGAGTGTCCTTCACCGAGTTGATGATCTTCCAGGCACAGTTGATGTTTGTCTCGGTGTGCGTCCCGGGGAACAGGCCATAGAGCACGGAGTCCCGCGTCACGGCGCTGCTCGGGGCGAACCTCGACAAACACCACTGCATTCCTCTCTAGACTTCCTCTGCATAAGCACATTCCAGAAGGAGGTGTGTGACAGTCTCTTCCCCCCCCCCCGCAGCCGCATCGAGGGCAGCGTGCGGTGCGGCTGAGAGTCCGGGCGTGCATAAAGGATCTCACAGGCAGAGCCCTTCTCACCACCAGCCAAGCCATGTCTTGGTGCTTGTTGGAAAGTTCTGGCGATGAGGCATTCTGCCAAATGACTTTGACAGTCTGCCCAGGGAACCGCTCGATAGGATCCGCCCTCTCCTTTTCCCGAAGGGTCTCAAGGACACTATGTGCTGACCACTTCCTGATGGACTTGTGGTCAAAGGTGTTTTTCTTCATAAACTTCTCCACAAAGGACAGGTGATACGGAACGGTCCAACTACTCGGAGCATTCTGCGGCAGCGAGGCCAGGCCCATCCTTCGCAACACCAGGGACAGGTAGAACCTCAGTACGTAGTGACACTTGGTGTTTGCGTACCAGGGACCCATGCACAGCTTGATGCAGCCATGTGTACCTTAACCATACAATTGTCTCTGGGGTTGTTCACGATTGAATGGCACGACAAGTTAATCTACTGGAGGGAGATGAGCTCCCTTTGGGACAAGTGGCCTTTTTCTAACATTGTGTTCACACTGCCTCCTGTCATCGAGGTCAGTGTGATCAGTCTGCTCTTGAACCCATTACTTTGATTTCTACCTTTGCTTTCATAGAAATCATTGCCTCTGCGGTGGGGGTTGGGATTGGGTTAGATGAGGTAACTACAGAACCCTCTCAGGCTTTCATGGTTCAGGAGTGCTTCTGTCTCCAGGAGCCACATTGTTGGCGTGTGTAAATGTGTTAATAATTCAGACATATAGACGCAGCGGTATGTCATATGATGCGACCTGAAACTGTGGGTGCAGCTATTGCTGGGGGGTTTTATTTGTGAGGAGAGAATCCGAGTACTGTAGAAGAAAGCAGCACTCTAATGCACGATTGGGAGGAGGCGGAATAGAGTCGACCTGAATGGATTACGGGTTGAATTTATACAGTTGAAATGTAAATTGACTCTCTCTCTCTCTCAGGCTGTCTCCTGCAACTAACAATAGTCTGAACTGTCGCCTTCCACATCAGTAAATCGTGTTGAATCAAACTGTGATTCCACAAGTGGTCCAACAGATAAGGCATTGTTGTGCGGCTGTTTAGAGCAGCCGCCAGACTGAGAGCTGAACGTGCAGTGCTCAGTGGATACTTCAAGTGGAGAAACCGGGGAGTCCCCGAGTCCAGGACCGAAGGAGTTATGGCCAGGATGAAATGGCTCGGCAGTGTTACTGACTCGCAGCTCCTCATTTCCTGACTTCAAATCGGAGGGCATTTCAGAAAGGGGCACGTGTAATATGTGAGTAGAGAGAAATAAACAATATGCCTTTCTATCTGAAAACATATGAAGGTGAAGACAAGCATATTTGTTGCAATTGTGCTGAAAATTGAAGCGAGGTGTGAATTTTATTGAGTGGTACTGAGTGAGCAATCCTTTTCGTGCTCCCTCCCACTATCTAAATTTCTGTCCCTCCGTTTCTCTGTTCGCTTTTTTTTTGAGGTGCCACTCTTTCTCTTCTTTCTTCCTTCCTTTATTTCCCTTCCCCATGTCTATTCCCTATCTGTACATGTTCTCGTTCCCCGTGCTGTGACTCAAGTGTTTCAATGTTTGGCATGCTTGACGGTATCACTCTGGCTATACAGGCAAATTTGGTCACCATCTTTCTCACACAGCAAGATTCCACAACCAAATGATTTGTGGAATCATTTCTGGTAAATGATTTGTTCATTCGTTTTGGTACTGTTGGTTGAGGTTTCTGTTTGGACCAGAAGGTATTCCAATTCTCTTCAATAAAAACACAGAATCTTCAGTATTCCGCTCCACTGTGGGATCAGATGTATGGGTGTAACATCCCACCTTGAGAAGTGGTACTTCTCACAGTGCCCTGTACGTCACGTTCAAACCTCAGTTCAGAATGTCACAGACTCATAGAATCTCTATTTGTGTGGAAGCAGGCCCTTCAGCCCATCAAGTCCACACTGACCCTCTGAACAGCATCCTACTCAGACCCACCTCCCTATCCTATCCCTGTATCCCTGCATTTTCCATGGCTAATCCACCTAACCCACATTTCCCTGGACATTATGGGCAGTTTAGCATGGCCAATCAACCCACATCTTTAGAATGTGAGCTAGATTTTCCCTGCAAGAGATTGCATAATCCAGCAAGGAATGGTCCAGTGTTTCCAAGCTAGTCTCCAACTTGAGGAATAAAAGAAAATCCCAGCAACTGAACCAATTCCCTGAATTTTCATGCGGGGTGGAGAGAGTGTCCAGTTTGGTTTAAATGATTGTGGAGCAATGATTCTATAGGTCCCAATCCCAAATTTGGCACCATGCACCATCAATTACTGTGGGATTGGGTGGGGGGGAAGTTGCAAAAGGGATGGTATGTACATCACACATACATGGTTCACAGAGGCTGCTGCACATTTGAAACCATGGTCACCATCAAACAAATGCAATTTTCTTAGTCGCTTGTCCAAAACATCTCTTGTGGTCTTGACCTTTTTTTTACAAATTTGTACTTTTCAAGGGAAAGTCTAAATTTATGAGAATTGTATGGACAGGTGGAGTACCACTTTGGATGGGTCCCAGGACACCTTTGGCAGAAGAAAAGTATCATTTGGGATTGTTAAAAGTAGAAATAAAAGTGAATAAGCAGTAGATAAACTCACTGGAGCTGTCAACCTGTCAAAGTATTTAAATCTCCTTGCCTGTATTTCTTTTTAAGAAAACGTTCAATATAAATTAGTAAGTACTCTTTTTCTTTTTGGGTCCAGTGACTTTGTTCAGAAGTATATCTGAAGTGTTACCTCTGATGTCTCTCCATAAATGTTGCAGGATCTGCTGAGATGATCTAGCAATTTCTGTTTTTGTTTCTGATGTCCAGCATCCACCATTCTTTGATTTTTTTTGTGAAGGACTTTTAGAAATCTGTTGAACTAAGTCTAAGGGTTGTCATTTTGAGATAAGTGCAGCATAAATGATTTCACAACCTACAATTATCACAGTCGGACACCTGTAAATTCATGGTTTGACTGACCATGTCAAGGGTTCATGGATACTTATATTTGTTACTTTTTAAATTTATAATTAAATACGTGAAGGTATATACTGTATACATTTAATGTTGGTTTAAGCATTTCTATCCATGAATGTGTGTTTTTTCAAAATTATGAGGTCATCAATAGATACATAGAGCTTTACTTGTTTTCATCTCAGTATGGGTCCTGAAGTGAATACTGGTGAATTAGCACTGAGGATGCAAGAGAAAAGAGTCACATGTGGGGTCAAGAGTTGGAACTAATGTCAACAGTAAAGCATCACATATGTTGGATACTTTAATAACAAAAAGAACATACAAACCTCAAGGTCAGATACAATTTGTGTATCTGTGGGAGCTTTTGTTACTGTCCACAGATGCTGCTTAATGTGGTATGTTTTACAGCCTTTCATTTTTCTTATTCCATCTTTTTATGGGATTGTTACAAAATCAAGCTTAGCACCGATGTAGCAAGTGGAGTCGGTTGCAGCGGTGATAGTTAAATAGCCTCAGAATGAAGGGACGACATTTAGAACCGAGATGAGGAGAAATTAGCGAGTTTTGTGAAGATTTGTAGCTCAGGTTTAGGTTTTGGATGTAAGTTTGCTCGCTGAGCTGAAAGGTTCATTTCCAGATGTTTCATTACCTTACTAGGCAACATCTTCAGTGGACCTCATGCAAAGCAATACTGAAAGTTCCTGCTTTCTATTTATATGTTTGGGTTTCTTTGGGTTGGTGATGTCATTTCCTGTGGTGATGTCATTTCCTATGGTGAAGTCACTTCCTGTTCCTTGTCTCAGGGGGTGGTGGATGGGGTCTAACTCGATGTGTTTGTTGGTAGAGTTCCTGTTGGAATGCCATGCTTCTAGGAATTCTAGGAGTAGTCTACTCAGACCCCTTGGCATTATGGTAGCCCACAAACCCACCAACACACTAAAACAGCAGCTAATGAACTTGAAAGACCCTATAAGACAATGAGCAAAACTAACGTCATTTACAAAATACCATGCAAGGACTGTAACAAACATGACATTAGACAAACAGGCAGAAAACTAGCCATCAGGATACATGAACACCAACTAGCCACAAAAATACATGACCTTCTCTCACTAGTATCCTCACATATGGATTAGGAAGGACACCACTTCGACTGGGACAACACATCCATTCTAGGACAAGCCAAACAAAGTCACGAGAATTCCTAGAAGCATGGCATTCCAACCGGAACTCTACCAACAAACACATCCAAGTTAGATTCATCTACCACCCGCCCTGAGAAAAGGAACAGAAAGTGACTTCACCACAGGAAGTGACATCACCAACCCAAAGAAACCCAAACATATAAATAGAAAGCAGGAATTTTCAGCATTGCTTCACATGACGTCCACTGAAGATGTTACCTAGTAAGGTAACGAAAGGTCCAGAAATGAACCTTTCAGCTCAGCGAGCAAATCTACATTCATGAGGAGAAATAACTTCACCCAGAGGGTGGTGAATCTGTGGAATTCATTGCGCAGAAGGCTATGGAGACCAAGTCACTGAGATTGATGGGTTCTTAAATAGCAAGGGGATCAAGGGTGACAGGGAGAAGGCAGGAGAATGGGTTTGAGAAACAGATCAAGAGACAGTGAGGTTTGCAGATGTTGGAGATCAGCATTGAGAGTGTGTTGCTGGAAAAGCACAGCAGGTCAGGCAGTATCTGCGGAGCAGGAAAATCCATGTTTCGGGCTGGAGCCCTACATCATCGAGAAACAGATCATGATGGAGCTGACTCGCAGAGTCAAATGGCATAATTCTGCTCTTATATCTTATGGTCTTATAAATAAAGTTGTGTGCAGTGCAGACTTGAGTTAGAGAGGAAAAAAAGGTGCTATCACCACTTGCAGGAGAGTCTCATCACAATGTGACAAGTTCAAATTGGTAGTGTCTATTCAAATTTTAACTTAGGACAGTATCATAGGAAAACATTCAAAGAAAATTTGCACAGATGCAATTTTTCCTATTGTGGATCAATATTACATGGATATGAATATGCATTGGTATATATCTTGTCTGATCATTTATATTTGTCAACACATACCTGATTGAATCTCGGATTATATGTGAATTATCCCCTGAATCGATCTGCCCAAGTAGTGCCACTCCCTTCCTCATGAAACCTGTAATTTTGTTTTCTCTTCAAGTATTTATGATACTCCCATTTGAACATTGCACTTGAATCTTCTTCTGTCACCCTTTCAGGTAATGCATTCCAGATCATATCAACCAAATCTTTACATCACCTGTGGTTCTTTTCCCAGTGACCTTAATTCTGTGTCCATTGGTTACTGATCTTAATGCCAAAGGAAACAGCTGCTCCTTAATTACACTGTCAAATCTATTCAGAATTTAGAACACCTCAATCAAATTTTCTCTTGAGCTTTGGTCTTTGGAGAACACTTCCAGTTTATCCATTTTCTCCACATATTTCTGAAGTCCCACGTTCCTGGTACCATTCTAATCAGGCACCTCTGTGTCCACTAAGATCCTGATATTCATCAGAAATCTATTGCCCAGATTTGAACACAATACTCCGGCTAAACCATAGCTCAGTTCTGTTATGATTAATATAGGATCCCACATTTTGTAAACGGTCTTCTTGAATTTTCATTTCATCCTCAAAGATTTGTGCACATGCAGCCCCCCCAACTCATTTGTATACTATTCATTTCAAATTGCTTCTCTGTGTTCTTACAACCAAAATATATAACTTCACACTTATCTGCATTAAATTTCATCTATCCTGTTCTCCCATTCCACAAATCTGTGTATGTTCTGTTCTATGCCCTTACACATTGGCTATTATCCTACTCATAGTTACAACATTCCGGAATTTTTTGTCTTCTGCTAACTTTCAAGTGATATCCTGGATACTCAAGTTCAAGTATTCAAACATTTAAAATATGTTTATTACACTGTACTGTATTACTTTTCTGCCCTGAACTCAAGCCACTAATCAATGACCACACGAAAGAAACCAACAGTTAGTAAAGCTGCTTTTCAGAATTCCTGTTTCATGTGCATTATCAATCTGAATCGGAATTCACTTGCAAATGGATGGCTTGGGTGAAGATAAAATGCAAGTTTGGGAATGTTAAAAGTCTGAAATTTTTAGCATGTCAGTCAGAATTTGATAGAGAAAGATGGTTGAAGTTTCAGGTGGGAGCAGAGTCTGATGGTGTTATGCGAATTCAGCATGCTGCGGTTTGATTCTGTGGAGAGTGGAGACAAACTCAACTTGTTTTGGTTGTGGCTGCCCCGTATAATCACAGCTAAGCCCAGGCATTGAATGAGGCAAATACACCATCAGTAAACGTAAGATCATAAATTAAACTTTTGTTCTCTATTGTAGTTACATTTCACAGTATCATGTGTACGTACATAATTTTTTTTTACAAATGTGTTTGTGTGTCCACATTTCTGTTTGATTATGTCCTGCCTGTTATAGAAATCAAGCAGTGTCATGTGCATATAACACAACACTCAATTAGAAGTAGTCAGTTGCTTGCTGCTTCTGTAAATGAAGTAACATTAAATGTCTACACGTCCAGCTATACTTCCAGCAAACCAGTAACAAACAATCGCTCAAATGCAACATGGAATCATATTGAAAGTAAAGGTTGAGCATTTTGTGTTGATGCCTAAAATATAACCAGTTATTATGATAGTTAAAGGATAAACTCCTGGAGCAGCATTTTGTGACCAAAGCAACTAAGATTTTATGCTGCATCAATCTGCATTTAAATGGGACCTTCAAGTGCTCTGCATTTCTCCAATTCATGTTCTGCATCCCTAATTTTCAATGCTGTACCATTTGCAGCCATGCTTTCAGCTACCTAGGTTTTAAGCTCTGTATTGCTCTCCAAATCTTGCTGTCTCTCTTGTTCATTCTGTTCCTTTAACATGTGCTTAAAATCAACCTCTGGGTGGCACAATGGCTAACACTGTTGCCTCACAGTGCCAGGCACCTGGGTTCAGTTCCACCCTCGAATGACTGTTTGTGTGGAATTTGCATGTTCTCCCTGTGTCAGTGTGGGTTTCCACCCACAGTCTAAAGATGTGCCGGTTAGGTGGATTGGCCATGCTAAATTGCCCAGAGTGTTCAGGGATGTGCAGGCTAGGAGGATTAACAATGGGAAATACAGGGATTGGGTGAGTCTGGGTGGGATGCTCTTAGGAGGGTTGGTGTGGACTTGCTGGGCTGAATGATCTTCTTCCACACTGTAATGATTCAATGATTAAGGTTTTGGTCACCTATCTGGATACCTCTTTACATAGCTGGATGTTATTTTTTTTCTGATAATATTATTCTACAGCACAGTAGATGATTTAAGTGAACATTGTTGTTCTTCACTTGACCTCAGAGTTCCCAAACCAGAAAAGAACAGAAATGAAACAGCAGTCTTCCCTGTCCAAAGGCAATATATTGGCCCCTAGAATGAGAGGAGCATGGAACTGGGTAGATGTTTAATTTTGCATCTCCTGTCATCACGTTGCTAAGCTTGCACTACCTCGCCTGCAGATTCCCAGAGGTGGAATCAGGGATGGAAAGATCAACTGCCCACAAGGGGCAGGTAACAAATTAAGGTAGGTTAAGGACCAAATTGAGCCAGTTATCAGAGGCTGACTACAGAATCGGTGGTCTCCAGTTGCAGATGTGAACTAGGAGGGCAGCACACCAGAGAAACTCTGAGTCCCTCCTCAATTGATTAGCCACGGCCTCCCACCATCAAGGTCAAATGAGTTTCCTGATCCTGTCCAGAGTAGAGACAAAGACTCATTTTTTCTGAATTGGCAAATTAGACAACAGGGCATCCTGATCTTCAAAGTGGGCTGGTGGGTGCTGTATTAAGGCTTGCGGGTCATCGGAGGCCATTCAACATGGAAGGAGCTGCACCCTGCAAATGGGGGTGTGAGAGAGAATATGTCTACATCTCAGGTCACTCTCAACACTTTTAAAATAATTAATTTTAAAAATGGCCTCAGCTGTCGGCCACCGTCATGGTGGGATGCTGTTTCATTTCTTTTCCTGCCTGGTTTAGGAACTCTGAGGTCAAGTGATGCATTTAAAACTCTTACAGTGCTGTAGAGTAATATTATCACTCATTACACCTTGATGTATCTCTGCTGGGTGGAGTTAAAAGATTCTTAATTGAAACTAGAGCAGCCCCACCAGCTCCCCTAGTGTTCTGGCCAATATTTATCCATCAGTCAGTCCCTTTGTACAGATTATCTGGTCATTATTACTTTGGTATTTATGGGACTTCACTGTGCATAAATTGTTTGCCAAGGTTCCAAAATTACAACAGGGACCACACTTCAAAAGTGCTTAATTAGCTGTAAAATCACTTTTGGACATGGCGAGATTGAATAATTTCCAGTAAAAATACAAGCTTGACTGATCTTTAGATCAGCATTTCAAATTCACCCTGTGGTTTCAAACATTGCTAGCAGTTTATTAATTATAGATTTTGATGAGCATTTCAGTGTTATTTGTCGATCTAGCTCCTGTGCTTAACCATTTCTGATGTGCAAGGTCAGAAATCTGTATTACTGTCAAGATCTCTGCTAGTGTTCCATCTTCAACCTATGAAAACATGATGTCTTTGAGGTTTCCCCTCCAAATTGCTCACTTGAAATAGGGAACTCAGTAATTTGCCAACCCGCTGCTTTTCCTGCTTTAAACGCGTTTTGTCTCGTGCTTGTGAATTGTTATGCAACTGAAACTGCTTGTACTAATCTTAATGAAGAAGTTGATGTGTGAAGAATGTGTAAAACATTACATGGTTTATCAGATCTACAGGCTACTGACATGCAGGTAGTTTTGATGTTTCATTCGTCAGTGTCTGGAGAAGATATTTGACAAATTGTGAGAACCTCCTTCAAAGAGGTTGCATTGTGAAAGGGAAATACAGTGATATTTTACCTCGTGACTGCTCATCACAGTCATCAACAAAAACAGCTTTGCTCAGCAAACTGTTCTGCAATATTGTTTGGCCTGAATATAAAACCCAGCTACAGTAATTGGTTGAATGATGATGAATAGAGCTAATTAGTTGGTCAAAAGTACTCAATGGTTATTGAGTAGAAATTAGCATCAGAGCACTTCACATTCAGAAATTATGTAAAATTAGGTTTAAAGATGAATGATTCTCTCAGTAATATTTCATTGGTAGTGGGTAAAGACGCAGCTACTAGGTACTAGATAAGAGAGGTTATTTTTAAAGTAACTTGAATTGAGAGTTTGTTTCTTGAGCTTTGCAGTCACAAGGAAGGGAAACAAGCCAATAAATTCACCATGTGGTATTTTTTGAAACACCTCTGCGGTCCGACAATATTCTTAGAATTGCCTCAGTTCTGTGGAGACTTTGCATAAAACAGTTATTATTACTGGGTCAACAAATTGTCTACTTGAGAGAGTTTTTACTCAAAAGGATGGACCCAAGTGCCAACCAACAGTGAAACAGGTTGCTGATGGTGCGAGTTTTGTTCCAGTGTTGTAGTCAGGATTTGGAGTTCAGGTACTCAAGTAATTTCTAATATTTAAAAGTCCACATATTACAACAAAATGAATAAAGCTAGTTTTTAATTCAAATTGAAATGATCTGAAAGTATACCAACCAGTCTGAGCTATTTGTGGAGTTATCAGTGATGAATTTTAATTTTAATTCCATCACCACCCCTTCAGCATTCTCCCTGAACAGAGCCACCTTGAATAGAACGTGAGTGCTCATAAGCAAGCCACTTCTTTCTTTAGAAAATGGGCACTAGACATTTATATAGCACCCCTTCCATTGAGTTAAGCACTTCTGACATACAATGATGTACAGTATGTAATATGTATTAGCGTAACTTACCAGTAGTCCTATGACAATACAGTCAATGTCTATAATCCATACAATCTCAAAAGACAAGTGTTGCAGATGTGTGAAAATGCAATCATCTGAATTGGGATCAGGAGTAGGCTACTCAGCCCTTTAGCCAGCTAAAAAAAATGGATGTATATCACCGTTTCTTCACTTCCTCCGGAGCAAGATCCTGAAATTCCCTAATAGAAGTGTGGGTGCACCTACCATCTGACAGCAGTGTTTCAAGGAGGTGACTCACATTGCCGCTGTTTCGGAGCTGGGGGTAGAGAGTCTGCTTGGGGAGTCTCATGGGAGACCCATGCCCTGACATACCTCCTTAAAAGTGCTGACGATGATCTGGAGTACATTCTCTGAGAGTTCACTTACACCAGCATCATCTGCATACTGCAACAAAATGACACTGGTTGGGGTGACGTTGGTTTTGGCTTAAAGATAGCAGAAGTTGAATAATTTCTCGCTGATTCTATAAGTTAGCTGCACTCCAGCGGGATGATTGTTGGCGGTGAGGAGAAGTATTGCAATGAGTTTGAGAACAACGTTTCTACACTGGGTTCTGGGAGCAAACCAGAATCAAATATGGACAAGAAGCAAAAAAAATGAACAAGCTGTGGATGTTGGAAATCTGAAACAAAAACAGATGATGTTGGAAAATCTCAGCCGGTCTGGCAGCCTCTGTAGAGAGAAGCCTGAGTTAACATTTCAGGTCCAGTGACCCTTCTTCAGAATAAGAAACTGTGGGAGGTGGAAATCCTCAGCAGCTCAGGCAGCATCGGTGGAGAAAGAGTGAATATTCCGGCTCAAGTCCATTCAGTCTTCAATAATCAGCCGCTCCATGTTGCTCCACACCTTTGGTGCTCCACCCACTCATCACCACCGCTGCGGGAAGTTTTGTCACGGATTCTGCAAGATGCTAAGACATGGAGTCACTGAGGTCACATTCAATTTCCTCAGACACGACCATTGTACCACAAGAGCCTGACTTTGATTAGGACTCTTAAGGCATTGTTTGTGTAACATGGATTGTAGTGATTATAATGAGGTCAGCCAGCTGGACAGCATAGAAAATGAGCTCTCTGATTGGGTCTGTTAATCTGGTCTAACCAGGGAGCCCCTGGCTGGCACAAAAGGGCAAACATCAGGAATATCGAGCCCTTGGTCTGTCTGACTCAGTAAAAGCCAGTGCAATTGTCAAAGGCATCTGTAAATAAAAGGTGATTAGTGATGGGACACCAGCCTCTGAAGAGTTATTTCAGTTTGTTAGGGATGAGGGTTGATTTATCAGCATCAGTGAGGTTGATGATGCTAGCTTGAAGTTGGAGTATGTGAGACTGATGAGTTGCTGTATGCTGGGAAAATGATAGCACGCGATGAGGTGGACAGTCAACATGTGAACAGAAACAATAGTACACTTGCTTTTATATGACACCTTTGTCAAATGCTTTGTACAATGAATTGCCTTCATAAGTTCAGTGACACACAATATATGGCAGTAAAACGAAGCAGTAATAGAGGTGGAGAGATCATTGTTAGAATGCAGGAAACAGAAGTGTTGAATACGTTTCCAGGTATTGAATGGCACTAAAAGTGTTAGTGAGGAATCGAAAGGTGAAATTAATGAACTTAAGAGAATCAAGGAGAAGGCTATAGTGTCAGAAAGAAGAATGGAGGTAATAAAGTAGGAGATTTGATAGTATAAAGTGCAGGCAGCTTTGTTCTGTCATAAAAATAAGATGAACAAAGGTGAAGGCTGGGGATTTTGTGGAAAGTATGAATACATTAGTGGATGTACTTGAAGAGCCAGTTGTACAAGTGAGAATTAACAGCATGCTTAAGCAGAAAGTCACAGGTCCTCAAAAATTAGTTTAGGGACCTTACATGAAAAGTAAATGACATAAGAAAAGACCGTGCAATCTTTCACTGACCCTTCCTGATGCTCCCACCTACTAGTGTTTTGTATCTAACAGTATTTGAAGTGCGGTATGCCGGTTAGAATCATAGAATCCCTACAGTGTGGATGCAGATGGTCACACCAACCCTCTGAAGAGCATTCCATCCAGACCCCTCCCCCACCAATTCTCTCTCCCTGTCACCCTGAATTTCCCATGGCCTGCATATCCCTGTAAATTATAGGCAATTTAGTATGGCCGATTCTCTTAACTTGCCATCTCTTATTTTGTTTATAAAGTTTCATTGTTTTTCTAAATTCTGTCTGAACTTATTTTGCACAGATGTAACTTTGTGTTCTCTTGGATCTATAGTTACTTCCGGATGTCATTTGATACTTTTATGTATTCCAGCATATTAACTATTTTCTAAATTGCTTCTGCGCATCCAGGACATTTATGTAGATGTGACAACAGAGGCCAAAACATCTTCCTCAATGTTATGGCTTGGATTTTCACCTTAGCGTTGGGAAATTTGTTGGTTCAGCCTGTCTATGGAGACAGTGCCTGCAAAGGTGAGATTTTCATTATGGGAAGGTGGGTGTGACTTTGTGTTGTAACTGCTACCCAGGGAAAGAGTTCAAATCCAGCCAGTGAGGCTGCTTTGCACACCTTGGCACACCGAAGCTTGGTTCTAGTTGGAATAAAAGCAATAAATCAGAAAGAAACCAATATCCTTCAGCCCTCACACTTGCCAAGTCTTCTCCATCCAAACTATAGCCCTCCACCCATCCACATTGAAGCTTATACCCTCCCTGTTAACCTATGCACCTCAACCCATCCCATCATGATGGCATGGTGGCTTAGTGGTTAGTGCTGCTGCCTCACAGTCCTGAGTTCGATTCCACCCTGGGGCAATTGGCTTTGTGGAATTTGCAAATCCTCCCCATGTTGGCATGGGTTTCCTCTGGGGTGCTCTGGTTTCTTCCCACAGTTCAAAGATGTGCAGGGTTAGGTGGATTGGCCATGTTAGATTGTCCGTTGTGTTCAGGTATGTGCAGGCTAGGTGGATTATGTATGGGAAATGCAGGGTTACAGGGATAGATTGGGGGGAGGGGGAGCTCTGGATGGGATGCTCCTCAGAGGGTTGGTGTGGACTCGATGGGCCAAATGGCCTGCTTCCACACTGTAGTTATTCTGTGGTCCTGGATCCTCCAACCTTCTATGCCAACATATGACCTTCCAGTGACCACCTTAATCCCACATACCTGCCATGCCCACCCAGGGAACTTATAGAGTCATAGAGATGTACAACATGGAAACAGACCCTTCAGTCCAACCCGTCCATGCCGATCAGATATCCCAACCCAATCTAGTCCCACCTGCCAGCACCTGGCCCATATCCATCCAAACCCTTCCCATTCATATACCCATCCAAATGCCTCTTAAATGTTGCAATTGTACCAGCCTCCACCACATCCTCTGGCAGCTCATTCCATACATGTACCACCCTCTGCGTGAAAAAGTTGCCCCTTAGGTCTCTTTTATATTTTTCCCCTCTCACTCTAAACCTATGGCCTCTAGTTCTGGACCCCCCGACCCCAGGGAAAAGACTTTGTCTATTTATCCTATCCATACCCCTCATAATTTTGTACTCCATGCACATTCACCCAATACAAAGCCTGGAGTAACAATAGCAGTAATTGTTTTGTAACTCATTTGTAACTTTCTGAAAAAAATTCCTTTTCTGCAGTCTTGCAAAAGTGATAATCAACCAGACCTTTTAAGTATAGATAGTAGAAACTGAAAACATTTGACACCTCTTTTCTGTAAATTAACATTGGGCAATTGAGAAATAGACCCAGGAGAGTAGAGCTACAAATAAGGTGGTGCTTCACTCAAACACAGATGTTTTAAAAAAAAGATATCAGGGTCTGAATTAGAAATCATGCCAGTGAACTTTCCCTGAACTGTGTCCAGTACAAGTAAATCCCTCTTTAAATAAGGAGACCAAAACCAAGTATGCAAGGTGTGGACTCACCAATGCCTTGCAGCACGATAGAAAGACGCCCTCACTCCCATGCTCCATCACCAGAAACTATGGAATTGTACAAGATTACAACTGATGCTTCCACTATCTCTGTAACCACTTCTTTTACGAGCATAGGATTATAGAGCACCAAGTGCAGAGGACTTGCGATCCTTTAATTTTCTAATGTTCTAATTTCCATTCACCATGGTGATAATACAGCTGTAGGCAGCTAATTTGATGTTCTCTTAAGTCCCCTTTGGATGGGAGTCAGAATGTGACTTCAAAGCTGTGGATAACTCTCTAAATCTCACAAATCTCTGAAGAACACATTGTATGAAAATGGAAAGACATGGATTCAGAAGTAATTTCTCCTTGTTTTGAAATTAATGCCAGATGATCCATGCTTTTTTTTTTACATTGAACATGAGACACAGTGTAGGTTATTGCCACTTTTCATGTTAGCTGAATAAAATGCCAGACTCAGCACTTATAACTGAAGAGGTGAGAATAACTTTCTGTAGTGAATCTGGGTCCCAAAGTCCACAGAGCTTTTTTTTTGTTGCTAGATATTGAATGGACTAGCTGAGGAATTAAAACCATTGTTAAAATTTTAGTGCAAGTTCCAGTTCCTGATCATAGAAAGATTTAGCATAGCAAGAGGCCATTTGCCTTATTATTACTGCTTTGACTGCTTGGCAGAGTTCTCCAATTAATCCCATTCCATGTATCTTCCCCATGGTCTTGCAACCGTTTTTTTTCTCTTCATCTGTTTCAGATCACACAAACGCATTGTGCAAAATGAAAATCAGTTCTCATCCAACCATAAATCTGTGTCCTCTGATAACTAACCCACCTACCACTATAAACAGTTTATTTTTACTCTGTCAGAGCCATTCATAGTTTTGAATGCCTCCATCAAATTCAATCACCTTCTCTGTCCTGCAGACAGTAGAGTCATATACCCATCCAGATGTCTTTTAAAAGTTGTAATTGTACCAGCCTCCACTTCCTCTGGCAGCTCATTCCATACATGCACTACCCTCTGCATGAAAAAATTACCCCTCAGGTCCTTTTTAAATCTTTCTCCACTCACTTTATACCTATGTCCTCTAGTTTGGACTCCCCCACCCTAGGAAAAAGACCATAGCTGTTCAATCTAGCCATGCCCCACATGATTTTATAAACATCTATAACGTCACTCCCTAGTTTCCAATGCTCCAGAAAAAATGTCCAGCCTATCCAACCTCTCTCTGTAGCTCAAACCCTCCAGTGATGGCAATTTCCTTGTAAAGTTTTTCTGTATCCTCTCAAGTTTAGCAACATCCTACTCATAGAGGGGCAACCGGAATTGTATGCAGTTTTCCAAAAGTGGCCTCACCAATGTCTTGTACAGCCGCAAAATGACATCCCAATTCCTATACTCAGTGTTATGGCCAGTAAAGGCAAGCACGCCAAACGTTTTCTTCACCACACTGTCTCCTACGACTCCATTTTCAAGGAACTCTGCACCTGCTCCTCAGGTCTCTTTGTTTGACAATGCGCCCCGGGGTCCCACTATTAACTGTATAAATCCAGTTTGCCTTACTAAAATGCAACACCTCACATTTATCTAAATTAAACTTCATCTGCCACTCCTTGGCCCATCAGCCCATCTGATCAAGGTGCTGTTGTATTCTGAGATAATCTTCGTCACTGTCCATTTTGCTATCTATTTTGATGTCATCTGAAAACTTACTAACTATATTCACATTTAAATCATTTATATAAATGATGAAAAGCAGTGGAGCCAGCACTGATCCTTCTGGCACACCATTGGTCACAGGCTTCCACTCTGAAAACAACCCTCCACATTACCCTCTGTCTCCTACCTTCAAGCCAATTTTGTATCCATTTGGCAAGCTCCTTCTGTATTCCATGTGATCTAATCTTACTAAGCAGTTGACCATGTGGAACCTTGTCGAACGCTTTGCTGAAGTCCATATGGACAACATCTACTGTTCTGCCCTCATCAATCTTTTTTGTCACTTCTTCAGAAAACTCAATCAAGTTAGTGAGTCATGCTTTCTCACATACAAAGCCATGCTGACTATCCTTAATTAGTCCTTGCCTTTCCAAATGCGTGTATATCATATTTCACAAAATCCCCTCCAACAACCTACCTACCACTGACTTGAAGTTCACTGCTGTATAGTTCCCTGGCTTTTCCTCACAGCCTTTCTTCAATAATCACACCATATTAGCCAACCTGCAGTTTTCTAGCACTCACCCATGGCAATCGTTCATACAAATAGTCCAGCAAGGGGGCTAGCAATCTCTTCCCAAGATTTCCACAAAGCTCTTGGAATCTCCTGATCAAGTTCCAATAATTTATCTAGCTTTGTGTCCAGCATCTCTTTTCAAGACATCAATATTTCCCCAAGCTCCCTGGCTTCCAAATTCTTGTCAACAATAAATACTGATGCAAAATATTTATTTACATCTCCCCCACCTACTGTGGTTCCACACATAAATGGCCAAGTTGACATTTAAGGGGGTCCAGTCTCTCTATAGTTACTCTTTTGCCTTTTATGTATTTATGCAATCTCTTTGGACTCTCTTTAACTCTATTTTTCAAAGCTATCTCTTGTCCCCTTTTTGCCCTCCTGATTTCCCTCTCAAGTATATGTCTACTGCCCTTATACTGTTCAAGGAATTCATTTGACCTCAGCTGTTCAAACTTGATCTATGTCTCCTTTTTCTTGATCAGACTCTCAGCTTCTCTAGTCATCCAGCATTCCCTACACCCACCAGCCTTGCCCTTCACCTTGACAGGAACATACTGTCTCTGACCTCTCATTATCTCATTCTTAAAGGCCTCCAACTTCCCATCCATCCCTTTACCTGTGCATAGCCTCCCCAATCAGCTTTTGAAAGTTCCTGTCTAATACCATTAAAATTGGGCTTACTCCAATTTAGAACTTTAACTTTTTGATCAGTTCTAAACATTTCCATAACTATTTTAAAACTAATAGAATTATGATCACTTGCTCCAAAGTGCTCCCCCACTGATACCTCAGTCACTCGCCCTCCCTTATTTCCTAACTGAAGGTTAAGTATTGCTCCTTCTCTAGTTGTTAGATCCACATATTGAATAAGAAGGTTTTCTTGTGCACACTTAAATTCGTCCCCACCTAAGTCCTTAACACTTTGACAATCCCAGTCTGTGTTTGGAAAGTTCAAATCCCCAGTCATGACATCCATATTTTGCTTACACATATCTGCGTTCTCCTTATATATTTGCTTCTCAATTTCCCACCAACTATGGGAGGGCCTATCAAGGTGATCATCCCTTTCTTATTTCTCAGTTTCACCCATATAACTTAAGTAGATGATCTCCCAGGAATATCCACCCTAAGTACAGCTGTAATGTTCTCCCTAATCAAAAATGCCATTCCCCTCTCCTCTCTTGCCTCCCTTTCTCTCCTTCCAGTAGAATCTATACCCTGCTACATTAAGATATCCATTTTTCATAAGGTCCAGGGCAACTGAAGACAAAATTAGTGAGTTTGGGCAGGATCACAGTCAGCATTATTAGCAAGAAAACTGTAAGCCATAGGGCCCCCTCCCCTCAGTATTCCTTGAGTTTCAGGTGAGGGAGAAAATGCTACAGAAGAATGAATGAACTGAGTCCAGTCGGAATTCAGTCACATGGCCAACAAGGGGTGCAATCTGAGGCAGAATCAAGTGCTAAGAGCAACTGGGGGAAAAGATCATGTGTACTTCATTCATGATTCATTATTCATAGGGACTAGATCATTGTTTGCTAGCATAGTAAACAGCAAGTCTATATGGCTGAAAGGCAGTACTGACATCTTTGTCTTTTGTGTGCTAAGAACAGAGTGGCTTGAAATGTGAACATTGGTAATTTGGTGTTGGATGGATATTTAGTGGTCTTGTGGGTATAAGGCCTAGAGCAGACAGTTCCTGAAAAGTGTCATTGCATGCTGGAATCTATTGAAAATGAGAGATTCACAGACCTCCCTTACATGTCTGACATTGCCATGCCATCTGGTACTGAACTGCAACTTGATCCGTCCTCCCTATTCTCAATGTTAGCTCAGATGTCTGGCTCCTCCGAATATATGGTTGACAAGGATTATCTTAATGAGGGTGTGCAACATTGTATGTTCCTGCAGCATTTTAAGCTGTTTATTAAAAGAGCTCTGCAAGAGTGTTGCAAGCAGCTGAACACTATTTTCAGCAACTCAGTGGTTTTTAAACAATTAAGTCGTAGGATGTGGTCATCGCTGGCCAGGCCAGCATTTATTACTATCCCTTTTGCCATTAAGAAGCTGTTGGTGAGCTGACCACTTGAACTGCTGCAATCCATTGGTGTAGCTACATTTATAATGTTGTTAGAGAGGGAGTTCCAGTGACACTGAAAAAATGGTTCCAACTCAAGATTTTGTGTGGCCTGCAGAGGAACTTGCAATTCTATGTTTCTGCTGCCCTTGGCTTTTTAAATGGTAGTGATCATGGAATTGGAAGCCTTGGTGAATTTTAATAGTGCATCTTGGAGATGTTTGGTATTGAAAGGAGTGAATGTGAATGTGGTTCCAATCAAGCAGATTGCTTTGACCTGGATGGTGAGAGGCTTCTTATGAGTTGTTGGACTGGTACTCATCTAGGTAAGTAAAGCACACTGTGACTTGTGCCTTGTCGATGGTGAACTCACTTTGAGGAAGTCTGGATTACTAATACAGTGACAGTACCACAGTGCCATCCCTCTGCTCCGTATTAGTGCATCCACAGCACTCCAACAGAGCTCAAGGCTTTCTGACTGGTGTTCTCAGCTAGTGTTGAGGGACAGTGCCTTTCAACCGGAACTAATCCTTGCATGTGTGTGAGTGCCTGAAACAGCTGTCGCACTTGGGGGCCGTGAAAAATGCATGCATGACGACAGCTCCCTGGGAACTGAGCGCACATCTGTGCTCATGCATTGGGTGTATGTTAACAGAGTGGAACTCGTTTTGTTCATAAACATTGCAAACTAGTCCCAGGGAGCTCTGATCGCCATATGTATGTGTGTGTGTGTCACTAATCGCCTGGACCTGTGGGAAAGCCACCATGCATTCCAAACCCACAGATCTTTTCTTTCGTCGGTCAGTTCAGAACTGGGGGCAGTTTTAAAACTAGAGATTGTCCTTTTCAAAGAAAGAGGAGGAGAATCTTTTTTCCATGTATTGTGCGACTGTGAAGCACTTTGTCTCAGAAGGAGGCAGAGGGGTAGGTCATTGAGTACTTTTACGATTAGACATGGGGAATCCAGCATTACTGAGGATAAGTGGGAATTTGCAATTTGAAACACAAATAGATCAGCTTATTGAATTGCAGAGCAAGTTCGAGTGGCAACATTGTCTACTTATGGCCCGATATCCCATGTTAGCGTCTTTCATCTTGGCTCTCTAGATCCAGTCTAAGCCACACAAAATCTCTGGCTCTTGGAAAGACGGCATACTTAGCCTCTTTGATACAGTTATGTGCAGCTGCCTGTGGGATTTTCGCACATGCCCCTGATGAGCCTTGGAATGAGCAGCTGGTGTAGTAATTTAATGTTGTCGTAATTAGTGCTGGGATCCCTCCCAGTCCAAGGGTGTCACAATGGAGAGCATACAGCAACTCATTCCATAGGTGTCTATGACCATGGTTGATATTGCCTCTCCAACGTCTGCAGGTAATCAAGGCAGGAGTGATAGACTTTAGGACATGCCTTTTGACCTGTGTTGGGAGATAGCCTTGGTTGGTATTCTCCTATTTGCCCTCAGCATCTGGCCCTGCCTCTAGTTGCACCCTTGGTTTGTCTTCTAGCTGCTGTTTGATTGGCCCTGGATCCATTGTTCTCCTGCGTAGGTGCTCCTTTGTCTGAAGCTCCCTAGACAGTGAATGGACGAGGCCCATTCTTTCTGCAGAAGTTCAACAGAGAATAAAACCTGGTATGGGTGTTTTCTCCAAGGGGGATATGACTCCGCCTACTAACTCCTTCTCTGCAATTGTGAGCACTTTTTCTCCTTGGCATCTAGACCTCCAATCGCATCAACCAACAGCAGGTTCAGTGTTTAGGTGACTTCCTGTTCACCCAGCTACGTAATTGGCTGAGTGCTGTGCCTCCAGCCAGCCATTCCCATCATAGGTAGAAGTGAATCCCCACTACCACCCCTTCCAGATGCACCGTGAGGATCTTCTACACCAAGGTGATTGCATACCATCCAATAGTCCAGCTGAGGCATAACCTATCTTTTATAAAGATTTAGCATAAGTATGGTTTTTGGACTCTAGTTTCCCATTGAAGTTAAAGTTTCCATACGCTTTATTAACAGATTTAGAACTTGTCCTTCTACCGTCAGAGATTTGTGTATGTTTCCCCCACACCCACCTCACCCTCTCCCCTTGGATTTCTGACCTTGAAATTGTACTTACAGTTATCCCATGTAGTTCATACAGCCTCGTCTCATTTTTTGTGACTAAAATCCATCACTTTGCACTTTTCTGCATTACATTTCACCAAACCTGTGCTTGCCCGTTTAACATGACCATCTGAAGTCTGTTAATATCCTCCTCAGTGTTGATTGCATTTCTACATTTTGTCATCTGCCTACTGTGAAATTATGGCCTGGATATCCAGTTCCACGGCATTAGTATATATTGAAGAGTAGAAGGCCCAAAGCACACCTCCTGGGAACGAGAGAGGATGCTTTCTTGCTCTTGAAAAAAACAACTGTTCATGATAACTGTCTGTTTTCCGTCCCTTAGCCAATTTTGTATCCACGCTACCCCTCTTACATCGTTTTAATTTTGTTAACAAGTCTAATATAATGGAGAAGATGAATCATCCAATTTGTATGCAGCAAGGCCCCAGAAAATAGCAATGTCTCTAATGGGCTATGAAGCATTTTTGAAGCAATCCTGCAACAGTTTAATAATAGATCAATTTCTTCCTCAAGCAGCATGAAGTATAGCCTAATATCTTTTTGAGCTCATTGAATAGTCAGATGATTTTGTTCTTCCTTAAAAAAGAAAATCTGTCTCTTCTAGGAAATACTGAAAGGTTCTGAATAGTACAATAACCAATGGTAAATGATTGTTAAGATTTTAACAGGGGGTCTGTTGACATTAAAGTTATTACTGGACAAACTTTAGTTCAGGGTATGATATCTCTTATATATCTGATTGTGGGAACAAAAGATATTATCCTGAAAATCTCCAAGTGTTTTAATCTCAAATTTCCATCAATGGAGAATTTAATAATCCAAACCTATTTAGGCTGAAGTGATTTCCCCAGAGGTAAGATGATGGGAAATCTTGAAAGATTAGACGTTTTCATCTTAAATCAGGCTTTTAAACACAGCTATGTAATCCTGATCAGCTGAAAACAGAGTCTTGTCTGTTTGCCTTTCTTAATTTCCAATTATATATAAGTTCACAGGAGTGGAGGGCTGGTATGTAGGGAAGCTAATTGATTTGCAGAGCTTTCTGAGAATAAATATATTTAAAGGAAGATATCACTTCTGTTAGGGGAGTACAAGATGTGTGTTAGCAGAGAGGCATTGCAGCTAATAAATAATTAATCAAAACATTTGATTCATTTTCGTGATTTTATTGTGCTTCCAAGTGATATAGGGAAAGACTGCCATCAGTCAGTATCAATTGTATGTTTTTCACGAAAATGACTTTTTCTGGATTTAACTCTCAGATATGATATAAATTGGAAAGAGACATTTCTCAAAATATAGTACATATTAAGAACATCCAAGGAAGGATCCTTGCAAGGCATTGTCACTGCGATTCCCTTATCTGTGTTTGTATTTTAAACTGAGAACGATGGCAATCAAAATAAATTACTTGCATGAATGAAATATAACAGTAGCACAACACCAAGTAAACTACCTATCGCAGTATAGACAATTTCATCATTGTGTTATACTGTACAGTGTACCATTGACCTATAAGTAAGCACAGCTTACAATATATGCTTGGTACAGAACTGACTGCTATGTTCCTCCTGCAGGGTACTGCAATTGTGACACAGACCTCACTGCAGCCTCTCAACCATTCTTAAAGATTGTAGAACTTGAATCCATTTTATGTAGTGTACATTTGGAGACATATTATTGAAACATAATAAACATGGGTCACTATAATTTCCTGGCAATCAAATGTTAATCAAATCAAATCTCATGAGCTTTCAGAAATAGTGTCATTCTGTCACTTCTTCAACCGTGTTGGCAGATTCACTGCAAAGATGGATTGATCTCCTTCACATGCGACAGAACCAGGCAAGCTCATTAATACATAAATTTATCATATGGATTGACTATCTGTCCTCTGCATCTCATGAGGTAATCATAGTTCAGCTTGCTTCCAAGTTAGAAGATTGTGGGGTCAACTCATATTCCAGGGATATGAGAAAAAAAATCCAAGCTAACACATTAAGGATTGGTAATGGTCATGCCCTGTCTTGGTTAAGAAATTAAACCGAGACTCCATCTTCCTTCTCAGGTGGATGCAAAGATCTTATTGTATTATACCAAAGAAAAACTGACCTAGCCAATGCTTATTCCTCATTCAACGTCACTAAAATATAGATTATCTGATCATTAATCATGTTGCTGTTTATTTCTTACATACAACAGTGACCACACATCGAAGTAATTCATTGCTTGTATTTGGGACTTCAGGACATCCTGAGATGATGAAGGATGCTATATAATTGGAAACTTGTTCTTTCTTACGTTTAGCAGGTATTCCGTAGTAATGCTGAATGGGTTCATGGGCAGACTCTCATTCTTCCTAGGGCTGGGTGGCAGGTGGGCCGAGCATGGAAAATTTGGCATAATACCATGGGCAGCTTTGTCAGCTTCTATCCGCTGATCCTCAATACAACCGTAATTTTGCACGCAGCGGGGGAGATATTAGATGGGCCACCAGCCCTTGGGTTGAGGCTTTAAGGACAGCTTCTTGTCCCACTGCAATATTTACAGCAGTGGACAGAGGGGGGCCCAAGTTTGTATCAAAGTCTCAGTCCTTGTGCTACTGACATGAAGGTATGGCTTACTCTTTAACAGGTGCACTGGCCCCAGTCAAGAACCTCAGTCAGGTTTCTCATTCCAGCTTGCACTGCCAGCAGTGAGAGTCACTCCACGTAGTGCTGCTGTACCCAAACAGTTGTTGGACATTGGATTGACAAGCAACTGTGAGGGTGGTGCTTCCTGTTGGATACGAGTGGAATTCACATTCTGAGCCGATTCCTGTCCTCAAAGAGTTTAACAACTGCAAGAGAGTCCATTAACATCAGGCAGACTTGCAACAGACTATTTTTCCTGAGATTGTGAGATTTTTCCTGACAAAAAGTCCTGCCCAGGTGAACCATTGGCTAAAATGTGACCAGCAGCAATTTTGATACTCATAGACATAGTTTAGCATAGCAGATAGTGAATTGAACGCAATGATGTTCCAAAGGTTTGCTGAAGGCTACAGTTTCTCAGCCGTTGTTAACATCATAGTGAATAAAAGAGAACAAATCCAATTTTTCTATAGCAGGTTTCCTCTGCCACACTCCTGGCCCTACCTCATCCATTGTCCCCCCACCAAACAAACTAACTTAAGTTTTTTTGATCATAGCAACTCTGTCCTATGGCTTGTCAAGTCACAAGTTATAAACTAAGTTGCCTTATATTTTTTTCTTCCAATGAACATGAATGTCGCTGGCAAGGCTAGCATTTGTTGTTCATTCCTGAGAATTCTTGAACTGAGTGTCTTGCTCAGCTATTTCACAGGTCATGAATTTAAAGTCGTAAGTAGGCCAGACCAGGTAAGGATGACAGATTTTCTTCCCTGAACAGCAGTAATGATCCTAACAGATTTTGTGTCAATAGGCAATGAATTTCTTTTAGCTTTATTTGTATTAATTGCTTCAGTGGGATTTGAACTCATGGCCCAAGAAAATTAGGAGGGCCGCTGGCTCTTTAGCCCAGTGACATACACTGCTGCTACCTCTTCTTCACTTTTGTACCTTTTGTGGATTGTGAGTATAGTCATCTCTCATTTTGCCATTCAAAGCTGTCCAATTGAAGAAATGAGTTGAGCAAGATTTCTAATCAATTTAGATTTCTGTTAACAGATCTACTACAACTTATGGCATGGTTCTCAATTTTTTTTTAAACGGGAGCTATATCAGAAGTCTCAGTGAATACATTTCCCTCCAAACAAAATTAATCTTCTAAATTTATTTCATAGTTCAGGAACAGGCAATCCCCAGCATTGCTAATTGTAAAATAAAAATAGAAATTGCTGGACAAACTCAGCAGGTCTCACAGCATCTGTGGAGAAAAAGCAGATCTAACGTTTTGAGTCCACTGACCCTTCTTCAGAACTGCAGTTGTGAAATTCCTATTTGAAATGTCAGTTGCAACATTAGGTTCCCAAGGCAGAGGGCAAGTGATCAATATCACACTCAATGGGAGATTCCCACTGATGTATTGGAGTTGGTGAGGATGTGTGACTGTATGGAAGAGCAATCAATGGGGGTCTCAATGGGAGACTCCTACTGCACTTGTTGAATTTGGTTGGTTTGTGTGTGTCTGTGTTCATGTGTGTATAAGAGAGAAATAACTGTCAATTTAAGAATGGAAACAAACCTTGTTGAAGGCAAAGTGATGCACAGGACATGAAAGTAGCTGCCCAAAACCTTATCATTAAAAACAAGGTTGATATCCATAATTCCGTAGTTAGATGGCAAAGAGACCATGCATCAGCTGGATGCACAAGGATTATTTAACAGTTGAGAGAATTGTCAATAAAAGTGGCAATAAATTCAAGGAAGCCAGCCAGCAAGGCTGCACAAAAATGGCTTGAACAAGCTATTAAAGCATCTCCACATGGAGGAGCAGATGGCAAATTAGCAAAGAAGGAAAGATATCTGCATGTAAAACAAGTAGATAAATGCAGTCAGCATTTCAGCCAAGTCCGCACCTGTACATATGAGTTCTATTTCATTGTGGACAAATATGGCTGCAATAACTTTTTTCCACTGGGGTGAGATACACGCTAATGTACGGGAGAGTGAGTCAAACCACTTTAACCAAATTAAAACAGGAAATAGAAAGTTATGGAAAGCATCAAGAGTTTGGGCCTGCTAACCTCATGACTGACAGACATATTACCAAAAATCAGAATGCACCAGGAAATGGACAATTCATACAGAGAGATGGACTGTGTTTACACAATTTCCAGAAAATGTATTGCCTACATTTTTGGAGCTGCTGATGAGTCCCACAGATTTGCTTTTCACCCTATCCCTTCCTATTCCAAAGGCCAAGGGCAAAGGGGCAGTGGCTCATCCAGGTTGAGATGAAAGGTGAAAAGGTTATGTTCATGGAATATTAGTTTCAGAGCTAACTAAGTAACAGATTTGATTGTTGTTGAAGGGGGTTGGGGAATTATTATTTTGTCTGACTTGACTCCATAATATAATGTAGGCTGACACTTCCACACCATCAATCTCGTTAAAACACAGATTATCTGGCCATTATCATATTGATGTTTGCGTTGTATGCAAATTGACTGCCCTCTTTCCGATGTTATTCCTCAAGAGTTGTACTAGATTAATTGGATTTAAGTACTTGGACAATGTCCTCGATTGGATCAGGAAAAGTGCAATATAAATGTAATTCCTTCTTTACATCATCACACCTTCTCAACATATCTTCCTGTGGCTTTCATTTTCTAGTACATACTTTCCTTTATTCATCTATGCTTATCAGGTCAACCACTCCATGTGGTGATGTATTGCATTTTTTAACCACCCAGTCATCCAAATACAAACTATGTGAGCTGAGCAGCTGCGAGTAAGTCAGTAAGCTGTGTCTTTGGTAGCATAAGGTCAAAAATCACACAACACCAGGTTTTGGTCCAACAGGTTTATTTGAAAACACAGGTGCTAGAAGGAGCGAGGCTCTGAAAGCTTGGCTTTTCAAATAAACCTGTTGGACTATAACCTTGTGTCATGTGATTTTTGAACTTGTCCAACCCAGTCCAACACCAGCACCTCCACATCTTTGCTAGCATAATGTCTTGTAGTTGATATATAGTCAGAGTAAAGTTGGGCTCTGCTTATGGATGAAAACTAAGGGGAGGGAGGGCAAATCTTCACAACAAGATGCCAGGTGTAAAAATAATGTGCTTAGAATGGGATGATTTGCTCAGTTGTACAACTCAGGAGCAGAGGTAGCCATTTGGCCCCTTAAACCTGCTCTGCTTTTCATTTAGATCATGATTGATATGGTTATGATCTCAACTCTATATTCACACCGACCCCCAATAACTCTTAACATTTTTCTTCATCAAGAATCTATTTACCTCTCTCTTAAAAATATCTCATGACCAGAACTCTGTCAATGCTAATGTGTAACCGAAAGTATTCATTCCACTGCTCTCTGGGGAAGTAAGCCCTGTTAACACACAGCCCTTTGAAATAAAAATTCATCTCCATCCTAAATGAGCCTTATTTTTAACATTGTGTTCCCTCGTCCTTCTCTTTCTCAAAAAGAAAAACATCATTTCAGTATCCGTCCTACCATCCCTTCAGGATATTTTCTGCCTCAATAAGATTGCCTTATTTTGCAAATCAAGGCAATGTGTTCTTAAATTAAAAAGAAATTTCAAGCAGGTATAAAACTACTGTGGGGACTATTGAATTCATTTGTTTCATTGAATCAATGTTGCTTTTTTGCTGTTTAGTGCTACTTAGAAAGCACCCAGAATGAGTGATTACTGGACGGTTAGGTGCAATGTTTTAATTTAATTTGCTTAACTTAAAACCTTGTATTAATAACCTCAGAATTATAGAGTCATACTACAAGGAAACAGACCCTTCAGTTCAACCAGTCCACGCCAACTAGGAGTGTTATTTCCCCCCATTGGAATGTTAATTTTAATTTAGTAAAATAGCTTAATTTATTTGATTTTCATATCTCAATTTTAATGCACTATGGTACTTACAACAAGCATATTAACAATAAAGGATGAGTAAAGACTGCCTTGTCCATCCAGCCTCCAGCACCCAATTATGATGCCTTGTGTCTCACAATATATAATTGTCCACCTCACCCAAAACAATGTGTACTCTCTTACAGGCAGGTAAAAGAACCAATAATAACCCAGGCCAATTTGTAGGGAAGAACTCTGGGAAATTTATCCCCTACCCAGTTGGCTAGTCAAAATTAGCTGGGGAGATAATTCTGTTCCTGAAATCCCTGATATATCTATCATGTCGATGAGTTGATATCTACCTCAACCAGAAACAGGTGTAACTCTTCCTTGAAGACTTTGAGCAGGTCAGTGTCTTCTGCATGAGACAGCAGCCTATTTAAAAATCCACTGTGCTCTGAGAAAAGGTCAACCTCCTAACACCTGAACATAAATAGTTTAAAATTTGGACAAAATACCAAAAGACCCTTCTATTAATGGTGATGAAGAAGAAACGAAAGGATCACTGGACTTGAAATGTTAACTCTGATTTCTCTCCACAGCTGCTGCCAGACCTGCTGACTTTGTCCAGCAATTTGTATTTTTGTTTAAAATTTTGACTCCTGATGTGAACCTAATAGACTGTTTCATCAATGTAGGAAAGCTTTTTACATCCTGTGTCTGAATCTTTGGAAGTGCCATCCATTAATTCCCATTATCGTCTTTATCCCTTTCAAGATAATCTTTCAAAATATTTGTTACACTCCCTTTGTTAACTAACTAGATTATTTCAGCTCGAGCACACCCCAGTTATTACTGGTCTGGTAAGTTCCAGATCCTAACAATTATTCACATAGATATGAAAAACACATTCCCAATTTTTGCCTCATCTTTAGGTAATGATCTACAAATGACATTTTCATTGAATTGTCCAAATGCCTTAAATATTTTTGTCTTCTCAAACACCCTGAAGGTTGGGCTTCTCCGGCAGACCTTCTGCTCAATGAAGAGAGGCCCAGTTTTTCACCAGAATTACATCCCGTTATCCCTACTAACAACTTGTTGAATTTATTCTTAAGCATGAACAGATCCCACAATTACCCAACCCATAATACTTCCCTCCTTCCCAGTAGAGAGGGAGTTACTGTTTAGTCATGGCTCTATTCGTAGTGTTCCTGTTTGTGAATCAGAACGTTGTGACTTCAATTCCCATTCCAGAGGCTTGAGCACAAACCTAAGCTGACATTCCAATGAAGAACACAAGGAATATTGCACTTTGAGATATTATCTTATGGCTGTGACATCAAACTAAGGCCTTTTTAATTATTCATTCATGTGGTGTGGACATCACTGACCGGGCCAACATTTGCTGCCCATTCCTAGTGTTACAACTCTCTGAGGTAACAGGCCATAACTCGAACTCCACTATTTCCAAAGTTGTACCAGATGATCAGGAAGAGTGTTCCTGATGCTCCAGAACTAGTCAAAGAATAAGGAGTAAGCTATTCAGGACTGAGATGCGGAAGAATTTCTTCACTCAGAGAGTTGTGAACCTGTGGAATTCTCTACCACAGCAAGCTGTTGGGGCCAGTTTGTTAGACATATTCAAGATGGAGGTGGAGGTGGCCCTTGCAGCTGAAGGGATCAGTGGGTATGGGGAGAAAGCAGGAGTTTGTCATTGAAATTGCATGATCATATTCAATGGTGGTACAGGCTCAAAAGGCCAAATACTCATGCGCCTATTTTCTATGTTTCTATAGTAGAGTATTTTTAAAAAGTATGGACTGTGTCCAATTTATCTGATTTTCCGACCAAGGCCAATAGTACACATGAATCAGATTTCTGTACTACCAAGAATTATTGTTTGTGATATGTAATTAGATTACAAGTAAACAGATATAAACAATTAGCACATAACACTACAAACTGAACTCTATAAACTTGCAAATGTGTGCACACATGCACACACACACACACACAAACCAGGACAATAGTTTATTGACAGAGGCAAAAAAAACTAGGAAGTCAGTTTAGTGGCATTTGCTTCCCAATTCCGATGATGAGATGGACCCACTTTGGCTAGCCAAGGAAGCTTCCACTGGTTTGAGAAAAGTATGGAGTCTGAGTCTTTTGTAAAATGTCTGATTTATCAATTCAAAAGTCACAGTTTGCAGCAACTGCTCTAGGAATGGTGACCTGGTTTTCTTCAAGTTTAAACTGAGTTTTTTTTTTAACTGCAAAAAACAGGCAGCTTCTGCTGGGGAGAACAACAGCACACATTTCTGTGCCTTTCTCTCTGTGTGAGACTGTGTCTCTGTAACTTGTTTCCAGTTCCAGCCTCGATTGTCTGAGAACCAAATAGTTTCACTTGTAAACAGTTCCTCAGCTCCTGATTGTTCATTGCACATTGAAGCAGCCCAGAGCTACACCACAGAGTTCACAACAGATATCAAATTATGCAGCCATCCTAGTAAATTCCTGTCTTTATTTTCAAGGAGTCTTTTTCCTTGCTGTCCACAGCTTTTGGAGACACAAAAACAAAAGGCACAGTTCACACACTCATTGCCCTTGAAAAGGTGGTGTTGAGCTACCATTTTGAGCTGCTGCAATCCGTTTGATATGGCAAGAACCATAATGAACTAATGGAGGGAGTACCAATACTTTGACCCAGTAACATTGAAGGAACAACAATATATTTAAGTCAGGGTGGTGAATGACTTGTGGGGAATTTGCAGGTGTTCCTGTATGTTTGCTGCTCTTGTCCTTTTCTATGTTATTAATTGTGAGCTTGAAATGTGCGACCTTTCTGTGGCACTTTTCAAAGAACAGCAGAGAAATATTTAGCTCTCACCTAACATGACAAAAAAATGGTCATTATCCCAGTTGCATTTGTGAGGAGCATTAACTGTATAAAAATGAGCTGCCATATCTCTAGCATTATAATATTATAAGACAGCTCCAAAAGAATTCATGTGAAAAGCATTCGAGGAGGTCTGACCTTCTGGAAGGTGCTATAAAAATATAAATTTCTATCTTAATGCAGAATTAGAACTTCACAGAGAGAGAGTGGACTGCTATTTACATCCACCCTGTGACATTCTAATACTCTGCTACCTCTCTCATCTGCAGTACATGTTTAAAATCACTGACAATTGTTTAGTACCAAGCAAATATTTTGAACATTTTGGGACAACAAATAATCATCAGCACTTTTGGCCTTTGTCAATTTCCACTTTTTCTTGTCCTTAACTTGGCTTCATCAGTGCACTATCAATGAAGAGACCAGGAGTCCGTAACATATTATTGCTCCTCAGATTGGCTGCAACAGCTTTGATTTATCAGCACTATATTCCCTTAGCGTTTTCTCAAACTCAACTTTTTCAGGTAAAGCAGCAGACGAAAAAATGCTAGGGAAGGCAAAGTTCCAAAGAAGGTAAGAAGCATTAATAAAAAGAAATTTGCTAGATGGATTAAAGTATTGCTGTCTAATACTGAGGTGCTTTCATTAATGGAATGTGGTTCATTGAGATAACATTTCACACTTCGTAGAGAAAAAAATTCCAAATCTGTCATATAAAAATTCCAGATCAGACCTTTTCATGGTGAGATTTCCATCTCATCTGCATGCAAATTCAGGTCCCAAAGGTAAAAGAATATTATCTACTTGTTGGTTGGACACTGCTTGTATTTTGTGGAAGAGATAACAGAAAAAGGCTTAATTATCTCTGATTTGAAACCCATTCACAAATATCATGTGCAGCACGTAGAGGTCTTGAGCAATGTTAAGGCATTTTTCAATTTTGTCCATCTCGCAGATAGATTCTGTTTATGTCAGAAAGAACTCAGAAAATTACACAGCGGGCAAACTTCCCAATGTGAAATCGTGCAGATACATTCCCACTCCCATGTCAATATTAGGGTTATCCTGGAAACACCAAATTAATTATTACTTTTCTGGACACTGCTGTGAGAAACACAGGAGAAAAACAAACATAAGAGGCATTGAAAAGTGTGGTTTTGTTTATTCTCTCTAAATACTTTTGTTTATCAATAACATAAATATTGGAACTCAGGGAGAAATTGCTGTTTGGCCAGGTCAGGGTTTGAACTAATGTGATGAAACCTCCAGGAATGCATCCAAAAAGAGTTGGCAGCATAAACAAGATTAACGTGCAACATTACCACAACCTTCAAAAATTGCAATTGAAGAAGGCGAAGAAAGAAAATGATCTGGGTCTTCTATTGCGTACATCTCTAAAGGAGTGCTGCATATTCAGAGATGCTGATATTCAGGTGAAGCCATTAAATTGAGGCCCCATTGACTCTCTCAGGAGGCTATTATGATCACAAGGCACTATTTCAGTCTGGAGAGTTTTCCCAGTCTCCCAGCCAAAGCTTCCTTCTACCAATGTCATCAAAAACAGATTATCTGATCATTCTCACATTTTGTGGAATTGGACAGTGAGGAATTGCCATGCACATTTGCTCTCAACATGTCGGATTCCGATAATTGGCACCCTGCTTTGCTGAGAGGGACGCAAGTAGATGGGGTGATGCAGTGGAGGGCCATCCTCTTCCCACAGGACTGACAGGGATGAATACCACTTGGAGAACCTGCTAACTTGGTCTGAGGTTGTCACTCCTTATCAGTGTGATAGCCATGTTTTGGAGTAACCCACTGACAAATTGGCTGTCATTATTTCTACATTACAACAGTGAATATACTTCAGGAAAGTATCTATTTGACTGTGATGTCCTGAGGTCATGAAAGGTGGAATTTTCCCAGCCCCAGAACACCATGGACTCTGATAAGTAAATTGGGAAGGTCCTGTGAGATTGGCGGTCAGGTGATTCTCGACATCAAAAAAAGGAAGTCCCATTTTCTAACCAGGTACTGAAGGATAAAAATGAGAATCTTACTGGTGTGCAGGGCTCATACAGATTTAATAGCCTGGAGGGATTGTGTGGGTGAGAGCAAGTGAGTGAAGATGTTACATACAATAGTGAGAGTGATCAACCACAAACCTCAGTTACTGAAATAGAATGTGTGAGATAGAGAGAAAATGGTGACTACCCGAGGGGAGTGGAGACCCTCATAGACTCCCTTGCATTTCAAGGGTTACTCCAAAACATGGCTATCACACTGATAAGGAGTGACAACCTCAGACCAAGTTAGCAGGTTCTCCAAGTGGTATTCATCCCTGTCAGTCCTGTGGGAAGAGGATGGCCCTCCACTGCATCACCCCATCTACTTGCGTCCCTCTCAGCAAAGCAGGGTGCCAATTATCGGAATCCGACATGTTGAGAGCAAATGTGCATGGCAACTCCTCACTGCCAATGTTTGACCTGGTGTACAACTTTGGTTTAAGTATGGTGTCAGCACCAGCAGTTCCATGATCTTGGCGGTGACTATTCCCACCAGCAGCCAAAGGCAGGTTATGCCAAATGGGGCACCTTGGTGGCCTAATGAGGTAAGTGTGAGAAGGTAGTGTGAGAAATGTCACGAGGGCTCACTGGGCGAAATCTTTCGTGAAACTCATGAAAATTGACACGTTGCCAACTTCCTGTAAAAATTCAGTAGACTGCGTAATGATCCCGGCTGATGGTAATACTGGATAAGTCTCAGAGTAATACTGATGGTAATACTGGTCTCAGAGTAAAACTTAGCTTGATAGACCATAAGTTATGTTTGCTATTTATCTACAATATACAGAACATATTCACAAGAGGCTGCAAATGCACTTTTAATAAAGAACATAAAGGTTTATTATACACAAAAGGAAAACACCACGAACTACATTAGGATATTTGAAACCATTTTATTACAAATACCAAAAGTAAAGATTTAACCCTTTTAGCATCAACTACAACCTTACAGATACTCAAATCTCAGTGAAAGTTTAAAGTTTCCACTTTAAACTTAATTGATCTATTGGCATGGTAATTGGTTTCTGGACTAAAGATAAAAAAAATGGTGGAAATCACAGTGGTTCAGGCAGCATCCATAGTTTTACTGTTCCCTCCTACAGTCATGGATGCTGCCTCACCTGCTGTGATTTCAAGGATTTTTTGTTTTCAGTACAGATTCCAGCATCTGCAATAATTTGGTCCTATAGTTGGTTTCTGGAGCTCTCTTCTAATAGGTATCTAAATCGTTCAGTATTTCATTTCTTCTGCCCTGACTAATTTGGAGACCACTAAACAGCACTGCTGATGTTACTGGTCTTTTATCACTGAATTACCTTCTTCTATTTGATAGAAATCAGCACACTTTCATTCTACATGAACTTTTTCTATTTGTTTTGCTGAGTATTAGAATACATTGTTTCAAAGCAAAAACCCTTTTCTTCTCTCCTTTATTGTAGACACATTGAATTATTCACCTTGAGGGTTTTAAAAGCTTCACATAAATACATGTAAGTATAACTTCACACAACCCTGCACCTCCTACCCAACAAAGCTCTCCAAGCCTGACAATGCCCAACCTGCATTACCTTCCTGACTCCACCAATTCAGGTCTAACTCAATTCCTTAGGAGTTGGTCCAGTTCTATATGTGGGCATCCTAGTCTTCACCCAACATAGTCCTTGACACCTAGCCACCTCTAATGCCCACTCCTCACCCCCATGTCCGGACAAACTCTGTACCCATGGACCCAATATCTACTGTTGATAACACTGACAAACACTGGGAAATATTTGGCATTCTCATGAAACAGTCTAAATGAACAATCATCCATTCAAAGTCTGCTTGAAAACAATGCTGCACTTTAAGTGCTCATAGAATTAGTATCAAACATATAGCAGTTCAAATTCCACTTGAAAATTAACGTTTGTCATTTAAAGTACTCAAAAATATATTAAAATAAGAAAACACCAATTTGAAACTCTCTTCAAAGAGACATAATGCATTTAAACCATTATAAAGTTGTCAATCAAACAAACTTGCATGCTGAGATAAATACATTTGTGTAGGTTGGAACTTAGCCAAGTATTCATAATTGCATTGTCCACCTGTATAAACAGACCCTATTGTGTTGAATATAATAATCCCTTATGCCCATGGAACTGGAACAATGTTTTTAAAAAAATCAAAGCACTGTGACCCTATGCCACAATAATACCCAATTCTCAATTTCCAATGCACAAGATTCCTTTATCCAATGGTGAAAGTACTTCTATCAATTGAGAATCATATAAAACGATACATCACTTTGAATGTTTTAAGGTGGCTGTATGCTAGTAATGATCAACCAGCCTATGCTTGCAAGCCCGAGAACAAGGTGTCTAACAGTAAATGTGATTCTGCTAATTAGAACATTTATTAAATCATTCTGATTGTGCTAAGACAGATACCAGAAACCAATTTGGATTATTAGTTGGCTCACGGTGTGACACATTTGCATATTCTAGCAGTTTCATATATTGGGTCCTGTTCTATGTGCACAAAAATACTTCATGCATTGTGAATTTTCATTGAACAAATGGTCAATGAGACTGCCAATCCCTACTGCATTATTCATGGCAATTCTCTGACCAGTTAGACACTATCTGATTCATCTGAATGTTTTAAGCTAAATTTGAAAGTTAACCATCCCAATTTCATCTCAATGCCAACCATGGTCAAATTAACCAACATTCTCTTCAAATGCTATATAAATTAGTGTTCCCTATATAAGTTTGGTTTCTTGTGTGATAGTCCTTATGTGCATAGGACAAAAAAGCTTTAACTTTGTGTTTATTTTTAGCAATATTCGACTTTTATACATCCAAACATTTATTTAGATAGCACTCTGATGCATCTAAATATTTACATAATACTAATAAGTCTAATAGCTGCTTATCTTTTAAATAACATAGCCATGTAATAAATCACTGCATTACAAGTATCTATAGCTTGTCATAAAGCATCTAAGTGGGACATTTGAAGTTGGCGATACCCATTAAAGTTATTTGTCAAAAGGTTCCTGATTTTACCGTAGGAATTCCCCAAGCTCAATGATCTGACTGACTTGATACTTTGGACACAGGTTTCAAGAATCCACTCAGATTGCTGAAGATTTCAGACTTGGAAAATGCAAAATTGAGGTAGATATTTAAATAGCTGACCTTCATCTCATTCTGAACATGTGTTTAGTCAAACACCCACCACGTTTTCTGCAGTAGTCAAAATGACATCTGGCAGAAATCAGCTGGGAAATTTATATTTACATTCCTCCCACTCCCGCCCCAGCTTCCTCCTTAGCTGCCCATGCAAGTTAGCCCAGTACTGTGATGGGAAAATCTGGCCCCATCTGTTTGGCAGCATTTTGAAATTGCAACTGTTGGCTACCAGCTGTAAACTCTTGTGAAAGTCCGTCATAAGAAAATGGATGAGAAAATCGAAGTAAATTGGGCAATGTTGAAAGACTTGAAGGTTTATTTGTAGAGTAAAGTTGGAGGAAATCTACTCTCAGGTGAGACATTTTCCACTTGTTTTAGTGGCATCTTGCAATTGGTGTTTCTTCCTTCCAGTAAATGCCATTTATGAAAAATTCCTGATTGCGTTGGAGGAAATTTCATTCAATAGCATGAGAGTCGTTTTCAGCTTCTTTGTACGACAGACCCTGGTTTGTTTTGATGTTGCACCTTGGAATCATCCCATTCGCAATCACTGTCATGCAGCTAATTTTAAACTATGATGCATCAGCTAGTGGGCTACACATTAAAGTCTCAAACATGGCCATGATCTCACTTTCCAATTAGTGTTGAGATTTGAGTTCTCTCTCGGGAATCATATTGGGAAACAGAGCCAAGAGGTTACTCGTTTGTTTGATCATCATTTTCCATTTTCCTGCTGCCAACTGTGGGTCATTATTGTAAGGCTTTGAAAATGTATCGCTCAGTAGAAACCCTTTTTGCTGCATTGCTTTTTGTTGCATTGTTACTAAGCAATAACACTTTTGATCATTGTCAACTATTTGTTTATATTTTCTCCTTTGCTCCATTTACAATTGAGAGCAAAAGTAAACACTTGCTTCATTATTTTAAACCAGCAGTGGACAAATTAATAAGCAAGTATGGATTCATACTCATTACTTTCAGCAAAAAATATTCATTGTCAGGTTTTTCTTCTTTTCCTCATTCCACCAGCCAATTAATTTTCATCCAGTTCTAGGCCACTTTAAAGGTGCATTATGTTGTTTTGAATGTTTGCAAAGTGAGAGGGTTGGAAGAGAAGTTCCAGAACTCTCTACAACAACACTGAGAATTGCTAGCTTAGTCCCCATTGCTTAATTCTGTGGACCACAGTTAGTTTGCAGACTTAAGTGCATGACCTTACAGACATTAGCATTTGCTAGAAAATAAGATCAAGGTTCACCCAGTTCATCTTCTACCATCCTGCTCGTCTCATAATACAAGTATAATGGTGTTGTTGGCAAAGGATAGTAATCAATTCCTTACCAATTAATCTGCAACACACCCAAATATAAAATGAGGGAAACCCAGTGAAGGGAAACCACACTGAAGAGAAACTATAGTCAGTTGTTCTTCGAAGCATGCAGCACTAATGTCATGTCTCAAATTACTCATATTATTGTTATGATATATATATATAGAACATTACTTTCTGCAAGAGAACTGTTCAATTATTTACAGTCCTAAACTCATTTTTCAGACCAATGATGCATTGCGATGCCAAAGACACTTGCTAAAGATAAGATTCCAAAATTATTTGTAGATATACCAGTGTACAGCTGAGTATGCACCAGCTAAAAATGCATTGCTTAGTCATTGGAACTAAGCATTGAAATGAGCAGTGTAACGTACCCATTTTAAAAAATATAAAGTACCATCTATATTGAGTCTGTTCAGTGACCAGCATCCACAGCTTATCCAGATTTTTAGTCAGGCAGAACAACTAATTATTCTTTAGATGATAATGTCTCATCCCAACCTTTCCAAATTAACCTCGATGAAGTTGATTCTGTGATGGTCCATACCACCAGCATTGTCACCACAACTGGGATGCTTCCTGTGAGTCTACCCATTCGGCATTTTGAATGGCATCTTGGCTGATGACATTCAATATAGGTGGTTGCCTGGGAGATGCAGGAAAGTATTACTGCTGGAACCTGTTCTGCATATATTACATAAAAATGGCTGCCAGCTGATGCTAACCTGTTCCTTCATTTGCATAGTGATGATTTTCCTCTCAATGCTATTGATTAAACTATATTTCCAGTTCCAAGCCATTTCACATTGCAAGAGCAGAAACAAATAAATGACCAAATGAGTTGTCAGTTTAAAAAAGGTGCTGAAAGCTGTACTCATACAAAGCAATACCACAACAGTGGCACGATTACTTGGGTTTGTTGTAGGACTTTTAATGGTGAAAACACTCCAAACCTTTTGCCAAACACACTGTGCACTCCGCCAACCACCCCAGCCCTTCTATGTTGATGTACTTATGGTGTGAAAACATTGACTTTTGCATGTTAGTATACAATTGAGTGCAAGCATATTCTCTTGAAACAACCTTAACTGCTATTTGAGATCCTATGTAGGATGATTTAGAGAAGAGGAACTGTCAGTCAGGCAAGCAAGAGTGCAAATCTCAGGGCAAGTATGTGACTATTGCAATGCTTTGTATATCTGATTCTAAATATTGTTTTGATAAAATGACTTCTGTATTAATTGTGAACATTTATCATTCAATTAGTGGAGGAAATAGAGATCTGATGGATGACTTCAGTTTCACTCTCAGTCTGTGGAGATATAATTGTTTCTAGTTGCTGCTGTATTTGGACTAGGTTGGTCAAAGGCCCTGCATCTGAGCGCCCTCCAGTGACACCTATTGGAAGAGTGCATAGAAAATTATTGGTTGAAAATAAGAATCATCCTTAAAATTATGGTTATATGTGTAGCATAGAGTGTGATTAGATAGCCAATTATTCTGTTTGTTCACCCTTCACAAACTGAAACTAACTTGGTTAAAGGCTTGTGTGTAAAGCTAGCACCTTTGGATGTGTATGGCCATGCTCCCTGGTATCATGCAATTCAAGCAGACTGCACTTGATGGAAGTAGGGTTGACTTGGATTCTGCAGGGAGGAAAGAATGAATTTCCAGAGTGACCCATGGATAAACCATAGGTAATTTTAAACAAAAAGTTAATTTTTATTTATCAGTTATCAAAATATGACAGTACTCACAAAAAAATGGTGGTTTAACTGATTTGAGGGTGGAAAGTGATGTGACAGGATCTCCAGAAATACCAGAGTTGACAACCCACATGAAAGGTGAACTTAAACTCTCTGGATCCATGTGTTAAATATTGGTTGGAAACTAATATGGACAAGGAGCCAAATTTGGAATCATATTGACAGTTAGAAGAAAGTTGTTGTTTTCAGACTATGAGAGAACAGGCTGGACATTGATTCCTTTATTGCTTCACAGGTCACATTTGGAAGTACCATTTATATTTCAGGAGATCTTAAACCTTTTTTGACTGTGATGATCAATTCTTTCCTCATTTCTCTGAAAGCCAATGCTGTATTGATTATGTCTTACTTTTAAATTAGTGGCACAAAAATGTATTGGCATTCTTCTGATGGCTCAGCTCTTCCTGCCACCTCAGGCAAGGTATTGTTTTGCACTGTCAACGGTGCAATTTTACAGAAAAGTAGATGAAACAATAAAAATTTTAACATTTACTTGTAGTAGAAAGCAGAATATTTTGTACCATTGCTGGTAGGGCCATCGATATCACCCACTCTAAATTGCCCTTGAGAAGATGGTAGCAAGCTGCCTTTTTGAACTGATGCATATAATATGGTGTAAGTACATCTACAGTTCTGATAGGAGGACACTTCCAGGATATTAACCTAGCAACAGTGAAGGAATGGTTATATAGTTCTAGGTCAGGCTGACATGTGACTTGGAGGGAACTTTGCAGGTTGTGCTGTTCCAATGTATTTGTTCACCTTATCCTTCTGGGTGCTAGAAGTCGTGGATTTGGAAGATGCAGTTGAAGGAGCTTTGATAAGTTGCTTCAGTGAATCTTATAGACAGTTCTTTACATCACTCTGTCAGTGGTGAAGGGAGTCAATTGAAGGAGATGGCTTGGATACCACTCAAATGAGCGTCTTTGTCTTGGATGATGTTGAGCTTCTTAAGTGCTGTTGGAACTGCATTCATCAATGTGGTGAGTATTCCATCGTATGACTCCGGCCTTGTAGATAGGCATTGTGAAGTTAGGAGAGTCACTTGCCAAAATTTTATAGCCTTTGAGCTGCTGTTGAAGCTACAGCATTTACATTGCTGGTCCAGATCAGTTTCATTTTATTGTTCTTTGTTTTTTTTGAAATGAAGGTCCTTTTTGAAACATGTAAATACATGAAACAAAAGGGTGCAGAAGACCAGCTGGTCCACATGATTCTTGGAGCATGCTGACTGACTACCCAACTCCCACACCCTTGTAATACAGAGGAGAAATGAAAAAAAAATCTCTGGCCCAAGTGAGGCAAAACAATGTAGAAAATGTTTTCCTGGCCTCTTCAAACATTCCAAAGTAATCCAGAAGGTAACACTCACCATGTGCTTGATCTCTTATTGGTCCACTTACCTTCGATATAATGGGATCTCCAGAAAATATTGTGGGTTCTGAAATGGTATTCAGGGAAATTAGACAGGTTTTGTTTTTACCATTTTTATTCATTTATGGACTGTGGGTATTTCTGGTGAGGCCAGGATTTATTGACCAATCCTAATTGTTCTAGAGTAAGCTACTGTCTTAAACCTATTGTCAATAGGTCCTTGTGGTGCAGGTATGTCCATTGTGCATCAAGAAGTTCAAGATTTTGTTGCAACATATTAAAGGTTCAGCAAAGTAATTCCAAATCAAGATTTTGTGCAACTTGGAGGGAACATGCAGGTAGACATGTTCCTATGCACCATGCCCAGAGGGCAGTGGAGGCCCAGTCTCTGGATTCATTTAAGAAAGAGTTGGATAGAGCTCTCAAGTATAGTGGAATCAAGGGTTATGGAGATAAGGCAGGAACAGGATACTGATTAAGGATGATCAGCCATGATCAAATTGAATGGTGGTGCAGGCTCGAAGGGCAGAATGGCCTACTCCTGCACCTATTGTCTATTGTCTGTTGCCCTGTTGGATGGCAGAGGTCATAGGTATGAAAAGTGCTGTCGAAGGAGCCTTGGCAAGTAGATGTAGTGCATCTTATAGATTTTCACTGCTTCAGTGCCTGGCCCAACACATTGCCCTTGAGAATATGACAGTGAGCTGTTTGGGGTGTAGTGGGGAATTGTCCAGTAAAGTTTTCAGAAGTAGTGATCCACAGAAAGCTAATGGTGGAATATTCAACCATGGTATAGTCACTGACCAGAACAGGGAAATGTTCAGTTTTCTCCCAAACAAAAAGAACTACAGATGCTGGAAATCAGAAGCAAAATCAGAAATTGCTGAACATATTCAGCAGGAGAAAGCAAAGTTAATGCCTTGGGTCCAGTGACCCTTCTTCAGCATGTTAGTTCTTCAGTTCTGAAGGAGGGTCACACTGGACCTGACACATTAACTCTGCTTTCTTTCCACAGATGCTGCCAGTTCCTGCTGAATATTTCTAGAAATTTCTAGTTTTTGTTCCAGTTCTCATCTGTTGGAAATAGTTACTATCTGTCATTGTGTGTCACAAATGCTGCTTTGATAACATCCCAAAACTCTATTTTCAGGCTTTGATGTATGCTGGTACACATTCCTTAGACCGAAATATCATGCAGAGTGAGCACAGTGTTTACACCTCGAAAAGCTTCAGATCCAAGTTGAGCTGCAGACTTTGTGCCACATCAAGCAAAGGGGGAGTTACCTGGACACTTTGCTGCAGAGGGCAGTCACATGTATCAGACTAGGTCTTTCAAAATTGGTTTATGATCAGGGACAGGCTGGCACGACTGCAGATGAGGCAGTATGACGACCCGAGGGTTAAAATGTAGGAGCTGCAGCCCCTTCAAAGTCCAGCAGTTATAAAGTTTTTGCAAGCGGCACGGAAGAAATGGGGACTGCAGGGAGCATAAGTAAACTGACCGCAGCAGCTTGGTACAGGGGACCATTCAAATGGAGGGAGGAAATAGGAACATAGTTGTGATAGGGCAGAGTCTAAAAGGAGGGATAGGTATTGTTCTCTGCAGTCATGAGCAGGAGTCCTGAAGGCTGTTTTTCCTACCCATGTTTTCAAGAGAGGTAGATGATGTTGCAATAATAAGAGGTGATTTACCAATCTTGCATTGTCAATGACAATTGTCACTTGAAGGGGCGTGAGTCAGATTATGAACACTGGTCCTTGTTGTCTGGCTCAAAGCCTGCATTCCTACAGGATTGATACTATCTTTTGTGTGTCAATGTATTTACATTTCTCTGATAAATACCAAACAAAGGGAATCTTTATCCAATTAAGGTATGATGGAAAATTGAAGTTCTAATGTTTGACATCAGGGCCAGTCACACAGTACTGAGGGAGGATATGGAAATTGTCTGAACTTTTGTGTTGCAATTATTTCCCAATAATTCCACCATAGCACAGTCTTTCTTAGAAAAAGATTTTTCACTCAGTTTCATGAATATTGTTGTTGGTTTCGTAAGAGAGTATTTTTATTTCATCCATCTAGGAAAAGGTATTGTAAAAAAATGCATCTTCTTTGTTTTCTTCATTTTTGATTGTGGACTGAAATGGGAAAGGACTTGCTTAAAAACAAGAACTGTGGAAGGAATTGAGACAATTTTAAAACAAAGATATTGGAATTCATTATGAGTTGTGCTTACACCCCTGCTTTGAAAGCAGTGGAGTGGGTGAGAAAAGACAGTAGGGCACCAGGTTGTGATTCAGTCAGCAACAGGGTCACTGATTGATTTGTGTAAATGTGACCAGTTGTGGATCCCTGAAGTCATCAACACGATGGTAGCTCTCTGATTGACACCTGGACAGGCAAACAGCTTGTGATTTACAATAGATGGGAGGAGACTCTAGACTACTGGAAGACTACTGTATCTTTATCCTTCTGTAGTAACAGAACCTGAAGTCTGAAGAAAGTAAGGTATTTTCTACGAATAGTTGCTGTAAACTGTTGCCTTGAACCAGTACCGAAGAAACTTTGTGGTTGGTGTACCAATCACCCTGCGCCTCCTATGAAGGAGTGAAAGAACCTGGAGAAAGATGGTCGAAGGACACAAAATTTTGGGGAAGTTAAAGGGGCATATCAAAGAACTCTATAGACTTGAGCTATTGAATTGCGATTTCCCAATTTTTTTTTCAGTCAACCCATAACTTTGTTTTAATTTGTCTCTGTGTCGGTATTTAAAAGAGGATTAGAACATTAATAATGGAGTTATATCGTGATAATTCATAATTTTGTTTACCCATGGCTAGAATTCATTTATTTGTAATGAATGGTAGGTCTTGTCTAGCACAGGTATGTGTTTTTTGATAACCTGATTTCATCAGATAGGCAAATTGGGGACTTTGTATGGTTGGATTAATTCATTAACTTTTGAGGCAACCCCATGAGCAGCGGGGCTCAAAAATCAAGTGTGTCGTAACAGTATCCTTTCTGTCTGTCTTAAATTAATCCAAGAATCTCCCCTCCCATACACTCCAGGGGAATTCAAACTAAATATTTATTACACATGGTGTAACTTTTTGGCTTTATCCTTTTCCCATTTCAAATTTGGGTCCAATTGTCCTTACATGACACATACCAAGTTTCTAGCTTTATATTTTTGATATAATTGTGTGCCTTTTGTATCTCGATTAGGTGCTTTTTTACAGCAGTTTCCTTTGAACACTGAAATGCTTAAATTCGGCAGGCCTTCTTCAGAACTCAGTCCTCTGACATGAGAGATCTTTTTACTGTTGGTGATTGTCAGGGCTGAGACTGACTACTGCTCCACTCCCAACAATTGATGTGGGCAGTGCCAACACTAGGCAAGATTAACAATTGTGAGGGAAACAGTTTTTGAGTAACATAGTGAAGAGATAATGACCAGAGAACTGCAATGACTACCACGCATTTGTAAGCAGCAAGTGATTAGATGATTATAAGTTACAAATTGACAAATCATTTTATTTGTTCTTTTTATATCCTGAATTACACTGGACAAACAATACAGATATTAAAATTGTTGTCCACAGGCAGTGTGAATTTATCTTGCTAAAATTGTTGTAATAATGCACAGCACCCAGGCTAGACAAGCAGTGTACCTGTAAGACAATTAGATGGTATCATGATGTGACATTCCAGAAAATGTTTATTGGTAAGAATGTCCATTCTTTAAAAGTAAGGGAAGAAAACCAAGTCATAGAGATGTACAGCATGGAAACAGACCCTTCGGTCCAACCCGTCCATGCCGACTAGATATCCCAACTCAATCTAGTCCCACCTGCCAGCGCCCGGCCCATATCCCTCCAAACCCTTCCTATTCATATACCCATCCAAATGCCTCTTAAATGTTGCAATTGTACCAGCCTCCACCACATC
>NC_057738.1:19872962-19889993 GCF_004010195.1 Chiloscyllium plagiosum
ATATCTGTTTGAAATGGGTATATCCACAAAAGACTCCTGCCCTAGGTGCCTACCTCTCTTACCCTTCCTGGAGTTAAACCGTGTATGTGACTGTATCTGAGACTTTCCCCCTTCCTATAACTGCCATCCATCACGTACTGTTGCTGTTGCAAATTCCTCTTCGCTTCTATCAGTCTCTCCAACCCGATCCACTCGATCTGATAAGATTCGCATTCAACAGCATTTATGGCAGATATAATCCGCAGTAACCCTTAAACTCTCTTTAAACTCCCACATCTGACAAGAAGTACATATCACTGCAAAGGCCATTTTTCCTCCTTCACAATCTACAGACCCAGAAAATAACACCGTCTTATTCCTCTACAAACACTGCCCCAGGTTAAATTAATAGCTATGGCTTATATTTAAAGTTTAATCAAGAGACTTATCTCCAAAAACATATAATCAAGAAAGAATCCACTGTACTCACTACTGCAGCCTTTCTATTGGACAGACTTAAAACAACAATTAACTTATCTGATTCTGTGCAGTGTTATGACATAGATCCGAGGCCAGACAGGTAATATAACTTTAAGACACTTATATCTCATCATGACATACATTGTTCCAATATAAAAGTATCCACCTCACCTGCAGTAGTAGTAGGAATAGGTTGCAGTTCTTGTTTTTTTGTTCTATTTAGTTAGTAAGCACAGAAGCAAGACTATGGGCAAGTCTGAGATGTTACAGAACTCTGAATAGTTAGTATAATTAATAAGCTTAAAGACACCTGTCTGAGCAAGATCCCAGTCTTCATGGAATATGTTACAAACACTAACACAGAAAGAACACTGAGATTACTTTATACCAGCAGTAGTCTTTGATACAGAAACCACATGAAAACTTATGCTGACTCCACTGTTGTAGAGTTGTTTGTACTGAAGCATTCTATGTATTATAAACGGCATGGAATAGGTTAATCTCAATTCATGTGAAAACTCCAAATATTTTGACTCTCCAGCTCCCAGATGGCTCAGCCTCATGCATAAGGTACTTTCCTGTTGTAACCAGTGCAAAACCCATTCAAAGCTGCATTTGTTACATCGAATCATTGGGTAGCTACAACATTGAAGAAGGCTATCAGCCCAGGAAGTCCATGCAGGAGGAATTTGACTAGTTCTATTCTCTCACTTTTTTTTCCTGCTCCCCTATAATTTTCTTTCCATTCACATATTTGGTGATACCCCTTTTGAAAGTCACCATTGAATCTGCATCACCCTCTCAGGCAACGTAAGTCATATTCTGATCATTTGTTGCATAAAAGGGTTTTTTTCTGCTGCTGCTTTGGGTTCTTTTGCCAAACACTTTAACTTTTGTATTGCAGTTTTGGTCTTCTACCAATGGAAATAGTTTTTATTCTGTGTTGATGTTCTATGAATTTGAACACCTGTATGAAAGCAGCCCTCAACCTTCCTTCTCTAAGGAAAACTGCCATAGCTTCTCTAATCTATCAACTTAACTGAAGATTCTCATCCCACAATAAACTTGTAAATTTTCAAGTAAATTGTCTCATGTCTTTACATCTTAAAGTGAGGTGCCTAAAATTGAACACAATCCTCAAATTGAGACCAAACCTGTAATTATAAATATTTATTGTAACTTCTTTGCATTTACATTCTTTGCTCCAATTAATAAAACCCACAAAGCTTTTTTAAACTGTTTCAAATAGTTTATGTATAGTTTGCTTTTTTCTTATACATGTAATATTCCTTTATTAAATGGATATTGGCCACCTCTTGTGAATATGATTTCTCAGGGTTAGCAAGTAATAAGATTGCCATTCCTTTGTTTCAAATAGTTTATGTATAGTTTGCTTTTTTCTTATACATGTAATATTCCTTTATTAAATGGATATTGGCCACCTCTTGTGAATATGATTCAGTGACTGTCCATCAAGTGAATAAAAAGAACAAAAATATTACTAACTGTCTATCCAGCCAATTTTCACTGAGAGATTTGCTTTATCCAGTTTCACCATCAGATAGATCATAACATGTTTATTTTTCTCAGGGTTAGCAAGTAATAAGATTGCCATTCCTTTCACTCAAGAACACCTTGCAATAGGCTGCTTATTTGATCCTGATGATCTAGCAAGTTACATCTTCTTTAAAGTAGTGTAAAGCTGCTATTGGGATTTATTTTGGCCAGGCGAAAGAGAGGACTGCAGATGCTGGAGATTAGAGTCAAGATTAGAGTGGTGCTGGAAAAGCACAGCAGGTCAGGCAGCATCCGAGGAGCAGGAGAATCAACATTTTGGGCAGGAGCCCTACAGAGGATGGGCTCCTGATGAAGGGCTTATGCCAAAAATGTTGATTTTCCTGCCCCTCCGATGCTGCCTGACCAGCTGTGCTTTTCCAGCACCACTCTAATCTTTATTTTGGCCAACATGGGGATGGGACGGGGTGCAGGTAAAAAGAGGGGAGCCAATTCATCCCTCCTCATCCAGTTGGCCAATTTTGAGTGGATCACTAGAACAATGGATAGAGAAGTGTCACTGGGTTTTTGTTGTGCAGACTTTTAGAATGAGTTTGGTAATGTTTCATAAAATAGATTACGAGCAAACAAAAACCTAATCACAAATCATTAGGGCTAGCCTTGTGCTTGGTAATTAGATGGGAGGAAGGAGAAAGAAAAGGGCAACAGAGTTTGTTCTCTGTTTGGCTGATTTAACAAGTGGTCTCTCCCAGGGATCTCTACTGAGGCTTGGGTTTTATCCCCAATATATTAATGTGTTGATTGTAATGGGTTTAAAAGAATGAAGTACCTGGAATACTGAGGTTGGTTATTCATGATTGTATTGGATGGTGGGACAGATGTAAGGGGTTGAAAGTTGTATTCCTGTTCCTATATTCCTGTGAATTTGCATTTATATCATACCTTGAATGATGTTTTACATTTGAAGTCAATTTGCACATTGCAAGATCTCACAAACAGAAAGGGGTTAAGCTATTTTAACGATGCTAGTTAAGAGATATATATTGGCCAAGACTTGAGAGGGAACGCTCTTACGCTTCATTGAATAGTATTATCGGCTCTTTCACATCAACCTGAGAAGGCAGAGGAGTCATTGTTTTAACAGCTCAACCAAAAGACAGCATTACCAACAACGTAGCACTTTTTCAGGACTTCAGTGAAACAACTGCTGATTATTTTGTATTCAAATCTCTTCCTTGGTGCTTTAACCATGACTCCTCTACCCAAGGGTCAAGTGTGGTATCATTGAATAGCAGGTTACTTTTAGATTACACACTGAATTGGAAGGGACAAGAAGTCATATAGAGGGAGAGTAAAGTTAAAAAGGGTCAGAGGCAGAATAATCTGAGTGGGAAAATTACAAAGATAGAGCTCAATATGAAGATATGAGTTCTTTCACTTTGGATTTGAGAAGGATAATGTTAAATATTTTCTTTATGTTGAGAGTCATTGAGTATTAGAGGAGCAAAGGGTTTTGGACGCACATATTGTAAAACACAGATTGCTAATGCTTTCTTTATGACTTCAGAACAAATTTACATTCAAAATTCAAAAGCTTCTGTAATTTGTTTGGTCATCTGTGTGTGAAGTGCCTAATTAAGCTTCAAGCTTTAGTTTTCACACGTACATATGAACACGAGGAAGGAATATGGCTATGTTCTGCTTTTTGCTGATTTCTGCCTGCTTCTGCCAGCTTTCTTGTGCCAGCTATGGAAGTCAGATTGGCAAGCAATGCAGACAAGAATGATGAGCATCATCAGTACCAAAGTTGAAAATGTTTCAAATGAAGATGATGCAGGAAATTTTGAGCTATAACGTACAGCTCACTGTGTGTGACATGTTTGCCATGGACTGGGAGAAAAATATGCAAGAGAAATTACCTGGGAGCTACCTTAAGTCATGGCATTCTTTGTTTTCTTCAAACAACAAAGAATATTGGCAGCTTATGGACAAAGGCAAGTTAGAAAGTTTGACAGTCCCAACAAAACCAGTTAGGTATCTCTCCTGTCACTCAAAAATCACACAGGTCTGCAATCACATTCCCTAGCCACATTAGAACACATAGTGTATGATTCCAAATGTATAAGAAATTGCAAACTTGTGATAATGAAAGGAAACTGCTCCTCGAGACTTCATAGTTAAGTTACTGTGAAGGATTCCAACTTTACTTCGCAAAGGTCTTAGATTAAGTAATAAAGGCGATAGACAAACCCACTGAACCCCTGCAACCAAACGAAATCCAAATAAGTGGACAAATAGGACTTTGCACTTTCTCTTTAACTTCCACAGTAGTTGACCACACCCGTTAAAATTTATGTGATCCTGGCGTTATGTAAGAAGTTATGTACAAATGCATTGTGTATAAACAAAACACAGCTTTGCTTTTGCAACCTCAGGATATCTCAAATGCTTATTCCAGCCATGATATACCCATCAAAATTTAGTCACCATTGTTGAGGAACTAGCGCACAGCAAGATCCTGCAAACAGTCATGAGATCAATGAGCGGATGATCTGTTTTAGTGATATCAGTTGAGGGACAAACATCAGCCAGGACAATGGGAAATGTGCCAATGCTGTTCTTTGAAATCTTGCCATGAAATCCTTGACACCCATATGAAAAGGTAGATGTGATTCCCGTTTAAAGTCTCATTTGAAAGGTAAGCACTGGATGGTGATGGACTTGGAGTGGGGAGGCAGGGGTAGAAAGTGGGTGGTAGAATATGGGAGATAGTCGAGGTTTTTTTAAGCAAAGGTCTCAGGGAGAGAGTCCACCACCACCATTCCTTGGGCCAATGAACTGAACAATAAGTGTGTCTTTGTAACAAAGCCCATAACACTGGTGGATCCAGAGAAAAAGCAATCCTCATCAACAATGAATTTCTGATTTTCAATTTCTTTGTGTAGGCGAGAGATCAAAAGATATGAAAAGAGAAGCAATTTTAATGCAGTGAAATTGTGACCTCCCCTTTAAAATTGAGAGAGTGGCCATATATTCAATCATTAAGTTTTGCACATACGTTTGTTGCCTAATAGGCTATTATATTCATGCAACGGGTGAGTGAAGCAGTATGTTCGGAAATGCTTTACTTTAGAATTGTCTTAATAAGGTTATCAATCATGGGACAAAAGATGAACTATTTTTTCTTGCTGTGCATTGGATATGTTATCCATTTATCTATATAAAAAAGGAAGGAATTACAAGGCTCAGCTTGTGCGTCTTATATGCTGGATGTTCAATTTTGGAGTACTTGCATGTTCTGTTTTGCCACCTCCTAATATAACTGTGGGCGGCACGGTGGCACAGTGGTTAGCACTGTTGCCTCACAGCGCCAGAGACCCGGGTTCAATTCCTGCCTCAGGCGACTGACTGTGTGGAGTTTACACATTCTCCCCGTGTCTGCGTGGGTTTCCTCCGGGTGCTCCGGTTTCCTCCCACAGTCCAAAAATGTGCAGGTCAGGTGAATTGGCCACGCTAAATTGCCCATAGTGTTAGGTGCAGGGGAACGGGTCTGGGTGGGTTGCGCTTCCGCGGGTTGGTGTGGACTTGTTGGGCCGAAGGGCCTGTTTCCACACTGTAAGTAATCTAATGTAATCTAATCTAATCTAAAACTAATATGCTGCACTTTACTTCAGACTTCAGTAACGTGGCAAACTTTTGCAGATAAGTAATGTTACATGTAGGTATTCATATTTACAGCTCTTTCTGCTTTGTCGAAATGCATAAATTATGGACATAAACTCAGTAGGAAATTGAAAAGACTGTAATATGTCAGTAAACTATTTGGCTGGATCCTTGGTTAAACTCTATTTTGGCTTTGACACCATTTACACACACACTTTTGGACAACGCTGCTATTTGCTGTAATCACCTTCCACTGCTGTTTTTGCTAAGATCATTTTGAATTGATTACTTGGTGGCAGAGAGAAAGGAGAACAACCCTAAGAAATTCTTCCTATTGACCAGTACATTGAGATGGTCATTGAGAGTTCAAAATTTTTCCTGAGTAGGCAAGTTAATTTGGTTGAGGAACAGAGTAATCATGACCTGATTGAAGTTGATTTCAAGCTTACAGGCTAAATAGCTTGCTTTTGTCTTTATTGAAAGATGCAGAATCATTGAATTTTTATTATTGGCACAGCCAAGTGCCATGAGGATTTCCCAAATTAGTACAAGATATTGACATTGCAAATACAGTTTAAATGATAATTTTACAATCATTAAGTATTTTTGAAGTGTAGAAACTTGTTAATGTTGTTGTAATTGATGTGTGGCATGGTTCCGCAAATGACAATGAGATCAGTGAGTTGTCGGTCTGTTTTCTCTTGTGGTACTAACTGAAGGATTAATATTGACTAGGAAACCAGAGGAACTGTCCTTCAAACATGTCATGGGGCTGTATTTACATTTTTTTGGCAAAGTGTAAGTTGGGTTGAGATGTTTGGAGGGATTTTCACAGTAAGGTTTCTTGGCCGTATCTTACCAAACACACCACATTAAGTACTCACGCCATCACTCACCTCTAATTCTATCCCTATATTTCCTGGAATAATTCACCAATCATCTGATATCCATTGAATGACAGGCATTCCCTGCTTCCCTGTTGTCTTTGAAAGCCTGCTGTGCACTCGGACAAGTGCCATCAGTCAGGAGCTGCCCTCCAAGGTTCCTGAAACTTGTTTGAGATGTGGCAGGCAGGGGGACGTTGGTGGCCTGCTTCGAAGGTGGGCATCTGAAGATCCTGTTAGGTCCTACACTGGTCCAGACGTGGAATGTTCTCAATCCCTTGGACAAGCAGTGGAGGCCCCAACACCACATCCGCCAGCCTGGTCCAAGGTTGCCACCTGGGTCAGTCCAGTCTCAGCCCTCTGGAGTTATGCCAAGCAGAGTCAGAAGGTCAGTGACTTGTGAGATTGAGTACTATCATCTTCTTTCTGATACCTCACATTTATTCTATCTCTGCTGCTGTACCCATCTCCTATCAAGGCTTGTGCTGTACCACTTCCACTATTGCATGGTGGCCAGTGCCCAAGGAGCATACCTTCAGATATTGGTGCCAGTGTCCAACGTGGAAATCCTAAGGAAGAAGTGGCCAACTGATGCTGCCAGATTTATACTCGGACTTTGATGTTTGTTCAGCACATTTGGTTAGACAGTAAGCTGAATATTAATGAGGCAAGTTGGGCCATTAAGAATGTGTCTAACAGCTATAATGCCCCTTAATTAATAACCCACCACTGCCAATTGAGGAACTCAGCTTGCTGTTCGGCAAATGCATAAAAGGTAGAGTGAGATGTTCCTAACATTAAGATTGGCCTTCCCAGACTTCATGTCAGATTCTGCCAGAAATCTTACCACAGGCCACATTGCTTGTGTTCCTGTAGAATTCCACCCAGGGAATCTGGGTGCAAGCCATATATTCCCTTAGATGCATAACTTAAATAACACACTAATCTTGCCATCCTGCCAAGATTGGCCTCAGTTCTCTAGGACTGAAACGTAATTAATAGGACTCTTCTGTGAACAACACAGAGAGAAAAAAAATTATTAACAACTTGATTTAAATGCTTTGTACATCAATTATAAGAATATTGAGATTGGCAAATAAAATCTGTTTGAAGCACAGTGATTTGACATGGGTGATAATGTGATGAATCCCCCAGGAGTCTCGCCAACTGGATATAATTCACTTGCTGTTCTTTGAACAAATGCTATGTCCATGGCCTCTTGAGGTGACCAGCTCCTGAAGTCCTCAGCATCACAGATGCAGGTCTTCAGGCAATTTGATTCAGTCTATATGCAACCAAGATACAGCTCAAGTCACAGGGTGTTGCAATGGCTACAGGCCATGACAACATGCTGGTCAAAATACTGAAGACTTTTGCTCCTGAACTTGTTGCAGCCCTAGCCAAACTGTTCCAGTACAGTTACAACGCTGACATCTATCCAAAAATGTAAAAAAAAAGCCCAAGTATGTCCTTTAAAAAAAACAGCAGCACAATTCCATTCTGACTAACCAAATTCAAGCAAAGCTACAGTCAATGGGAATCAAAGGAAACAAGCTCTCTCTGGTAGGAGTCATATCTAGAACAATGGAAAATTGTTGTGGTTATTGGATTTTAGTCATCTTAATTCCTGGAAATGTCTGTAGGCATTCCTTAGGGTAGTGTTACAGGCACAACCATCTCTATCTGCTTCACCAATTACTTATCCTCTATAAGACATCAGAAATGGGGATTTCACCAATGATTGTAAAATATTCAACATTGTTCATGATTTTTCAGTACTAAAACAGCCTTTGTCCATATGAAAAACATGGACAAGATTCAGGGTTGAGCTTGTATGTGGCAAGCAATATTCATGCTATACAAGTGCCAGACAATGACTAAAAAATTTGAATCTCTTGTCAAGAGGAAGAAGAAGGCTTCCTGAGGATGTCACCTAGACAGGGGATGAAACGTCTGCAACACAAATTCCCAGCCTGGCAAATAGAACCATAACAACGAGCACCCGAGCTACAAATCTTCTCACAAACTTTGAACACCAGAAGGCTTATGTTAGGATGACACGTGAAGGCTCAGTTAGGGTGCTTGAGAGTTACAAGCTAGCCAGGAAAGACTTAAAGAGAGAACTAAGAAGAGCCAGGAGAGGACATGAGAAGTCATTGACAGATGGGATCAAGGAAAACCCGAAGCTTTCTATAGGTATATCAGGAATAGAAAAAAGACTAGAGTAAGATTAGAGCTAATCAAGGATAGTAGTGGGAAGTTGTGATTCCGAGGAGATAGGGGAAGCACTGAATGAAAGTCTCTTGTCAGTATTCACACTGGAAAAAGACAATGTTGTCGAAGAGAAAACTGAGATACAGGCTACTAGACCCGACAGGATTGAGGTTCACAAGGAGGAGGTATTAGCAATTCTGGAAAGTGTGAAAATATATAAGTCCCCTGAGCAAGATGGGATTTATCCTAGGATTCACTGGGAAGCTAGGGAGGAGATTTCAGAACCTATGTCATCATTGTCTACAGCAATAGTGCCAGAAGACTGCAGGATAGCAAATGTTGTCCCCTTGTTCAAGAAGGGGAGCTGAGACAACTCTGGTAATTATAGACCGGTGAGCCTCACTTTGGTTATAGGTAAAGTGTTGGAAAAGGTTATAAGAGATTGGATTTAAAATCATCTAGAAAGGAATAAGTTGATTAGGGAACACAATTTTGTGAAGGGTAGGTCATGCCTCACAAACCTTATTGAGTTCTTTGAGAAGGTGACAAAACAGAAGAATGAGGGTAAAGTGGTTGATGTGGTGCATATGGATTTCAGTCAGGCATTTGATAAGATTCCCTATGGTAGGCTATTGCACAAAATATGGAGGCATGGGATTGAGGGTGATTTAATGGTTGGATCAGAAATTGGCTAGAAAGAAGACAGTGGGTGGTGGTTGATGGGAAATCTTCATCCTGGAGTTCAGTTACCAGGGGTGTACTCCAAGGATCTGTTTTGGGTTCACTGTTGTTTGTCATTTATATAAATGACCTAGATGATGGCTTAGAAGGATGGGTTATTAAATTTGCGAATGAGACTAAGGTTGGTGGAGTTGTGGATAGTGCCAAAGGATGTTGCAGGTTACAGAGAGACAGAGATAAGCTGCAGAGCTGGGCTGACAGGTGGCAAATGGAGTTTAATGTGGAAAAGTATAAGGTGACTCACTTTGGAAGGAGCAACAGGAATAAAGAATACTGGACTAATGGTAAGATTCTCAGTGTGAGCAGAGAAATCTCAGTGTCCATGTTCATAGATCCCCGAAAGTCGCCAGGTTGATAGGATTGTTAAGAAGGCATACAGTGTGTAAGCTTTTATTGATAGAGGGATTGAGTTTTGGAGCCACGAGGTCATGTTGCAGCTGTACAAACCTCTGGTGTGGCCTCACTTCGAGTATTGTAGGAAGGATGTGGAAGCTTTGGAAAGGGTTCAGAGGCGATTTACTAGGATGTTGCCTGGTATGGAAGGAAGGTCTTATGAGGAAAGGCTGAGGGACTTGAGGCTGTTTTTGTTAGAGGGAAGAAGGTTGAGAGATGACTTAATTGATACAAATAAGATAATCAGAAATTTAGATTGAGTGGACAGTGAGAGCCTTTTTCCTTGGATGGTGATGATTAGCATGAGGGTTTAAATTGAGGGGTGATAGATATAGGACAGATGTCAGAGATAATTTCTTCACTCAGAGAGAACATTACATTTTACATTACATTACATTTCAGTATGGAAACAGGCCCTTCGGCCCAACAAGTCCACACCGACCCACCGAAGTGCAACCCACCCATACCCCTAACCTAACACTACGGGAAATTTAGCGTGGCCAATTCACCTGACCTGCACATCTTTGGACTATGGGAGGAAACCGGAGCACCCGGAGGAAACCCACGCAGACACGGGGAGAACGTGCAAACTCCACACAGTCAGTCGCCTGAGGCGGGAATTGAACCCGGGTCTCAGGCGCTGTGAGGCAGCAGTGCTAACCACTGTGCCACCGTGCCGCCAACGGTAGTTGGGGTGTGGAAAGCTCTACCTCCAACAGTAGTAGAGTTGCCAACTTTAAGGGCATTTAACTGGCCATTGGATAAATATATGGATGAAAATGGAATAGTGTAGGATAGATGGGCATCAGATTCGTTCCAAAGGTCAGTGCAACATCGAGGGCTGAAGAGCCTGTACTGCACTGTTATGTTCTATGTTCTATCTCCAGAAAGATGAACCTAATCATCATCCCTTGACATTCAACAGTGATACTATTGCTGAAATCACCACTATTAATATTCTGGGAGTTATCATGAGCCAGAAACTGAACTGGATCACCCGTATAGTTACTGTGGCTATAAGAGAAGGATAGAGGCTAGGAATTCCACAGCAAGTAACTTACTTCCTGTCTCTACGATGTGTGTTCACCATCAGCAAGGCACATGCCATGATTATATGTCCAGATACATGCAGCTCCTGCAACACTCAACAAGCTTGATATCATCCAGGAGAAAGCAGCACACCCATGCACCACCTTCAACATTCACTTCCTTCACTACCAAAACACAATGTCATTCTTTCAGGGACATTGAGCCAAAATCCTGAAATTTCCCTCTTAATGGTACTGTGGATGTCTGTACATCCCAAGGACTCGATAAGTCCCAGGTATCGGCTTCTGCAGCACTTTTGATTTAGTCAGTGAAGTTATCTGCAGAATTAAATCTTAATAAATCTTCTGAAATCCAACAGGCAAATCAAAAGCAATTTCTTTACACAAAGGATTGTTAGAATAGGGAACTCCCGCCCATAGTAAGTAATTAAAACAAATAGCGTAGGTGCTTGCACAATGAATATAGTCTATAAGAGAAAAGGAAACAGAAAGGTAAACTGAAAGACTGCTTAACAGTGTTATCTGCTTAACCTCAGGAGATGGCCATCTCAAGAGAATATGGACATCTCATAGGACATGTTTAAAGAATGTCAAGTGAGTTTTCCAGTTGGATATACTCCTCCAAGATTCTGCTTAACAGATATTTGTGTGATTTGGTTCTTTATATTTTCATAGAGTGTAGGGGTCCCTGCAAAAAAGCTCATCTCTAATGTCCCTTCAACGGGCTTTTCTTGGCTATTTCAGATACAAGTTAAGAGTCAACCACATTGCTGTAGGTTTAGACTCACAGGTAAGCCAAGACAGGTAAAAATAGCAGATTTCCTTTCCTGAAGAACATTTGTGAACCATATGGGATTTTGTGATAATTAGTGATTGTTTTGTGGTCACGATCATTAAGACAATCATTACAATCTGAGTTTTATTAATCAAATTTAAATTCCACCAGCTGATGTGCTGGGACGTGAACAGGTGTAGCTACAGCATTAGCTTAGTCCTTAGAAATACTAATCCAAAGACATTAACTCTACTCCCCTGTCGTCTTGACTAAATATGATGGTAAAAAGATTTGGTAGGTTTGTGAAGTATTAGCAAAGTGTTTATTCTGTGTACATACAGAAATTTTAAGTTAATAAGCTGATGATAAAACAGTTATATATTGAAGTAAGTCACAGAAATTCCTGCATAAATCACCCAGAAAATCAATTGAATTAAGAAAATAAAACATGACTTACGATTCTCTAGAATCTGCCAGTGATTTGCTCCACCCAAAATTAGACCAAAAGGGCATCTTTGTCATCTCTGTTATTTTTAAGAACTTGCCGGATTTGCACAGTAATTGGGATTAAGGTTTCCATAGAAAGCTAGGACTGGTCTCCACCAATGTAGGCGTCGGTTTAACAATGTGATCATTGTTGATATAATACAACTCAACTTAATTGATCCAGAAAGGAATCCGTTTATCCTGTCTCATTCAGTAAATCATTAAGACTTTGGAGTGTCAAATTATAAAGAGTTCATTGTTTTCTTGCACTTCTTTTATTTGTTTTCCTTCATTCATGAGATGTGAGCATTGCTGGCATGGCTAGCATTTATTGCCCATCCCTGAGTACCCTTTAATTCTTGCACTTCAGAGGAAAAACTCTCCAGTGGTTGCAGTGATACTTAGGACAAAGGAAGATGGTTGTGGTTGATGGAAATCAGTCATCTAATGATCTTATCAAAGGAATGAAAGGTTGTGGGGTAAGGCAAGAACGCAGGGTTTAGGATTATCAGATCAGTTATGACCTCTCTGAATGGAGGAATGGACTTGATGGGCTGAATGGTCTACTACGATCCTGGGTCTAATGGTATAAAGGTCTTATCTCAGCTCAGGACAGCTCTGCAGACGTCCCTCAGAGTAGTGTCCTCGGCTGACCATCTTCAGCTGCTCCACAAATGACCTTCTCTCCATCATAACTTCAGAAGAGGTGATCTTCACTAATGATTGCACAATGTTCAGCACCATTGCCGACTCCTTAGGTACTAAGCAGCCCAAATGGAAATGCAGTAAAACCTGGACAATATCCAGACTTGGGCTGACAAATGGCAAAGAACATTCACAGGACACAAGTGCTAGGCAAAGAGCAATCTTCAATAAGAGAGGATCTAACAAATGCCCCTAGACATTCAATGGCACTACTATCACTGAATGCCCTACTTGCAATATTCTGGGGGTTACCATTGACCAGAAATGGAACTGGACTAGCTGTATAAATGCAGTGACTACAAGGGCAGGTGAAAAGGTAGGAATCCTGTAGCAATGAACTCAATTTCTGACTCCTCAATGTTTGTCTACCGTCTACAAATCATAAGTTAGCAGTATGAGAGAAGCCTTTCACTTGCCTGATGAATGCAGCTCCAGCAACACTCAAGAAAATTGACACCATCCAAGACAAAGCAGCCTGATTGATTGGCACCAAATCCACAAATATTCACTCCCCACCATCACCAAACTCTGTTGTAGCACTGAATACAAGATGCACTGGAATAACTCACCAAGGCTACTTAGATAGCAATTTCTAAACCCACTACAGAAGGACAAGAGCAGCAGATACATGTGAACACCACAACTTACAAGATCCCTTTAAAGACACTTCCCTTTCTGACTTAGAGTTATTTTGCCATTCCTTCAATGTCATTGGTTCTACATCCTAGAATTCAACCCCTAACAGCATTGTGGGCCTACCAACAGCACACACTACAGTGATTCAAAAAGGCAACTAATCATCACCTTCTCAAGAACATTTAGGAATGAGCAATAAATGCTGACCTAGCGAGCAAAGCCTACATCCCATGAAAGAATAATAAATAAAATGCACCTGCAATAGCTAACTTGATATGTATAAGTTAAAGTAGATTTGTTTCCTTGTGTTGATTGTTTCACCACTTGCTGCAGGCCCAAGTTTGGTTCCTACATCCTAAAGAAGTTACGCCATGACATTTGAAGTTCCTCAGCCAGACTATATTCTGTGCCTTTTGGCCTCTCAATACTTCTTCCAAGGACTGTTCATCACCAAAGAGTTCTGATTTGTCAGATGAGAGAGAACGGTCCATGGTAATCAGCAAATTTCTTTGACGATTATTGACCTGAAGCCATGAGATGTCATGGGAACCTGAGTCAATCTTGAGGACTCAAAGGTTCACCCCCTTCCTCTATAAACCATGGTCCCACCACTTCCATCTTGTTGCTGGGACAGGAGGTACCCAAAAATAGTGACAAAGGATTCTGGGGCATTGGCTGTAGAGGTATGAATCAGTGTGACAGTGTCTGACCATTACCTGCCCAGATCTTGGGACAAGCTCTCTCTCAATTTTGATGATATCCACTAGATGTTACTGGGGAGTTCTTCGCACAGCCTCATGAGCTGGATGTGCCTTTGTCATGTTTGGTGTTAAGTTAATACTATTTCATCTGTCATTTTCATTCTTAATAAAATGTTTTTGACATTTTTCTCTGTTAAATCAATCGTTGCTTTTTTCTCTTTTTGTAGCTGAATTGTTTGTATTAACCAACTCTAATTCATCCTCCATCTCTATTGTTCTTAATTCTTGGTTCAGGAGGTGCAATCTCAGTCCCAATATTCACTCAGGTCCTTGTTGTCCTTGCTATAGATGTGTTTGCACTTTCCTCAAGTTACAGTACAAAATAAATAAATCAATACTGACATCCTGGCCTCTGCTCTTAGATTGTTGTTAATAGGACTGTCTCTGTTAATTAACAAGGTTGCTCTATTTCCAAATGTTCCTGTTCACTTGTATTCTGCCATAACAAGGTCCAATAAGAATGTTTATAGGCAGCCCATCTTGAACCACTTAATTTGCTTAAAGGCAACATGTCTTTGATTTAAACTAACGCCCAAGCCTTCTGACTAGAAAGATGTGTGTGAACTTTCAAAAAGGAATTGGATATCTACTTGCAAAGAAAAGGTTGAGAAGTCTATGGGGAGCAACTGGTGCAGTGGGATGATTTAATCATTTGTTCAAGGGGCCAGCACCGGCATGCTAGGCTGAATGGCTTATTTCTGTGCAGTGTAAATCTAAATAGCAGAGTATATAAAGTTGCCCTAATCCTACTGGACCATAGGGCTACTGTCTCATTAGAGGGAGATGACTGGTAGTGGTTTAACCTGAGGACCACCACACCTTAGGTAAAAGAAGAGGTTGACAAGGAGAGTCCTTCATGACAACCACAGTGGATACAGCAATTGAACCTACACTGTTGGCTTTACTCTGTGTTGCAAATCAGCATACCAACCAACTGAGCTAACCAGATACAAAGTTAATTAACAGAATAAATAATGCCAAAGCATTGGGTGAAGTGAAACATCAATGATGAAAATCTGCTTTGTGCTTTGAAAAGCATTACTCCTTACTTATTTTTCCCATTTTCCAAAGTGGCTCTATACATTCTCAGTTTTTCTCTCTGATTAAAATCATTCCAGTTATACCATGGCATATATCTAATGTAGGGTAAACAAAGTAGTCCAGAGACATACGCAGACCATATCTGACAACTAGCTTAGGACTAAAACTTCCTTGTACATTCCTGCTCAGGCTATAATTTGGAGCAATTAATAGCATTTTGATCAACCTCTGGGAGGTAATTAGGTGAGTATTGAATATCAGTTTGTTTTCTTTACTTTCAGTCAGAGGAATTGTGATAACCCTCAAATATTTAGGTATAGATAGCTACGTAGATTCATTTCCATCATCACAATGGTAATTTACATTATTACTATGAAGCAAAGGGGCACTGCTACCACAGTGATAACATCAATGCAGGGGGTGGACTACAACACTAATAGCACCACAGATATTTTAATATTAATGCTGTAATGTGGGGATGTAATGATTAGTATTAGTGAGGTGGGCTCTATTAGTATTAGAACTCGGTGTGGTGGTACAGGTAATGTCATCACGGGAATACCATTGGTATGAGACTAAGGAGTAACATTGGTGCCTGGGCAAAGGTTACATTAGTATTGGGGAGAGGGGGTGGAGTTTGCAATAGGCAGCAGAGATTAATGTTGTGATCTTGGGGTGATCAGGTTACAGTCAGTCTCAAAGCAGAGAATACGGCCAGTGTTGGGAGTGGGTGGGGGAAACGGGTTGATATTATGTTAAACGTCATCCAAATGAAAAGCATTCCATCCACAACATCGGCACTGGGAGAGGAGAACACTTTCCATCCTCCCGCCTGTACCTACACGAGGAGTAAATGCTGCCTCTGCTCCTGATTCCTAAACTCAAGCTGTTATTCTTCATGAAACTGAATTACAGGAGTCCTGGTGTTTTATGTAATCTCTGACACACATGTAGCCCTCAAGAAGGGTTAATTTTGCTTCACACACTGACTAGAAAGGATAAATTCTTTCAATCCATTACATGTCAAAAAATGAATGAAGAAAATCCAGACTGATTTGGTTGAATACAAAAACAAGAAAACTGCAAGCTCTGTGTTACAAGTCCGATGGTGAAAGATGGATAAGTGGAAAAGCTGATGGCGGGGTAAGGAATTGGGAAGGGAGCCTGTAGTCTTCTGTTACATTACTGTATTACGAGTGGCAGATCCTCAATGACATGGTCATCCAATAGGTGACTGATGGACCCACTTAAATGTCCAAATAGAACATTATCCCTTCCTCTGTTGCTCATGTTGGGAGGAGTCAACTCGACAAGGGAGATTCTTGTGATGAATACTAATTACATGATCCCCATGACAGCATTTATATTAAAACATCTAGTGCTAATAGTGTTGTAGTCCGTACTCTGCAATGATATTATCACTATGGTAACAGCGCCCCTTTGCTTCATAGTAATAATGCAGTTATTAAGATGGAAAGGAATCTGTATAACTATCTGTACCTTTTTTTTGGGGGGGATGGCGACCACACAGTGTTTTTCTGGTGGGGGGGGGGGGGGCGGGGGGTCGTCCCTCCCTCGTGCAGCTGTCTTTTCCCCCTTTGCTGGGAGGCTTTGGGGGCCTGGCCGGACTTTCTCTTTCTGTTTTTAACAGGTATCCACTCCTCTGTCTGCTCGATTACCTTCTCCTCCATTGCTTCCATCTGCCCAGC